>NW_027554451.1:5000-305000 GCF_053574225.1 Canis aureus | reverse complement strand
AGACGTGGGAAACTCACACTGCAGGCAGTGTGGAACTGTGAGGGACTGAGGGTGAGCTCAACTCTCAGCAGTAAGATGATTTTGGACAAGGCGTTCAGCTACCTTCTCACATATGGAACTTAGTATGTAGCACCAGTCTACCCCAGGAATTACTGGGAAATCGCTGGATTGAGCTTGGTGGCACTAGTCTTGTGTGCCGGGAGATTCCAGTTACCTCTCCCAACACTTCGGTGAAGCAGCGAGCCTAGGCCTTTTGGAAGCGAAAGGTAGCTGCAGGCAGGAGGTAGGCTTACAGGCCATAAGCTCAACTCTCAGAAGTGTGTATACATGGGAGGCAGATGTCTGCTACCCACTCGGACATGCGAGTGGGAACCTAGCTACACTCTGATGAAGAAGGACTTTGGAAATCGCTGTATTCAACTCAGATACACGTGGGTTCAGGCACAACGATTCCACATGCTTTTCTCACAACGTTTCCCTGCCACTAACATGAGGACGTTAGCAGCTCCTTCTACAGTCAAGCAGGATGCGGGAGGGTTGTGCCCTGTCCTTAGCTCTCACAGGGAAGCAGGCCTTGAAGCCAGCTGTCAACTAGCTGCATTCTTATGGCAGGGTGAAGGTAGCAGTATTCTGAGACAGGAGGTTCCCAGGTTACCACTCTACTGGACCTGGAGATACCCTCCAGGTCTGCATTGTTAACTTGCGTCTCAGAAGCCTCTGGCAAACGTCTCTGGTGAAGACGTGCGAAACTCACTCTGCAGGCAGTGTGGAACTGTGAGGGACTGAGGGTGAGCTCAACTCTGAGAAGTAAGATGTTTTTGGA
Organism: Canis aureus; assembly: GCF_053574225.1. Lineage (NCBI taxonomy): Eukaryota > Metazoa > Chordata > Mammalia > Carnivora > Canidae > Canis > Canis aureus. The sequence continues at coordinate 304,177 of NW_027554451.1, read as the reverse complement.
CAAGGCGTTCAACTACATACTCACGTATGGAACTTAGTATGTAGCACCAGTCTACCCCAGGAATTACTAGGAAATCGCTGGATTGAGCTTGGAGGCACTCGTCTTGTGTGCCGGGAGATTCCAGTTACCTCTCCCAACACTTGCGTCAAGCAGCGAGCCTAGGCCTTTTGGAAGCGAAAGGTAGCGGCAGGCAGGATGTAGGGTTACAGGCCATAAGCTCAACTCTCAGAAGTGTGTATGCATGGGAGGCAGATGTCTGCTACCCACTCGGACATGGGAGTTGGAACCTAGCTACACTCCTATTGAAGAAGGATGTTGGAAATCGCTGTATTCAACTCAGATACACGGGAGTTCAGGCCCAATGCTTACACATGCTTTTCCCGCAACCCATCCCAGCCACTAACATAAGGAGGTTAGCAGGTACGTCTACAGTCAGGCAGGATGCGGGAGGGTTCTGCCCTGTCCTCAGCTCTCACAGGGAAGCTTGCCTAGAAGCCAGCTCTCAACTAGCTGCATTCTTATGACAGTGTGAAGGTAGCAGTATTCTGAGTAAGGAGGTTCCCAGATTACCACTCTACTGCACCTGGAGATACCGTCCAGGTGTGCATTGTTAACTTGCGTCTCAGAAGCCTCTGGCAAAAGTCTCTGGTGAAGACGTGGGAAACTCACTCTGCAGGCAGTGCGGAACTGTGAGGGACTGAGGGTGAGCTCAACTCTCAGCAGTAAGATGATTTTGGACAAGGCGTTCAGCTACCTTCTCACATATGGAACTTAGTATGTAGCACCAGTCTACCCCAGGAATTACTGGGAAATCGCTGGATTGAGCTTGGTGGCACTAGTCTTGTGTGCCGGGAGATTCCAGTTACCTCTCCCAACACTTGCGTCAAGCAGCGAGCCTAGGCCTTTTGGAAGCGAAAGGTAGCTGCAGGCAGGAGGTAGGCTTACAGGCCATAAGCTCAACTCTCAGAAGTGTGTATACATGGGAGGCAGATGTCTGCTACCCACTCGGACATGCGAGTGGGAACCTAGCTACACTCTGATGAAGAAGGACTTTGGAAATCGCTGTATTCAACTCAGATACACGTGGGTTCAGGCACAACGATTCCACATGCTTTTCTCACAACGTTTCCCTGCCACTAACATGAGGACGTTAGCAGCTCCTTCTACAGTCAAGCAGGATGCGGGAGGGTTGTGCCCTGTCCTTAGCTCTCACAGGGAAGCAGGCCTTGAAGCCAGCTGTCAACTAGCTGCATTCTTATGGCAGGGTGAAGGTAGCAGTATTCTGAGACAGGAGGTTCCCAGGTTACCACTCTACTGGACCTGGAGATACCCTCCAGGTCTGCATTGTTAACTTGCGTCTCAGAAGCCTCTGGCAAACGTCTCTGGTGAAGACGTGCGAAACTCACTCTGCAGGCAGTGTGGAACTGTGAGGGACTGAGGGTGAGCTCAACTCTCAGAAGTAAGATGATTTTGGGCAAGGCGTTCAACTACATACTCACGTATGGAACTTAGTATGTAGCACCAGTCTACCCCAGGAATTACTAGGAAATCGCGTGATTGAGCTTGGAGGCACTCGTCTTGTGTGCCGGGAGATTCCAGTTACCTCTCCCAACACTTGCGTCAAGCAGCGAGCCTAGGCCTTTTGGAAGCGAAAGGTAGCGGCAGGCAGGATGTAGGGTTACAGGCCATAAGCTCAACTCTCAGAAGTGTGTATGCATGGGAGGCAGATGTCTGCTACCCACTCGGACATGGGAGTTGGAACCTAGCTACACTCCTATTGAAGAAGGATGTTGGAAATCGCTGTATTCAACTCAGATACACGGGAGTTCAGGCCCAATGCTTACACATGCTTTTCCCGCAACCCATCCCAGCCACTAACATAAGGAGGTTAGCAGGTACGTCTACAGTCAGGCAGGATGCGGGAGGGTTCTGCCCTGTCCTCAGCTCTCACAGGGAAGCTTGCCTAGAAGCCAGCTCTCAACTAGCTGCATTCTTATGACAGTGTGAAGGTTGCAGTATTCTGAGTAAGGAGGTTCCCAGATTACCACTCTACTGCACCTGGAGATACCGTCCAGGTGTGCATTGTTAACTTGCGTCTCAGAAGCCTCTGGCAAAAGTCTCTGGTGAAGACGTGGGAAACTCACTCTGCAGGCAGTGCGGAACTGTGAGGGACTGAGGGTGAGCTCAACTCTCAGCAGTAAGATGATTTTGGACAAGGCGTTCAGCTACCTTCTCACATATGGAACTTAGTATGTAGCACCAGTCTACCCCAGGAATTACTGGGAAATCGCTGGATTGAGCTTGGTGGCACTAGTCTTGTGTGCCGGGAGATTCCAGTTACCTCTCCCAACACTTGCGTCAAGCAGCGAGCCTAGGCCTTTTGGAAGCGAAAGGTAGCTGCAGGCAGGAGGTAGGCTTACAGGCCATAAGCTCAACTCTCAGAAGTGTGTATACATGGGAGGCAGATGTCTGCTACCCACTCGGACATGCGAGTGGGAACCTAGCTACACTCTGATGAAGAAGGACTTTGGAAATCGCTGTATTCAACTCAGATACACGTGGGTTCAGGCACAACGATTCCACATGCTTTTCTCACAACGTTTCCCTGCCACTAACATGAGGACGTTAGCAGCTCCTTCTACAGTCAAGCAGGATGCGGGAGGGTTGTGCCCTGTCCTTAGCTCTAACAGGGAAGCAGGCCTTGAAGCCAGCTGTCAACTAGCTGCATTCTTATGGCAGGGTGAAGGTAGCAGTATTCTGAGACAGGAGGTTCCCAGGTTACCACTCTACTGGACCTGGAGATACCCTCCAGGTCTGCATTGTTAACTTGCGTCTCAGAAGCCTCTGGCAAACGTCTCTGGTGAAGACGTGCGAAACTCACTCTGCAGGCAGTGTGGAACTGTGAGGGACTGAGGGTGAGCTCAACTCTGAGAAGTAAGATGTTTTTGGACAAGGCGTTCAACTACATACTCACGTATGGAACTTAGTATGTAGCACCAGTCTACCCCAGGAATTACTAGGAAATCGCGTGATTGAGCTTGGAGGCACTCGTCTTGTGTGCCGGGAGATTCCAGTTACCTCTCCCAACACTTGCGTCAAGCAGCGAGCCTAGGCCTTTTGGAAGCGAAAGGTAGCGGCAGGCAGGATGTAGGGTTACAGGCCATAAGCTCAACTCTCAGAAGTGTGTATGCATGGGAGGCAGATGTCTGCTACCCACTCGGACATGGGAGTTGGAACCTAGCTACACTCCTATTGAAGAAGGATGTTGGAAATCGCTGTATTCAACTCAGATACACGGGAGTTCAGGCCCAATGCTTACACATGCTTTTCCCGCAACCCATCCCAGCCACTAACATAAGGAGGTTAGCAGGTACGTCTACAGTCAGGCAGGATGCGGGAGGGTTCTGCCCTGTCCTCAGCTCTCACAGGGAAGCTTGCCTAGAAGCCAGCTCTCAACTAGCTGCATTCTTATGACAGTGTGAAGGTAGCAGTATTCTGAGTAAGGAGGTTCCCAGATTACCACTCTACTGCACCTGGAGATACCGTCCAGGTGTGCATTGTTAACTTGCGTCTCAGAAGCCTCTGGCAAAAGTCTCTGGTGAAGACGTGGGAAACTCACTCTGCAGGCAGTGCGGAACTGTGAGGGACTGAGGGTGAGCTCAACTCTCAGCAGTAAGATGATTTTGGACAAGGCGTTCAGCTACCTTCTCACATATGGAACTTAGTATGTAGCACCAGTCTACCCCAGGAATTACTGGGAAATCGCTGGATTGAGCTTGGTGGCACTAGTCTTGTGTGCCGGGAGATTCCAGTTACCTCTCCCAACACTTGCGTCAAGCAGCGAGCCTAGGCCTTTTGGAAGCGAAAGGTAGCTGCAGGCAGGAGGTAGGCTTACAGGCCATAAGCTCAACTCTCAGAAGTGTGTATACATGGGAGGCAGATGTCTGCTACCCACTCGGACATGCGAGTGGGAACCTAGCTACACTCTGATGAAGAAGGACTTTGGAAATCGCTGTATTCAACTCAGATACACGTGGGTTCAGGCACAACGATTCCACATGCTTTTCTCACAACGTTTCCCTGCCACTAACATGAGGACGTTAGCAGCTCCTTCTACAGTCAAGCAGGATGCGGGAGGGTTGTGCCCTGTCCTTAGCTCTCACAGGGAAGCAGGCCTTGAAGCCAACTGTCAACTAGCTGCATTCTTATGGCAGGGTGAAGGTAGCAGTATTCTGAGACAGGAGGTTCCCAGGTTACCACTCTACTGGACCTGGAGATACCCTCCAGGTCTGCATTGTTAACTTGCGTCTCAGAAGCCTCTGGCAAACGTCTCTGGTGAAGACGTGCGAAACTCACTCTGCAGGCAGTGTGGAACTGTGAGGGACTGAGGGTGAGCTCAACTCTGAGAAGTAAGATGTTTTTGGACAAGGCGTTCAACTACATACTCACGTATGGAACTTAGTATGTAGCACCAGTCTACCCCAGGAATTACTAGGAAATCGCTGGATTGAGCTTGGAGGCACTCGTCTTGTGTGCCGGGAGATTCCAGTTACCTCTCCCAACACTTGCGTCAAGCAGCGAGCCTAGGCCTTTTGGAAGCGAAAGGTAGCGGCAGGCAGGATGTAGGGTTACAGGCCATAAGCTCAACTCTCAGAAGTGTGTATGCATGGGAGGCAGATGTCTGCTACCCACTCGGACATGGGAGTTGGAACCTAGCTACACTCCTATTGAAGAAGGATGTTGGAAATCGCTGTATTCAACTCAGATACACGGGAGTTCAGGCCCAATGCTTACACATGCTTTTCCCGCAACCCATCCCAGCCACTAACATAAGGAGGTTAGCAGGTACGTCTACAGTCAGGCAGGATGCGGGAGGGTTCTGCCCTGTCCTCAGCTCTCACAGGGAAGCTTGCCTAGAAGCCAGCTCTCAACTAGCTGCATTCTTATGACAGTGTGAAGGTAGCAGTATTCTGAGTAAGGAGGTTCCCAGATTACCACTCTACTGCACCTGGAGATACCGTCCAGGTGTGCATTGTTAACTTGCGTCTCAGAAGCCTCTGGCAAAAGTCTCTGGTGAAGACGTGGGAAACTCACTCTGCAGGCAGTGCGGAACTGTGAGGGACTGAGGGTGAGCTCAACTCTCAGCAGTAAGATGATTTTGGACAAGGCGTTCAGCTACCTTCTCACATATGGAACTTAGTATGTAGCACCAGTCTACCCCAGGAATTACTGGGAAATCGCTGGATTGAGCTTGGTGGCACTAGTCTTGTGTGCCGGGAGATTCCAGTTACCTCTCCCAACACTTCGGTGAAGCAGCGAGCCTAGGCCTTTTGGAAGCGAAAGGTAGCTGCAGGCAGGAGGTAGGCTTACAGGCCATAAGCTCAACTCTCAGAAGTGTGTATACATCGGAGGCAGATGTCTGCTACCCACTCGGACATGCGAGTGGGAACCTAGCTACACTCTGATGAAGAAGGACTTTGGAAATCGCTGTATTCAACTCAGATACACGTGGGTTCAGGCACAACGATTCCACATGCTTTTCTCACAACGTTTCCCTGCCACTAACATGAGGACGTTAGCAGCTCCTTCTACAGTCAAGCAGGATGCGGGAGGGTTGTGCCCTGTCCTTAGCTCTCACAGGGAAGCAGGCCTTGAAGCCAGCTGTCAACTAGCTGCATTCTTATGGCAGGGTGAAGGTAGCAGTATTCTGAGACAGAAGGTTCCCAGGTTACCACTCTACTGGACCTGGAGATACCCTCCAGGTCTGCATTGTTAACTTGCGTCTCAGAAGCCTCTGGCAAACGTCTCTGGTGAAGACGTGCGAAAGTCACTCTGCAGGCAGTGTGGAACTGTGAGGGACTGAGGGTGAGCTCAACTCTGAGAAGTAAGATGTTTTTGGACAAGGCGTTCAACTACATACTCACGTATGGAACTTAGTATGTAGCACCAGTCTACCCCAGGAATTACTAGGAAATCGCTGGATTGAGCTTGGAGGCACTCGTCTTGTGTGCCGGGAGATTCCAGTTACCTCTCCCAACACTTGTTTCAAGCAGCGAGCCTAGGCCTTTTGGAAGCGAAAGGTAGCGGAAGGCAGGATGTAGGATTACAGGCCATAAGCTCAACTCTCAGAAGTGTGTATGCATGGGAGGCAGATGTCTGCTACCCACTCGGACATGGGAGTTGGAACCTAGCTACACTCCTATTGAAGAAGGATGTTGGAAATCGCTGTATTCAACTCAGATACACGGGAGTTCAGGCCCAATGCTTACACATGCTTTTCCCGCAACCCATCCCAGCCACTAACATAAGGAGGTTAGCAGGTACGTCTACAGTCAGGCAGGATGCGGGAGGGTTCTGCCCTGTCCTCAGCTCTCACAGGGAAGCTTGCCTAGAAGCCAGCTCTCAACTAGCTGCATTCTTATGACAGTGTGAAGGTAGCAGTATTCTGAGTAAGGAGGTTCCCAGATTACCACTCTACTGCACCTGGAGATACCGTCCAGGTGTGCATTGTTAACTTGCGTCTCAGAAGCCTCTGGCAAAAGTCTCTGGTGAAGACGTGGGAAACTCACTCTGCAGGCAGTGTGGAACTGTGAGGGACTGAGGGTGAGCTCAACTCTCAGCAGTAAGATGATTTTGGACAAGGCGTTCAGCTACCTTCTCACATATGGAACTTAGTATGTAACACCAGTCTACCCCAGGAATTACTGGGAAATCGCTGGATTGAGCTTGGTGGCACTAGTCTTGTGTGCCGGGAGATTCCAGTTACCTCTCCCAACACTTGCGTCAAGCAGCGAGCCTAGGCCTTTTGGAAGCGAAAGGTAGCTGCAGGCAGGAGGTAGGCTTACAGGCCATAAGCTCAACTCTCCGAAGTGTGTATACCTCGGAGGGAGATTTCTGCTACCCACTCCGACATGCGAGTGGGAACCTAGCTACACTCTGATGAAGAAGGACTTTGGAAATCGCTGTATTCAACTCAGATACACGTGGGTTCAGGCACAACGATTCCACATGCTTTTCTCACAACGTTTCCCTGCCACTAACATGAGGACGTTAGCAGCTCCTTCTACAGTCAAGCAGGATGCGGGAGGGTTGTGCCCTGTCCTTAGCTCTCACAGGGAAGCAGGCCTTGAAGCCAACTGTCAACTAGCTGCATTCTTATGGCAGGGTGAAGGTAGCAGTATTCTGAGACAGGAGGTTCCCAGGTTACCACTCTACTGGACCTGGAGATACCCTCCAGGTCTGCATTGTTAACTTGCGTCTCAGAAGCCTCTGGCAAACGTCTCTGGTGAAGACGTGCGAAACTCACTCTGCAGGCAGTGTGGAACTGTGAGGGACTGAGGGTGAGCTCAACTCTGAGAAGTAAGATGTTTTTGGACAAGGCGTTCAACTACATACTCACGTATGGAACTTAGTATGTAGCACCAGTCTACCCCAGGAATTACTAGGAAATCGAGTGATTGAGCTTGGAGGCACTCGTCTTGTGTGCCGGGAGATTCCAGTTACCTCTCCCAACACTTGCGTCAAGCAGCGAGCCTAGGCCTTTTGGAAGCGAAAGGTAGCGGCAGGCAGGATGTAGGGTTACAGGCCATAAGCTCAACTCTCAGAAGTGTGTATGCATGGGAGGCAGATGTCTGCTACCCACTCGGACATGGGAGTTGGAACCTAGCTACACTCCTATTGAAGAAGGATGTTGGAAATCGCTGTATTCAACTCAGATACACGGGAGTTCAGGCCCAATGCTTACACATGCTTTTCCCGCAACCCATCCCAGCCACTAACATAAGGAGGTTAGCAGGTACGTCTACAGTCAGGCAGGATGCGGGAGGGTTCTGCCCTGTCCTCAGCTCTCACAGGGAAGCTTGCCTAGAAGCCAGCTCTCAACTAGCTGCATTCTTATGACAGTGTGAAGGTAGCAGTATTCTGAGTAAGGAGGTTCCCAGATTACCACTCTACTGCACCTGGAGATACCGTCCAGGTGTGCATTGTTAACTTGCGTCTCAGAAGCCTCTGGCAAAAGTCTCTGGTGAAGACGTGGGAAACTCACTCTGCAGGCAGTGCGGAACTGTGAGGGACTGAGGGTGAGCTCAACTCTCAGCAGTAAGATGATTTTGGACAAGGCGTTCAGCTACCTTCTCACATATGGAACTTAGTATGTAGCACCAGTCTACCCCAGGAATTACTGGGAAATCGCTGGATTGAGCTTGGTGGCACTAGTCTTGTGTGCCGGGAGATTCCAGTTACCTCTCCCAACACTTCGGTGAAGCAGCGAGCCTAGGCCTTTTGGAAGCGAAAGGTAGCTGCAGGCAGGAGGTAGGCTTACAGGCCATAAGCTCAACTCTCAGAAGTGTGTATACATGGGAGGCAGATGTCTGCTACCCACTCGGACATGCGAGTGGGAACCTAGCTACACTCTGATGAAGAAGGACTTTGGAAATCGCTGTATTCAACTCAGATACACGTGGGTTCAGGCACAACGATTCCACATGCTTTTCTCACAACGTTTCCCTGCCACTAACATGAGGACGTTAGCAGCTCCTTCTACAGTCAAGCAGGATGCGGGAGGGTTGTGCCCTGTCCTTAGCTCTCACGGGAAGCAGGCCTTGAAGCCAGCTGTCAACTAGCTGCATTCTTATGGCAGGGTGAAGGTAGCAGTATTCTGAGACAGGAGGTTCCCAGGTTACCACTCTACTGGACCTGGAGATACCCTCCAGGTCTGCATTGTTAACTTGCGTCTCAGAAGCCTCTGGCAAACGTCTCTGGTGAAGACGTGCGAAACTCACTCTGCAGGCAGTGTGGAACTGTGAGGGACTGAGGGTGAGCTCAACTCTGAGAAGTAAGATGTTTTTGGACAAGGCGTTCAACTACATACTCACGTATGGAACTTAGTATGTAGCACCAGTCTACCCCAGGAATTACTAGGAAATCGCTGGATTGAGCTTGGAGGCACTCGTCTTGTGTGCCGGGAGATTCCAGTTACCTCTCCCAACACTTGTTTCAAGCAGCGAGCCTAGGCCTTTTGGAAGCGAAAGGTAGCGGCAGGCAGGATGTAGGGTTACAGGCCATAAGCTCAACTCTCAGAAGTGTGTATGCATGGGAGGCAGATGTCTGCTACCCACTCGGACATGGGAGTTGGAACCTAGCTACACTCCTATTGAAGAAGGATGTTGGAAATCGCTGTATTCAACTCAGATACACGGGAGTTCAGGCCCAATGCTTACACATGCTTTTCCCGCAACCCATCCCAGCCACTAACATAAGGAGGTTAGCAGGTACGTCTACAGTCAGGCAGGATGCGGGAGGGTTCTGCCCTGTCCTCAGCTCTCACAGGGAAGCTTGCCTAGAAGCCAGCTCTCAACTAGCTGCATTCTTATGACAGTGTGAAGGTAGCAGTATTCTGAGTAAGGAGGTTCCCAGATTACCACTCTACTGCACCTGGAGATACCGTCCAGGTGTGCATTGTTAACGCGTCTCAGAAGCCTCTGGCAAAAGTCTCTGGTGAAGACGTGGGAAACTCACTCTGCAGGCAGTGCGGAACTGTGAGGGACTGAGGGTGAGCTCAACTCTCAGCAGTAAGATGATTTTGGACAAGGCGTTCAGCTACCTTCTCACATATGGAACTTAGTATGTAGCACCAGTCTACCCCAGGAATTACTGGGAAATCGCTGGATTGAGCTTGCTGGCACTAGTCTTGTGTGCCGGGAGATTCCAGTTATCTCTCCCAACACTTGCGTCAAGCAGCGAGCCTAGGCCTTTTGGAAGCGAAAGGTAGCTGCAGGCAGGAGGTAGGCTTACAGGCCATAAGCTCAACTCTCAGAAGTGTGTATACCTCGGAGGCAGATGTCTGCTACCCACTCGGACATGCGAGTGGGAACCTAGCTACACTCTGATGAAGAAGGACTTTGGAAATCGCTGTATTCAACTCAGATACACGTGGGTTCAGGCACAACGATTCCACATGCTTTTCTCACAACGTTTCCCTGCCACTAACATGAGGACGTTAGCAGCTCCTTCTACAGTCAAGCAGGATGCGGGAGGGTTGTGCCCTGTCCTTAGCTCTCACAGGGAAGCAGGCCTTGAAGCCAGCTGTCAACTAGCTGCATTCTTATGGCAGGGTGAAGGTAGCAGTATTCTGAGACAGGAGGTTCCCAGGTTACCACTCTACTGGACCTGGAGATACCCTTCAGGTCTGCATTGTTAACTTGCGTCTCAGAAGCCTCTGGCAAACGTCTCTGGTGAAGACGTGCGAAACTCACTCTGCAGGCAGTGTGGAACTGTGAGGGACTGAGGGTGAGCTCAACTCTGAGAAGTAAGATGTTTTTGGACAAGGCGTTCAACTACATACTCACGTATGGAACTTAGTATGTCTCACCAGTCTACCCCAGGAATTACTAGGAAATCGAGTGATTGAGCTTGGAGGCACTCGTCTTGTGTGCCGGGAGATTCCAGTTACCTCTCCCAACACTTGCGTCAAGCAGCGAGCCTAGGCCTTTTGGAAGCGAAAGGTAGCGGCAGGCAGGATGTAGGGTTACAGGCCATAAGCTCAACTCTCAGAAGTGTGTATGCATGGGAGGCAGATGTCTGCTACCCACTCGGACATGGGAGTTGGAACCTAGCTACACTCCTATTGAAGAAGGATGTTGGAAATCGCTGTATTCAACTCAGATACACGGGAGTTCAGGCCCAATGCTTACACATGCTTTTCCCGCAACCCATCCCAGCCACTAACATAAGGAGGTTAGCAGGTACGTCTACAGTCAGGCAGGATGCGGGAGGGTTCTGCCCTGTCCTCAGCTCTCACAGGGAAGCTTGCCTAGAAGCCAGCTCTCAACTAGCTGCATTCTTATGACAGTGTGAAGGTAGCAGTATTCTGAGTAAGGAGGTTCCCAGATTACCACTCTACTGCACCTGGAGATACCGTCCAGGTGTGCATTGTTAACTTGCGTCTCAGAAGCCTCTGGCAAAAGTCTCTGGTGAAGACGTGGGAAACTCACTCTGCAGGCAGTGCGGAACTGTGAGGGACTGAGGGTGAGCTCAACTCTCAGCAGTAAGATGATTTTGGACAAGGCGTTCAGCTACCTTCTCACATATGGAACTTAGTATGTAGCACCAGTCTACCCCAGGAATTACTGGGAAATCGCTGGATTGAGCTTGCTGGCACTAGTCTTGTGTGCCGGGAGATTCCAGTTACCTCTCCCAACACTTCGGTGAAGCAGCGAGCCTAGGCCTTTTGGAAGCGAAAGGTAGCTGCAGGCAGGAGGTAGGCTTACAGGCCATAAGCTCAACTCTCAGAAGTGTGTATACATGGGAGGCAGATGTCTGCTACCCACTCGGACATGCGAGTGGGAACCTAGCTACACTCTGATGAAGAAGGACTTTGGAAATCGCTGTATTCAACTCAGATACACGTGGGTTCAGGCACAACGATTCCACATGCTTTTCTCACAACGTTTCCCTGCCACTAACATGAGGACGTTAGCAGCTCCTTCTACAGTCAAGCAGGATGCGGGAGGGTTGTGCCCTGTCCTTAGCTCTCACAGGGAAGCAGGCCTTGAAGCCAGCTGTCAACTAGCTGCATTCTTATGGCAGGGTGAAGGTAGCAGTATTCTGAGACAGGAGGTTCCCAGGTTACCACTCTACTGGACCTGGAGATACCCTCCAGGTCTGCATTGTTAACTTGCGTCTCAGAAGCCTCTGGCAAACGTCTCTGGTGAAGACGTGCGAAACTCACTCTGCAGGCAGTGTGGAACTGTGAGGGACTGAGGGTGAGCTCAACTCTGAGAAGTAAGATGTTTTTGGACAAGGCGTTCAACTACATACTCACGTATGGAACTTAGTATGTAGCACCAGTCTACCCCAGGAATTACTAGGAAATCGCGTGATTGAGCTTGGAGGCACTCGTCTTGTGTGCCGGGAGATTCCAGTTACCTCTCCCAACACTTGCGTCAAGCAGCGAGCCTAGGCCTTTTGGAAGCGAAAGGTAGCGGCAGGCAGGATGTAGGGTTACAGGCCATAAGCTCAACTCTCAGAAGTGTGTATGCATGGGAGGCAGATGTCTGCTACCCACTCGGACATGGGAGTTGGAACCTAGCTACACTCCTATTGAAGAAGGATGTTGGAAATCGCTGTATTCAACTCAGATACACGGGAGTTCAGGCCCAATGCTTACACATGCTTTTCCCGCAACCCATCCCAGCCACTAACATAAGGAGGTTAGCAGGTACGTCTACAGTCAGGCAGGATGCGGGAGGGTTCTGCCCTGTCCTCAGCTCTCACAGGGAAGCTTGCCTAGAAGCCAGCTCTCAACTAGCTGCATTCTTATGACAGTGTGAAGGTAGCAGTATTCTGAGTAAGGAGGTTCCCAGATTACCACTCTACTGCACCTGGAGATACCGTCCAGGTGTGCATTGTTAACTTGCGTCTCAGAAGCCTCTGGCAAAAGTCTCTGGTGAAGACGTGGGAAACTCACTCTGCAGGCAGTGCGGAACTGTGAGGGACTGAGGGTGAGCTCAACTCTCAGCAGTAAGATGATTTTGGACAAGGCGTTCAGCTACCTTCTCACATATGGAACTTAGTATGTAGCACCAGTCTACCCCAGGAATTACTGGGAAATCGCTGGATTGAGCTTGGTGGCACTAGTCTTGTGTGCCGGGAGATTCCAGTTACCTCTCCCAACACTTCGGTGAAGCAGCGAGCCTAGGCCTTTTGGAAGCGAAAGGTAGCTGCAGGCAGGAGGTAGGCTTACAGGCCATAAGCTCAACTCTCAGAAGTGTGTATACATGGGAGGCAGATGTCTGCTACCCACTCGGACATGCGAGTGGGAACCTAGCTACACTCTGATGAAGAAGGACTTTGGAAATCGCTGTATTCAACTCAGATACACGTGGGTTCAGGCACAACGATTCCACATGCTTTTCTCACAACGTTTCCCTGCCACTAACATGAGGACGTTAGCAGCTCCTTCTACAGTCAAGCAGGATGCGGGAGGGTTGTGCCCTGTCCTCAGCTCTCACAGGGAAGCTTGCCTAGAAGCCAGCTCTCAACTAGCTGCATTCTTATGACAGTGTGAAGGTAGCAGTATTCTGAGTAAGGAGGTTCCCAGATTACCACTCTACTGCACCTGGAGATACCGTCCAGGTGTGCATTGTTAACTTGCGTCTCAGAAGCCTCTGGCAAAAGTCTCTGGTGAAGACGTGGGAAACTCACACTGCAGGCAGTGTGGAACTGTGAGGGACTGAGGGTGAGCTCAACTCTCAGCAGTAAGATGATTTTGGACAAGGCGTTCAGCTACCTTCTCACATATGGAACTTAGTATGTAGCACCAGTCTACCCCAGGAATTACTGGGAAATCGCTGGATTGAGCTTGGTGGCACTAGTCTTGTGTGCCGGGAGATTCCAGTTACCTCTCCCAACACTTGCGTCAAGCAGCGAGCCTAGGCCTTTTGGAAGCGAAAGGTAGCTGCAGGCAGGAGGTAGGCTTACAGGCCATAAGCTCAACTCTCAGAAGTGTGTATACATGGGAGGCAGATGTCTGCTACCCACTCGGACATGCGAGTGGGAACCTAGCTACACTCTGATGAAGAAGGACTTTGGAAATCGCTGTATTCAACTCAGATACACGTGGGTTCAGGCACAACGATTCCACATGCTTTTCTCACAACGTTTCCCTGCCACTAACATGAGGACGTTAGCAGCTCCTTCTACAGTCAAGCAGGATGCGGGAGGGTTGTGTCCTGTCCTTAGCTCTCACAGGGAAGCAGGCCTTGAAGCCAGCTGTCAACTAGCTGCATTCTTATGGCAGGGTGAAGGTAGCAGTATTCTGAGACAGGAGGTTCCCAGGTTACCACTCTACTGGACCTGGAGATACCCTCCAGGTCTGCATTGTTAACTTGCGTCTCAGAAGCCTCTGGCAAACGTCTCTGGTGAAGACGTGCGAAACTCACTGTGCAGGCAGTGTGGAACTGTGAGGGACTGAGGGTGAGCTCAACTCTGAGAAGTAAGATGTTTTTGGACAAGGCGTTCAACTACATACTCACGTATGGAACTTAGTATGTAGCACCAGTCTACCCCAGGAATTACTAGGAAATCGCTGGATTGAGCTTGGAGGCACTCGTCTTGTGTGCCGGGAGATTCCAGTTACCTCTCCCAACACTTGTTTCAAGCAGCGAGCCTAGGCCTTTTGGAAGCGAAAGGTAGCGGCAGGCAGGATGTAGGGTTACAGGCCATAAGCTCAACTCTCAGAAGTGTGTATGCATGGGAGGCAGATGTCTGCTACCCACTCGGACATGGGAGTTGGAACCTAGCTACACTCCTATTGAAGAAGGATGTTGGAAATCGCTGTATTCAACTCAGATACACGGGAGTTCAGGCCCAATGCTTACACATGCTTTTCCCGCAACCCATCCCAGCCACTAACATAAGGAGGTTAGCAGGTACGTCTACAGTCAGGCAGGATGCGGGAGGGTTCTGCCCTGTCCTCAGCTCTCACAGGGAAGCTTGCCTAGAAGCCAGCTCTCAACTAGCTGCATTCTTATGACAGTGTGAAGGTAGCAGTATTCTGAGTAAGGAGGTTCCCAGATTACCACTCTACTGCACCTGGAGATACCGTCCAGGTGTGCATTGTTAACTTGCGTCTCAGAAGCCTCTGGCAAAAGTCTCTGGTGAAGACGTGGGAAACTCACTCTGCAGGCAGTGCGGAACTGTGAGGGACTGAGGGTGAGCTCAACTCTCAGCAGTAAGATGATTTTGGACAAGGCGTTCAGCTACCTTCTCACATATGGAACTTAGTATGTAGCACCAGTCTACCCCAGGAATTACTGGGAAATCGCTGGATTGAGCTTGGTGGCACTAGTCTTGTGTGCCGCGAGATTCCAGTTACCTCTCCCAACACTTGCGTCAAGCAGCGAGCCTAGGTCTTTTGGAAGCGAAAGGTAGCTGCCGGCAGGAGGTAGGCTTACAGGCCATAAGCTCAACTCTCAGAAGTGTGTATACATGGGAGGCAGATGTCTGCTACCCACTCGGACATGCGAGTGGGAACCTAGCTACACTCTGATGAAGAAGGACTTTGGAAATCGCTGTATTCAACTCAGATACACGTGGGTTCAGGCACAACGATTCCACATGCTTTTCTCACAACGTTTCCCTGCCACTAACATGAGGACGTTAGCAGCTCCTTCTACAGTCAAGCAGGATGCGGGAGGGTTGTGCCCTGTCCTTAGCTCTCACAGGGAAGCAGGCCTTGAAGCCAGCTGTCAACTAGCTGCATTCTTATGGCAGGGTGAAGGTAGCAGTATTCTGAGACAGGAGGTTCCCAGGTTACCACTCTACTGGACCTGGAGATACCCTCCAGGTCTGCATTGTTAACTTGCGTCTCAGAAGCCTCTGGCAAACGTCTCTGGTGAAGACGTGCGAAACTCACTCTGCAGGCAGTGTGGAACTGTGAGGGACTGAGGGTGAGCTCAACTCTCAGAAGTAAGATGTTTTTGGGCAAGGCGTTCAACTACATACTCACGTATGGAACTTAGTATGTAGCACCAGTCTACCCCAGGAATTACTAGGAAATCGCGTGATTGAGCTTGGAGGCACTCGTCTTGTGTGCCGGGAGATTCCAGTTACCTCTCCCAACACTTGCGTCAAGCAGCGAGCCTAGGCCTTTTGGAAGCGAAAGGTAGCGGCAGGCAGGATGTAGGGTTACAGGCCATAAGCTCAACTCTCAGAAGTGTGTATGCATGGGAGGCAGATGTCTGCTACCCACTCGGACATGGGAGTTGGAAACTAGCTACACTCCTATTGAAGAAGGATGTTGGAAATCGCTGTATTCAACTCAGATACACGGGAGTTCAGGCCCAATGCTTACACATGCTTTTCCCGCAACCCATCCCAGCCACTAACCTAAGGAGGTTAGCAGGTACGTCTACAGTCAGGCAGGATGCGGGAGGGTTCTGCCCTGTCCTCAGCTCTCACAGGGAAGCTTGCCTAGAAGCCAGCTCTCAACTGGCTGCATTCTTATGACAGTGTGAAGGTAGCAGTATTCTGAGTAAGGAGGTTCCCAGATTACCACTCTACTGCACCTGGAGATACCGTCCAGGTGTGCATTGTTAACTTGCGTCTCAGAAGCCTCTGGCAAAAGTCTCTGGTGAAGACGTGGGAAACTCACTCTGCAGACAGTGCGGAACTGTGAGGGACTGAGGGTGAGCTCAACTCTGAGAAGTAAGATGATTTTGGACAAGGCGTTCAGCTACCTTCTCACATATGGAACTTAGTATGTAGCACCAGTCTACCCCAGGAATTACTGGGAAATCGCTGGATTGAGCTTGGTGGCACTAGTCTTGTGTGCCGCGAGATTCCAGTTACCTCTCCCAACACTTGCGTCAAGCAGCGAGCCTAGGTCTTTTGGAAGCGAAAGGTAGCTGCAGGCAGGAGGTAGGCTTACAGGCCATAAGCTCAACTCTCAGAAGTGTGTATACATGGGAGGCAGATGTCTGCTACCCACTCGGACATGCGAGTGGGAACCTAGCTACACTCTGATGAAGAAGGACTTTGGAAATCGCTGTATTCAACTCAGATACACGTGGGTTCAGGCACAACGATTCCACATGCTTTTCTCTCAACGTTTTTCTGCCACTAACATGAGGACGTTAGCAGCTCCTTCTACAGTCAAGCAGGATGCGGGAGGGTTGTGCCCTGTCCTTAGCTCTCACAGGGAAGCAGGCCTTGAAGCCAGCTGTCAACTAGCTGCATTCTTATGGCAGGGTGAAGGTAGCAGTATTCTGAGACAGGAGGTTCCCAGGTTACCACTCTACTGGACCTGGAGATACCCTCCAGGTCTGCATTGTTAACTTGCGTCTCAGAAGCCTCTGGCAAACGTCTCTGGTGAAGACGTGCGAAACTCACTCTGCAGGCAGTGTGGAACTGTGAGGGACTGAGGGTGAGCTCAACTCTCAGAAGGAAGATGTTTTTGGGCAAGGCGTTCAACTACATACTCACGTATGGAACTTAGTATGTAGCACCAGTCTACCCCAGGAATTACTAGGAAATCGCGTGATTGAGCTTGGAGGCACTCGTCTTGTGTGCCGGGAGATTCCAGTTACCTCTCCCAACACTTGCGTCAAGCAGCGAGCCTAGGCCTTTTGGAAGCGAAAGGTAGCGGCAGGCAGGATGTAGGGTTACAGGCCATAAGCTCAACTCTCAGAAGTGTGTATGCATGGGAGGCAGATGTCTGCTACCCACTCGGACATGGGAGTTGGAACCTAGCTACACTCCTATTGAAGAAGGATGTTGGAAATCGCTGTATTCAACTCAGATACACGGGAGTTCAGGCCCAATGCTTACACATGCTTTTCCCGCAACCCATCCCAGCCACTAACATAAGGAGGTTAGCAGGTACGTCTACAGTCAGGCAGGATGCGGGAGGGTTCTGCCCTGTCCTCAGCTCTCACAGGGAAGCTTGCCTAGAAGCCAGCTCTCAACTAGCTGCATTCTTATGACAGTGTGAAGGTAGCAGTATTCTGAGTAAGGAGGTTCCCAGATTACCACTCTACTGCACCTGGAGATACCGTCCAGGTGTGCATTGTTAACTTGCGTCTCAGAAGCCTCTGGCAAAAGTCTCTGGTGAAGACGTGGGAAACTCACTCTGCAGGCAGTGCGGAACTGTGAGGGACTGAGGGTGAGCTCAACTCTCAGCAGTAAGATGATTTTGGACAAGGCGTTCAGCTACCTTCTCACATATGGAACTTAGTATGTAGCACCAGTCTACCCCAGGAATTACTGGGAAATCGCTGGATTGAGCTTGGTGGCACTAGTCTTGTGTGCCGGGAGATTCCAGTTACCTCTCCCAACACTTCGGTGAAGCAGCGAGCCTAGGCCTTTTGGAAGCGAAAGGTAGCTGCAGGCAGGAGGTAGGCTTACAGGCCATAAGCTCAACTCTCAGAAGTGTGTATACATGGGAGGCAGATGTCTGCTACCCACTCGGACATGCGAGTGGGAACCTAGCTACACTCTGATGAAGAAGGACTTTGGAAATCGCTGTATTCAACTCAGATACACGTGGGTTCAGGCACAACGATTCCACATGCTTTTCTCACAACGTTTCCCTGCCACTAACATGAGGACGTTAGCAGCTCCTTCTACAGTCAAGCAGGATGCGGGAGGGTTGTGCCCTGTCCTTAGCTCTCACAGGGAAGCAGGCCTTGAAGCCAGCTGTCAACTAGCTGCATTCTTATGGCAGGGTGAAGGTAGCAGTATTCTGAGACAGGAGGTTCCCAGGTTACCACTCTACTGGACCTGGAGATACCCTCCAGGTCTGCATTGTTAACTTGCGTCTCAGAAGCCTCTGGCAAACGTCTCTGGTGAAGACGTGCGAAACTCACTCTGCAGGCAGTGTGGAACTGTGAGGGACTGAGGGTGAGCTCAACTCTCAGAAGGAAGATGTTTTTGGGCAAGGCGTTCAACTACATACTCACGTATGGAACTTAGTATGTAGCACCAGTCTACCCCAGGAATTACTAGGAAATCGCGTGATTGAGCTTGGAGGCACTCGTCTTGTGTGCCGGGAGATTCCAGTTACCTCTCCCAACACTTGCGTCAAGCAGCGAGCCTAGGCCTTTTGGAAGCGAAAGGTAGCGGCAGGCAGGATGTAGGGTTACAGGCCATAAGCTCAACTCTCAGAAGTGTGTATGCATGGGAGGCAGATGTCTGCTACCCACTCGGACATGGGAGTTGGAACCTAGCTACACTCCTATTGAAGAAGGATGTTGGAAATCGCTGTATTCAACTCAGATACACGGGAGTTCAGGCCCAATGCTTACACATGCTTTTCCCGCAACCCATCCCAGCCACTAACATAAGGAGGTTAGCAGGTACGTCTACAGTCAGGCAGGATGCGGGAGGGTTCTGCCCTGTCCTCAGCTCTCACAGGGAAGCTTGCCTAGAAGCCAGCTCTCAACTAGCTGCATTCTTATGACAGTGTGAAGGTAGCAGTATTCTGAGTAAGGAGGTTCCCAGATTACCACTCTACTGCACCTGGAGATACCGTCCAGGTGTGCATTGTTAACTTGCGTCTCAGAAGCCTCTGGCAAAAGTCTCTGGTGAAGACGTGGGAAACTCACTCTGCAGGCAGTGCGGAACTGTGAGGGACTGAGGGTGAGCTCAACTCTCAGCAGTAAGATGATTTTGGACAAGGCGTTCAGCTACCTTCTCACATATGGAACTTAGTATGTAGCACCAGTCTACCCCAGGAATTACTGGGAAATCGCTGGATTGAGCTTGGTGGCACTAGTCTTGTGTGCCGGGAGATTCCAGTTACCTCTCCCAACACTTCGGTGAAGCAGCGAGCCTAGGCCTTTTGGAAGCGAAAGGTAGCTGCAGGCAGGAGGTAGGCTTACAGGCCATAAGCTCAACTCTCAGAAGTGTGTATACATGGGAGGCAGATGTCTGCTACCCACTCGGACATGCGAGTGGGAACCTAGCTACACTCTGATGAAGAAGGACTTTGGAAATCGCTGTATTCAACTCAGATACACGTGGGTTCAGGCACAACGATTCCACATGCTTTTCTCACAACGTTTCCCTGCCACTAACATGAGGACGTTAGCAGCTCCTTCTACAGTCAAGCAGGATGCGGGAGGGTTGTGCCCTGTCCTTAGCTCTCACAGGGAAGCAGGCCTTGAAGCCAGCTGTCAACTAGCTGCATTCTTATGGCAGGGTGAAGGTAGCAGTATTCTGAGACAGGAGGTTCCCAGGTTACCACTCTACTGGACCTGGAGATACCCTCCAGGTCTGCATTGTTAACTTGCGTCTCAGAAGCCTCTGGCAAACGTCTCTGGTGAAGACGTGCGAAACTCACTCTGCAGGCAGTGTGGAACTGTGAGGGACTGAGGGTGAGCTCAACTCTCAGAAGTAAGATGTTTTTGGGCAAGGCGTTCAACTACATACTCACGTATGGAACTTAGTATGTAGCACCAGTCTACCCCAGGAATTACTAGGAAATCGCGTGATTGAGCTTGGAGGCACTCGTCTTGTGTGCCGGGAGATTCCAGTTACCTCTCCCAACACTTGCGTCAAGCAGCGAGCCTAGGCCTTTTGGAAGCGAAAGGTAGCGGCAGGCAGGATGTAGGGTTACAGGCCATAAGCTCAACTCTCAGAAGTGTGTATGCATGGGAGGCAGATGTCTGCTACCCACTCGGACATGGGAGTTGGAACCTAGCTACACTCCTATTGAAGAAGGATGTTGGAAATCGCTGTATTCAACTCAGATACACGGGAGTTCAGGCCCAATGCTTACACATGCTTTTCCCGCAACCCATCCCAGCCACTAACCTAAGGAGGTTAGCAGGTACGTCTACAGTCAGGCAGGATGCGGGAGGGTTCTGCCCTGTCCTCAGCTCTCACAGGGAAGCTTGCCTAGAAGCCAGCTCTCAACTAGCTGCATTCTTATGACAGTGTGAAGGTAGCAGTATTCTGAGTAAGGAGGTTCCCAGATTACCACTCTACTGCACCTGGAGATACCGTCCAGGTGTGCATTGTTAACTTGCGTCTCAGAAGCCTCTGGCAAAAGTCTCTGGTGAAGACGTGGGAAACTCACTCTGCAGGCAGTGCGGAACTGTGAGGGACTGAGGGTGAGCTCAACTCTCAGCAGTAAGATGATTTTGGACAAGGCGTTCAGCTACCTTCTCACATATGGAACTTAGTATGTAGCACCAGTCTACCCCAGGAATTACTGGGAAATCGCTGGATTGAGCTTGGTGGCACTAGTCTTGTGTGCCGGGAGATTCCAGTTACCTCTCCCAACACTTCGGTGAAGCAGCGAGCCTAGGCCTTTTGGAAGCGAAAGGTAGCTGCAGGCAGGAGGTAGGCTTACAGGCCATAAGCTCAACTCTCAGAAGTGTGTATACATGGGAGGCAGATGTCTGCTACCCACTCGGACATGCGAGTGGGAACCTAGCTACACTCTGATGAAGAAGGACTTTGGAAATCGCTGTATTCAACTCAGATACACGTGGGTTCAGGCACAACGATTCCACATGCTTTTCTCACAACGTTTCCCTGCCACTAACATGAGGACGTTAGCAGCTCCTTCTACAGTCAAGCAGGATGCGGGAGGGTTGTGCCCTGTCCTTAGCTCTCACAGGGAAGCAGGCCTTGAAGCCAGCTGTCAACTAGCTGCATTCTTATGGCAGGGTGAAGGTAGCAGTATTCTGAGACAGGAGGTTCCCAGGTTACCACTCTACTGGACCTGGAGATACCCTCCAGGTCTGCATTGTTAACTTGCGTCTCAGAAGCCTCTGGCAAACGTCTCTGGTGAAGACGTGCGAAACTCACTCTGCAGGCAGTGTGGAACTGTGAGGGACTGAGGGTGAGCTCAACTCTCAGAAGTAAGATGTTTTTGGGCAAGGCGTTCAACTACATACTCACGTATGGAACTTAGTATGTAGCACCAGTCTACCCCAGGAATTACTAGGAAATCGCGTGATTGAGCTTGGAGGCACTCGTCTTGTGTGCCGGGAGATTCCAGTTACCTCTCCCAACACTTGCGTCAAGCAGCGAGCCTAGGCCTTTTGGAAGCGAAAGGTAGCGGCAGGCAGGATGTAGGGTTACAGGCCATAAGCTCAACTCTCAGAAGTGTGTATGCATGGGAGGCAGATGTCTGCTACCCACTCGGACATGGGAGTTGGAACCTAGCTACACTCCTATTGAAGAAGGATGTTGGAAATCGCTGTATTCAACTCAGATACACGGGAGTTCAGGCCCAATGCTTACACATGCTTTTCCCGCAACCCATCCCAGCCACTAACCTAAGGAGGTTAGCAGGTACGTCTACAGTCAGGCAGGATGCGGGAGGGTTCTGCCCTGTCCTCAGCTCTCACAGGGAAGCTTGCCTAGAAGCCAGCTCTCAACTAGCTGCATTCTTATGACAGTGTGAAGGTAGCAGTATTCTGAGTAAGGAGGTTCCCAGATTACCACTCTACTGCACCTGGAGATACCGTCCAGGTGTGCATTGTTAACTTGCGTCTCAGAAGCCTCTGGCAAAAGTCTCTGGTGAAGACGTGGGAAACTCACTCTGCAGGCAGTGCGGAACTGTGAGGGACTGAGGGTGAGCTCAACTCTCAGCAGTAAGATGATTTTGGACAAGGCGTTCAGCTACCTTCTCACATATGGAACTTAGTATGTAGCACCAGTCTACCCCAGGAATTACTGGGAAATCGCTGGATTGAGCTTGGTGGCACTAGTCTTGTGTGCCGGGAGATTCCAGTTACCTCTCCCAACACTTCGGTGAAGCAGCGAGCCTAGGCCTTTTGGAAGCGAAAGGTAGCTGCAGGCAGGAGGTAGGCTTACAGGCCATAAGCTCAACTCTCAGAAGTGTGTATACATGGGAGGCAGATGTCTGCTACCCACTCGGACATGCGAGTGGGAACCTAGCTACACTCTGATGAAGAAGGACTTTGGAAATCGCTGTATTCAACTCAGATACACGTGGGTTCAGGCACAACGATTCCACATGCTTTTCTCACAACGTTTCCCTGCCACTAACATGAGGACGTTAGCAGCTCCTTCTACAGTCAAGCAGGATGCGGGAGGGTTGTGCCCTGTCCTTAGCTCTCACAGGGAAGCAGGCCTTGAAGCCAGCTGTCAACTAGCTGCATTCTTATGGCAGGGTGAAGGTAGCAGTATTCTGAGACAGGAGGTTCCCAGGTTACCACTCTACTGGACCTGGAGATACCCTCCAGGTCTGCATTGTTAACTTGCGTCTCAGAAGCCTCTGGCAAACGTCTCTGGTGAAGACGTGCGAAACTCACTCTGCAGGCAGTGTGGAACTGTGAGGGACTGAGGGTGAGCTCAACTCTCAGAAGTAAGATGTTTTTGGGCAAGGCGTTCAACTACATACTCACGTATGGAACTTAGTATGTAGCACCAGTCTACCCCAGGAATTACTAGGAAATCGCGTGATTGAGCTTGGAGGCACTCGTCTTGTGTGCCGGGAGATTCCAGTTACCTCTCCCAACACTTGCGTCAAGCAGCGAGCCTAGGCCTTTTGGAAGCGAAAGGTAGCGGCAGGCAGGATGTAGGGTTACAGGCCATAAGCTCAACTCTCAGAAGTGTGTATGCATGGGAGGCAGATGTCTGCTACCCACTCGGACATGGGAGTTGGAACCTAGCTACACTCCTATTGAAGAAGGATGTTGGAAATCGCTGTATTCAACTCAGATACACGGGAGTTCAGGCCCAATGCTTACACATGCTTTTCCCGCAACCCATCCCAGCCACTAACCTAAGGAGGTTAGCAGGTACGTCTACAGTCAGGCAGGATGCGGGAGGGTTCTGCCCTGTCCTCAGCTCTCACAGGGAAGCTTGCCTAGAAGCCAGCTCTCAACTAGCTGCATTCTTATGACAGTGTGAAGGTAGCAGTATTCTGAGTAAGGAGGTTCCCAGATTACCACTCTACTGCACCTGGAGATACCGTCCAGGTGTGCATTGTTAACTTGCGTCTCAGAAGCCTCTGGCAAAAGTCTCTGGTGAAGACGTGGGAAACTCACTCTGCAGGCAGTGCGGAACTGTGAGGGACTGAGGGTGAGCTCAACTCTCAGCAGTAAGATGATTTTGGACAAGGCGTTCAGCTACCTTCTCACATATGGAACTTAGTATGTAGCACCAGTCTACCCCAGGAATTACTGGGAAATCGCTGGATTGAGCTTGGTGGCACTAGTCTTGTGTGCCGGGAGATTCCAGTTACCTCTCCCAACACTTGCGTCAAGCAGCGAGCCTAGGCCTTTTGGAAGCGAAAGGTAGCTGCAGGCAGGAGGTAGGCTTACAGGCCATAAGCTCAACTCTCAGAAGTGTGTATACATGGGAGGCAGATGTCTGCTACCCACTCGGACATGCGAGTGGGAACCTAGCTACACTCTGATGAAGAAGGACTTTGGAAATCGCTGTATTCAACTCAGATACACGTGGGTTCAGGCACAACGATTCCACATGCTTTTCTCACAACGTTTCCCTGCCACTAACATGAGGACGTTAGCAGCTCCTTCTACAGTCAAGCAGGATGCGGGAGGGTTGTGCCCTGTCCTTAGCTCTCACAGGGAAGCAGGCCTTGAAGCCAGCTGTCAACTAGCTGCATTCTTATGGCAGGGTGAAGGTAGCAGTATTCTGAGACAGGAGGTTCCCAGGTTACCACTCTACTGGACCTGGAGATACCCTCCAGGTCTGCATTGTTAACTTGCGTCTCAGAAGCCTCTGGCAAACGTCTCTGGTGAAGACGTGCGAAACTCACTCTGCAGGCAGTGTGGAACTGTGAGGGACTGAGGGTGAGCTCAACTCTCAGAAGTAAGATGTTTTTGGGCAAGGCGTTCAACTACATACTCACGTATGGAACTTAGTATGTAGCACCAGTCTACCCCAGGAATTACTAGGAAATCGCTGGATTGAGCTTGGAGGCACTCGTCTTGTGTGCCGGGAGATTCCAGTTACCTCTCCCAACACTTGCGTCAAGCAGCGAGCCTAGGCCTTTTGGAAGCGAAAGGTAGCGGCAGGCAGGATGTAGGGTTACAGGCCATAAGCTCAACTCTCAGAAGTGTGTATGCATGGGAGGCAGATGTCTGCTACCCACTCGGACATGGGAGTTGGAACCTAGCTACACTCCTATTGAAGAAGGATGTTGGAAATCGCTGTATTCAACTCAGATACACGGGAGTTCAGGCCCAATGCTTACACATGCTTTTCCCGCAACCCATCCCAGCCACTAACCTAAGGAGGTTAGCAGGTACGTCTACAGTCAGGCAGGATGCGGGAGGGTTCTGCCCTGTCCTCAGCTCTCACAGGGAAGCTTGCCTAGAAGCCAGCTCTCAACTAGCTGCATTCTTATGACAGTGTGAAGGTAGCAGTATTCTGAGTAAGGAGGTTCCCAGATTACCACTCTACTGCACCTGGAGATACCGTCCAGGTGTGCATTGTTAACTTGCGTCTCAGAAGCCTCTGGCAAAAGTCTCTGGTGAAGACGTGGGAAACTCACTCTGCAGGCAGTGCGGAACTGTGAGGGACTGAGGGTGAGCTCAACTCTCAGCAGTAAGATGATTTTGGACAAGGCGTTCAGCTACCTTCTCACATATGGAACTTAGTATGTAGCACCAGTCTACCCCAGGAATTACTGGGAAATCGCTGGATTGAGCTTGGTGGCACTAGTCTTGTGTGCCGGGAGATTCCAGTTACCTCTCCCAACACTTCGGTGAAGCAGCGAGCCTAGGCCTTTTGGAAGCGAAAGGTAGCTGCAGGCAGGAGGTAGGCTTACAGGCCATAAGCTCAACTCTCAGAAGTGTGTATACATGGGAGGCAGATGTCTGCTACCCACTCGGACATGCGAGTGGGAACCTAGCTACACTCTGATGAAGAAGGACTTTGGAAATCGCTGTATTCAACTCAGATACACGTGGGTTCAGGCACAACGATTCCACATGCTTTTCTCACAACGTTTCCCTGCCACTAACATGAGGACGTTAGCAGCTCCTTCTACAGTCAAGCAGGATGCGGGAGGGTTGTGCCCTGTCCTTAGCTCTCACAGGGAAGCAGGCCTTGAAGCCAGCTGTCAACTAGCTGCATTCTTATGGCAGGGTGAAGGTAGCAGTATTCTGAGACAGGAGGTTCCCAGGTTACCACTCTACTGGACCTGGAGATACCCTCCAGGTCTGCATTGTTAACTTGCGTCTCAGAAGCCTCTGGCAAACGTCTCTGGTGAAGACGTGCGAAACTCACTCTGCAGGCAGTGTGGAACTGTGAGGGACTGAGGGTGAGCTCAACTCTCAGAAGTAAGATGTTTTTGGGCAAGGCGTTCAACTACATACTCACGTATGGAACTTAGTATGTAGCACCAGTCTACCCCAGGAATTACTAGGAAATCGCGTGATTGAGCTTGGAGGCACTCGTCTTGTGTGCCGGGAGATTCCAGTTACCTCTCCCAACACTTGCGTCAAGCAGCGAGCCTAGGCCTTTTGGAAGCGAAAGGTAGCGGCAGGCAGGATGTAGGGTTACAGGCCATAAGCTCAACTCTCAGAAGTGTGTATGCATGGGAGGCAGATGTCTGCTACCCACTCGGACATGGGAGTTGGAACCTAGCTACACTCCTATTGAAGAAGGATGTTGGAAATCGCTGTATTCAACTCAGATACACGGGAGTTCAGGCCCAATGCTTACACATGCTTTTCCCGCAACCCATCCCAGCCACTAACCTAAGGAGGTTAGCAGGTACGTCTACAGTCAGGCAGGATGCGGGAGGGTTCTGCCCTGTCCTCAGCTCTCACAGGGAAGCTTGCCTAGAAGCCAGCTCTCAACTAGCTGCATTCTTATGACAGTGTGAAGGTAGCAGTATTCTGAGTAAGGAGGTTCCCAGATTACCACTCTACTGCACCTGGAGATACCGTCCAGGTGTGCATTGTTAACTTGCGTCTCAGAAGCCTCTGGCAAAAGTCTCTGGTGAAGACGTGGGAAACTCACTCTGCAGGCAGTGCGGAACTGTGAGGGACTGAGGGTGAGCTCAACTCTCAGCAGTAAGATGATTTTGGACAAGGCGTTCAGCTACCTTCTCACATATGGAACTTAGTATGTAGCACCAGTCTACCCCAGGAATTACTGGGAAATCGCTGGATTGAGCTTGGTGGCACTAGTCTTGTGTGCCGGGAGATTCCAGTTACCTCTCCCAACACTTCGGTGAAGCAGCGAGCCTAGGCCTTTTGGAAGCGAAAGGTAGCTGCAGGCAGGAGGTAGGCTTACAGGCCATAAGCTCAACTCTCAGAAGTGTGTATACATGGGAGGCAGATGTCTGCTACCCACTCGGACATGCGAGTGGGAACCTAGCTACACTCTGATGAAGAAGGACTTTGGAAATCGCTGTATTCAACTCAGATACACGTGGGTTCAGGCACAACGATTCCACATGCTTTTCTCACAACGTTTCCCTGCCACTAACATGAGGACGTTAGCAGCTCCTTCTACAGTCAAGCAGGATGCGGGAGGGTTGTGCCCTGTCCTTAGCTCTCACAGGGAAGCAGGCCTTGAAGCCAGCTGTCAACTAGCTGCATTCTTATGGCAGGGTGAAGGTAGCAGTATTCTGAGACAGGAGGTTCCCAGGTTACCACTCTACTGGACCTGGAGATACCCTCCAGGTCTGCATTGTTAACTTGCGTCTCAGAAGCCTCTGGCAAACGTCTCTGGTGAAGACGTGCGAAACTCACTCTGCAGGCAGTGTGGAACTGTGAGGGACTGAGGGTGAGCTCAACTCTCAGAAGTAAGATGTTTTTGGGCAAGGCGTTCAACTACATACTCACGTATGGAACTTAGTATGTAGCACCAGTCTACCCCAGGAATTACTAGGAAATCGCGGGATTGAGCTTGGAGGCACTCGTCTTGTGTGCCGGGAGATTCCAGTTACCTCTCCCAACACTTGCGTCAAGCAGCGAGCCTAGGCCTTTTGGAAGCGAAAGGTAGCGGCAGGCAGGATGTAGGGTTACAGGCCATAAGCTCAACTCTCAGAAGTGTGTATGCATGGGAGGCAGATGTCTGCTACCCACTCGGACATGGGAGTTGGAACCTAGCTACACTCCTATTGAAGAAGGATGTTGGAAATCGCTGTATTCAACTCAGATACACGGGAGTTCAGGCCCAATGCTTACACATGCTTTTCCCGCAACCCATCCCAGCCACTAACCTAAGGAGGTTAGCAGGTACGTCTACAGTCAGGCAGGATGCGGGAGGGTTCTGCCCTGTCCTCAGCTCTCACAGGGAAGCTTGCCTAGAAGCCAGCTCTCAACTAGCTGCATTCTTATGACAGTGTGAAGGTAGCAGTATTCTGAGTAAGGAGGTTCCCAGATTACCACTCTACTGCACCTGGAGATACCGTCCAGGTGTGCATTGTTAACTTGCGTCTCAGAAGCCTCTGGCAAAAGTCTCTGGTGAAGACGTGGGAAACTCACTCTGCAGGCAGTGCGGAACTGTGAGGGACTGAGGGTGAGCTCAACTCTCAGCAGTAAGATGATTTTGGACAAGGCGTTCAGCTACCTTCTCACATATGGAACTTAGTATGTAGCACCAGTCTACCCCAGGAATTACTGGGAAATCGCTGGATTGAGCTTGGTGGCACTAGTCTTGTGTGCCGGGAGATTCCAGTTACCTCTCCCAACACTTCGGTGAAGCAGCGAGCCTAGGCCTTTTGGAAGCGAAAGGTAGCTGCAGGCAGGAGGTAGGCTTACAGGCCATAAGCTCAACTCTCAGAAGTGTGTATACATGGGAGGCAGATGTCTGCTACCCACTCGGACATGCGAGTGGGAACCTAGCTACACTCTGATGAAGAAGGACTTTGGAAATCGCTGTATTCAACTCAGATACACGTGGGTTCAGGCACAACGATTCCACATGCTTTTCTCACAACGTTTCCCTGCCACTAACATGAGGACGTTAGCAGCTCCTTCTACAGTCAAGCAGGATGCGGGAGGGTTGTGCCCTGTCCTTAGCTCTCACAGGGAAGCAGGCCTTGAAGCCAGCTGTCAACTAGCTGCATTCTTATGGCAGGGTGAAGGTAGCAGTATTCTGAGACAGGAGGTTCCCAGGTTACCACTCTACTGGACCTGGAGATACCCTCCAGGTCTGCATTGTTAACTTGCGTCTCAGAAGCCTCTGGCAAACGTCTCTGGTGAAGACGTGCGAAACTCACTCTGCAGGCAGTGTGGAACTGTGAGGGACTGAGGGTGAGCTCAACTCTCAGAAGTAAGATGTTTTTGGGCAAGGCGTTCAACTACATACTCACGTATGGAACTTAGTATGTAGCACCAGTCTACCCCAGGAATTACTAGGAAATCGCGGGATTGAGCTTGGAGGCACTCGTCTTGTGTGCCGGGAGATTCCAGTTACCTCTCCCAACACTTGCGTCAAGCAGCGAGCCTAGGCCTTTTGGAAGCGAAAGGTAGCGGCAGGCAGGATGTAGGGTTACAGGCCATAAGCTCAACTCTCAGAAGTGTGTATGCATGGGAGGCAGATGTCTGCTACCCACTCGGACATGGGAGTTGGAACCTAGCTACACTCCTATTGAAGAAGGATGTTGGAAATCGCTGTATTCAACTCAGATACACGGGAGTTCAGGCCCAATGCTTACACATGCTTTTCCCGCAACCCATCCCAGCCACTAACATAAGGAGGTTAGCAGGTACGTCTACAGTCAGGCAGGATGCGGGAGGGTTCTGCCCTGTCCTCAGCTCTCACAGGGAAGCTTGCCTAGAAGCCAGCTCTCAACTAGCTGCATTCTTATGACAGTGTGAAGGTAGCAGTATTCTGAGTAAGGAGGTTCCCAGATTACCACTCTACTGCACCTGGAGATACCGTCCAGGTGTGCATTGTTAACTTGCGTCTCAGAAGCCTCTGGCAAAAGTCTCTGGTGAAGACGTGGGAAACTCACTCTGCAGGCAGTGCGGAACTGTGAGGGACTGAGGGTGAGCTCAACTCTCAGCAGTAAGATGATTTTGGACAAGGCGTTCAGCTACCTTCTCACATATGGAACTTAGTATGTAGCACCAGTCTACCCCAGGAATTACTGGGAAATCGCTGGATTGAGCTTGGTGGCACTAGTCTTGTGTGCCGGGAGATTCCAGTTACCTCTCCCAACACTTCGGTGAAGCAGCGAGCCTAGGCCTTTTGGAAGCGAAAGGTAGCTGCAGGCAGGAGGTAGGCTTACAGGCCATAAGCTCAACTCTCAGAAGTGTGTATACATGGGAGGCAGATGTCTGCTACCCACTCGGACATGCGAGTGGGAACCTAGCTACACTCTGATGAAGAAGGACTTTGGAAATCGCTGTATTCAACTCAGATACACGTGGGTTCAGGCACAACGATTCCACATGCTTTTCTCACAACGTTTCCCTGCCACTAACATGAGGACGTTAGCAGCTCCTTCTACAGTCAAGCAGGATGCGGGAGGGTTGTGCCCTGTCCTTAGCTCTCACAGGGAAGCAGGCCTTGAAGCCAGCTGTCAACTAGCTGCATTCTTATGGCAGGGTGAAGGTAGCAGTATTCTGAGACAGGAGGTTCCCAGGTTACCACTCTACTGGACCTGGAGATACCCTCCAGGTCTGCATTGTTAACTTGCGTCTCAGAAGCCTCTGGCAAACGTCTCTGGTGAAGACGTGCGAAACTCACTCTGCAGGCAGTGTGGAACTGTGAGGGACTGAGGGTGAGCTCAACTCTCAGAAGTAAGATGTTTTTGGGCAAGGCGTTCAACTACATACTCACGTATGGAACTTAGTATGTAGCACCAGTCTACCCCAGGAATTACTAGGAAATCGCGGGATTGAGCTTGGAGGCACTCGTCTTGTGTGCCGGGAGATTCCAGTTACCTCTCCCAACACTTGCGTCAAGCAGCGAGCCTAGGCCTTTTGGAAGCGAAAGGTAGCGGCAGGCAGGATGTAGGGTTACAGGCCATAAGCTCAACTCTCAGAAGTGTGTATGCATGGGAGGCAGATGTCTGCTACCCACTCGGACATGGGAGTTGGAACCTAGCTACACTCCTATTGAAGAAGGATGTTGGAAATCGCTGTATTCAACTCAGATACACGGGAGTTCAGGCCCAATGCTTACACATGCTTTTCCCGCAACCCATCCCAGCCACTAACATAAGGAGGTTAGCAGGTACGTCTACAGTCAGGCAGGATGCGGGAGGGTTCTGCCCTGTCCTCAGCTCTCACAGGGAAGCTTGCCTAGAAGCCAGCTCTCAACTAGCTGCATTCTTATGACAGTGTGAAGGTAGCAGTATTCTGAGTAAGGAGGTTCCCAGATTACCACTCTACTGCACCTGGAGATACCGTCCAGGTGTGCATTGTTAACTTGCGTCTCAGAAGCCTCTGGCAAAAGTCTCTGGTGAAGACGTGGGAAACTCACTCTGCAGGCAGTGCGGAACTGTGAGGGACTGAGGGTGAGCTCAACTCTCAGCAGTAAGATGATTTTGGACAAGGCGTTCAGCTACCTTCTCACATATGGAACTTAGTATGTAGCACCAGTCTACCCCAGGAATTACTGGGAAATCGCTGGATTGAGCTTGGTGGCACTAGTCTTGTGTGCCGGGAGATTCCAGTTACCTCTCCCAACACTTCGGTGAAGCAGCGAGCCTAGGCCTTTTGGAAGCGAAAGGTAGCTGCAGGCAGGAGGTAGGCTTACAGGCCATAAGCTCAACTCTCAGAAGTGTGTATACATGGGAGGCAGATGTCTGCTACCCACTCGGACATGCGAGTGGGAACCTAGCTACACTCTGATGAAGAAGGACTTTGGAAATCGCTGTATTCAACTCAGATACACGTGGGTTCAGGCACAACGATTCCACATGCTTTTCTCACAACGTTTCCCTGCCACTAACATGAGGACGTTAGCAGCTCCTTCTACAGTCAAGCAGGATGCGGGAGGGTTGTGCCCTGTCCTTAGCTCTCACAGGGAAGCAGGCCTTGAAGCCAGCTGTCAACTAGCTGCATTCTTATGGCAGGGTGAAGGTAGCAGTATTCTGAGACAGGAGGTTCCCAGGTTACCACTCTACTGGACCTGGAGATACCCTCCAGGTCTGCATTGTTAACTTGCGTCTCAGAAGCCTCTGGCAAACGTCTCTGGTGAAGACGTGCGAAACTCACTCTGCAGGCAGTGTGGAACTGTGAGGGACTGAGGGTGAGCTCAACTCTCAGAAGTAAGATGTTTTTGGGCAAGGCGTTCAACTACATACTCACGTATGGAACTTAGTATGTAGCACCAGTCTACCCCAGGAATTACTAGGAAATCGCGGGATTGAGCTTGGAGGCACTCGTCTTGTGTGCCGGGAGATTCCAGTTACCTCTCCCAACACTTGCGTCAAGCAGCGAGCCTAGGCCTTTTGGAAGCGAAAGGTAGCGGCAGGCAGGATGTAGGGTTACAGGCCATAAGCTCAACTCTCAGAAGTGTGTATGCATGGGAGGCAGATGTCTGCTACCCACTCGGACATGGGAGTTGGAACCTAGCTACACTCCTATTGAAGAAGGATGTTGGAAATCGCTGTATTCAACTCAGATACACGGGAGTTCAGGCCCAATGCTTACACATGCTTTTCCCGCAACCCATCCCAGCCACTAACATAAGGAGGTTAGCAGGTACGTCTACAGTCAGGCAGGATGCGGGAGGGTTCTGCCCTGTCCTCAGCTCTCACAGGGAAGCTTGCCTAGAAGCCAGCTCTCAACTAGCTGCATTCTTATGACAGTGTGAAGGTAGCAGTATTCTGAGTAAGGAGGTTCCCAGATTACCACTCTACTGCACCTGGAGATACCGTCCAGGTGTGCATTGTTAACTTGCGTCTCAGAAGCCTCTGGCAAAAGTCTCTGGTGAAGACGTGGGAAACTCACTCTGCAGGCAGTGCGGAACTGTGAGGGACTGAGGGTGAGCTCAACTCTCAGCAGTAAGATGATTTTGGACAAGGCGTTCAGCTACCTTCTCACATATGGAACTTAGTATGTAGCACCAGTCTACCCCAGGAATTACTGGGAAATCGCTGGATTGAGCTTGGTGGCACTAGTCTTGTGTGCCGGGAGATTCCAGTTACCTCTCCCAACACTTGCGTCAAGCAGCGAGCCTAGGCCTTTTGGAAGCGAAAGGTAGCTGCAGGCAGGAGGTAGGCTTACAGGCCATAAGCTCAACTCTCAGAAGTGTGTATACATGGGAGGCAGATGTCTGCTACCCACTCGGACATGCGAGTGGGAACCTAGCTACACTCTGATGAAGAAGGACTTTGGAAATCGCTGTATTCAACTCAGATACACGTGGGTTCAGGCACAACGATTCCACATGCTTTTCTCACAACGTTTCCCTGCCACTAACATGAGGACGTTAGCAGCTCCTTCTACAGTCAAGCAGGATGCGGGAGGGTTGTGCCCTGTCCTTAGCTCTCACAGGGAAGCAGGCCTTGAAGCCAGCTGTCAACTAGCTGCATTCTTATGGCAGGGTGAAGGTAGCAGTATTCTGAGACAGGAGGTTCCCAGGTTACCACTCTACTGGACCTGGAGATACCCTCCAGGTCTGCATTGTTAACTTGCGTCTCAGAAGCCTCTGGCAAACGTCTCTGGTGAAGACGTGCGAAACTCACTCTGCAGGCAGTGTGGAACTGTGAGGGACTGAGGGTGAGCTCAACTCTCAGAAGTAAGATGTTTTTGGGCAAGGCGTTCAACTACATACTCACGTATGGAACTTAGTATGTAGCACCAGTCTACCCCAGGAATTACTAGGAAATCGCGTGATTGAGCTTGGAGGCACTCGTCTTGTGTGCCGGGAGATTCCAGTTACCTCTCCCAACACTTGCGTCAAGCAGCGAGCCTAGGCCTTTTGGAAGCGAAAGGTAGCGGCAGGCAGGATGTAGGGTTACAGGCCATAAGCTCAACTCTCAGAAGTGTGTATGCATGGGAGGCAGATGTCTGCTACCCACTCGGACATGGGAGTTGGAACCTAGCTACACTCCTATTGAAGAAGGATGTTGGAAATCGCTGTATTCAACTCAGATACACGGGAGTTCAGGCCCAATGCTTACACATGCTTTTCCCGCAACCCATCCCAGCCACTAACATAAGGAGGTTAGCAGGTACGTCTACAGTCAGGCAGGATGCGGGAGGGTTCTGCCCTGTCCTCAGCTCTCACAGGGAAGCTTGCCTAGAAGCCAGCTCTCAACTAGCTGCATTCTTATGACAGTGTGAAGGTAGCAGTATTCTGAGTAAGGAGGTTCCCAGATTACCACTCTACTGCACCTGGAGATACCGTCCAGGTGTGCATTGTTAACTTGCGTCTCAGAAGCCTCTGGCAAAAGTCTCTGGTGAAGACGTGGGAAACTCACTCTGCAGGCAGTGCGGAACTGTGAGGGACTGAGGGTGAGCTCAACTCTCAGCAGTAAGATGATTTTGGACAAGGCGTTCAGCTACCTTCTCACATATGGAACTTAGTATGTAGCACCAGTCTACCCCAGGAATTACTGGGAAATCGCTGGATTGAGCTTGGTGGCACTAGTCTTGTGTGCCGGGAGATTCCAGTTACCTCTCCCAACACTTGCGTCAAGCAGCGAGCCTAGGCCTTTTGGAAGCGAAAGGTAGCTGCAGGCAGGAGGTAGGCTTACAGGCCATAAGCTCAACTCTCAGAAGTGTGTATACATGGGAGGCAGATGTCTGCTACCCACTCGGACATGCGAGTGGGAACCTAGCTACACTCTGATGAAGAAGGACTTTGGAAATCGCTGTATTCAACTCAGATACACGTGGGTTCAGGCACAACGATTCCACATGCTTTTCTCACAACGTTTCCCTGCCACTAACATGAGGACGTTAGCAGCTCCTTCTACAGTCAAGCAGGATGCGGGAGGGTTGTGCCCTGTCCTTAGCTCTCACAGGGAAGCAGGCCTTGAAGTCAGCTGTCAACTAGCTGCATTCTTATGGCAGGGTGAAGGTAGCAGTATTCTGAGACAGGAGGTTCCCAGGTTACCACTCTACTGGACCTGGAGATACCCTCCAGGTCTGCATTGTTAACTTGCGTCTCAGAAGCCTCTGGCAAACGTCTCTGGTGAAGACGTGCGAAACTCACTCTGCAGGCAGTGTGGAACTGTGAGGGACTGAGGGTGAGCTCAACTCTGAGAAGTAAGATGTTTTTGGACAAGGCGTTCAACTACATACTCACGTATGGAACTTAGTATGTAGCACCAGTCTACCCCAGGAATTACTAGGAAATCGCGTGATTGAGCTTGGAGGCACTCGTCTTGTGTGCCGGGAGATTCCAGTTACCTCTCCCAACACTTGCGTCAAGCAGCGAGCCTAGGCCTTTTGGAAGCGAATGGTAGCGGGAGGCAGGATGTAGGGTTACAGGCCATAAGCTCAACTCTCAGAAGTGTGTATGCATGGGAGGCAGATGTCTGCTACCCACTCGGACATGGGAGTTGGAACCTAGCTACACTCCTATTGAAGAAGGATGTTGGAAATCGCTGTATTCAACTCAGATACACGGGAGTTCAGGCCCAATGCTTACACATGCTTTTCCCGCAACCCATCCCAGCCACTAACATAAGGAGGTTAGCAGGTACGTCTACAGTCAGGCAGGATGCGGGAGGGTTCTGCCCTGTCCTCAGCTCTCACAGGGAAGCTTGCCTAGAAGCCAGCTCTCAACTAGCTGCATTCTTATGACAGTGTGAAGGTAGCAGTATTCTGAGTAAGGAGGTTCCCAGATTACCACTCTACTGCACCTGGAGATACCGTCCAGGTGTGCATTGTTAACTTGCGTCTCAGAAGCCTCTGGCAAAAGTCTCTGGTGAAGACGTGGGAAACTCACTCTGCAGGCAGTGCGGAACTGTGAGGGACTGAGGGTGAGCTCAACTCTCAGCAGTAAGATGATTTTGGACAAGGCGTTCAGCTACCTTCTCACATATGGAACTTAGTATGTAGCACCAGTCTACCCCAGGAATTACTGGGAAATCGCTGGATTGAGCTTGGTGGCACTAGTCTTGTGTGCCGGGAGATTCCAGTTACCTCTCCCAACACTTGCGTCAAGCAGCGAGCCTAGGCCTTTTGGAAGCGAAAGGTAGCTGCAGGCAGGAGGTAGGCTTACAGGCCATAAGCTCAACTCTCAGAAGTGTGTATACATGGGAGGCAGATGTCTGCTACCCACTCGGACATGCGAGTGGGAACCTAGCTACACTCTGATGAAGAAGGACTTTGGAAATCGCTGTATTCAACTCAGATACACGTGGGTTCAGGCACAACGATTCCACATGCTTTTCTCACAACGTTTCCCTGCCACTAACATGAGGACGTTAGCAGCTCCTTCTACAGTCAAGCAGGATGCGGGAGGGTTGTGCCCTGTCCTTAGCTCTCACAGGGAAGCAGGCCTTGAAGCCAGCTGTCAACTAGCTGCATTCTTATGGCAGGGTGAAGGTAGCAGTATTCTGAGACAGGAGGTTCCCAGGTTACCACTCTACTGGACCTGGAGATACCCTCCAGGTCTGCATTGTTAACTTGCGTCTCAGAAGCCTCTGGCAAACGTCTCTGGTGAAGACGTGCGAAACTCACTCTGCAGGCAGTGTGGAACTGTGAGGGACTGAGGGTGAGCTCAACTCTCAGAAGTAAGATGTTTTTGGGCAAGGCGTTCAACTACATACTCACGTATGGAACTTAGTATGTAGCACCAGTCTACCCCAGGAATTACTAGGAAATCGCTGGATTGAGCTTGGAGGCACTCGTCTTGTGTGCCGGGAGATTCCAGTTACCTCTCCCAACACTTGCGTCAAGCAGCGAGCCTAGGCCTTTTGGAAGCGAAAGGTAGCGGCAGGCAGGATGTAGGGTTACAGGCCATAAGCTCAACTCTCAGAAGTGTGTATGCATGGGAGGCAGATGTCTGCTACCCACTCGGACATGGGAGTTGGAACCTAGCTACACTCCTATTGAAGAAGGATGTTGGAAATCGCTGTATTCAACTCAGATACACGGGAGTTCAGGCCCAATGCTTACACATGCTTTTCCCGCAACCCATCCCAGCCACTAACATAAGGAGGTTAGCAGGTACGTCTACAGTCAGGCAGGATGCGGGAGGGTTCTGCCCTGTCCTCAGCTCTCACAGGGAAGCTTGCCTAGAAGCCAGCTCTCAACTAGCTGCATTCTTATGACAGTGTGAAGGTAGCAGTATTCTGAGTAAGGAGGTTCCCAGATTACCACTCTACTGCACCTGGAGATACCGTCCAGGTGTGCATTGTTAACTTGCGTCTCAGAAGCCTCTGGCAAAAGTCTCTGGTGAAGACGTGGGAAACTCACTCTGCAGGCAGTGCGGAACTGTGAGGGACTGAGGGTGAGCTCAACTCTCAGCAGTAAGATGATTTTGGACAAGGCGTTCAGCTACCTTCTCACATATGGAACTTAGTATGTAGCACCAGTCTACCCCAGGAATTACTGGGAAATCGCTGGATTGAGCTTGGTGGCACTAGTCTTGTGTGCCGGGAGATTCCAGTTACCTCTCCCAACACTTGCGTCAAGCAGCGAGCCTAGGCCTTTTGGAAGCGAAAGGTAGCTGCAGGCAGGAGGTAGGCTTACAGGCCATAAGCTCAACTCTCAGAAGTGTGTATACATGGGAGGCAGATGTCTGCTACCCACTCGGACATGCGAGTGGGAACCTAGCTACACTCTGATGAAGAAGGACTTTGGAAATCGCTGTATTCAACTCAGATACACGTGGGTTCAGGCACAACGATTCCACATGCTTTTCTCACAACGTTTCCCTGCCACTAACATGAGGACGTTAGCAGCTCCTTCTACAGTCAAGCAGGATGCGGGAGGGTTGTGCCCTGTCCTTAGCTCTCACAGGGAAGCAGGCCTTGAAGCCAGCTGTCAACTAGCTGCATTCTTATGGCAGGGTGAAGGTAGCAGTATTCTGAGACAGGAGGTTCCCAGGTTACCACTCTACTGGACCTGGAGATACCCTCCAGGTCTGCATTGTTAACTTGCGTCTCAGAAGCCTCTGGCAAACGTCTCTGGTGAAGACGTGCGAAACTCACTCTGCAGGCAGTGTGGAACTGTGAGGGACTGAGGGTGAGCTCAACTCTCAGAAGTAAGATGTTTTTGGACAAGGCGTTCAACTACATACTCACGTATGGAACTTAGTATGTAGCACCAGTCTACCCCAGGAATTACTAGGAAATCGCGTGATTGAGCTTGGAGGCACTCGTCTTGTGTGCCGGGAGATTCCAGTTACCTCTCCCAACACTTGCGTCAAGCAGCGAGCCTAGGCCTTTTGGAAGCGAAAGGTAGCGGCAGGCAGGATGTAGGGTTACAGGCCATAAGCTCAACTCTCAGAAGTGTGTATGCATGGGAGGCAGATGTCTGCTACCCACTCGGACATGGGAGTTGGAACCTAGCTACACTCCTATTGAAGAAGGATGTTGGAAATCGCTGTATTCAACTCAGATACACGGGAGTTCAGGCCCAATGCTTACACATGCTTTTCCCGCAACCCATCCCAGCCACTAACCTAAGGAGGTTAGCAGGTACGTCTACAGTCAGGCAGGATGCGGGAGGGTTCTGCCCTGTCCTCAGCTCTCACAGGGAAGCTTGCCTAGAAGCCAGCTCTCAACTAGCTGCATTCTTATGACAGTGTGAAGGTAGCAGTATTCTGAGTAAGGAGGTTCCCAGATTACCACTCTACTGCACCTGGAGATACCGTCCAGGTGTGCATTGTTAACTTGCGTCTCAGAAGCCTCTGGCAAAAGTCTCTGGTGAAGACGTGGGAAACTCACTCTGCAGGCAGTGCGGAACTGTGAGGGACTGAGGGTGAGCTCAACTCTCAGCAGTAAGATGATTTTGGACAAGGCGTTCAGCTACCTTCTCACATATGGAACTTAGTATGTAGCACCAGTCTACCCCAGGAATTACTGGGAAATCGCTGGATTGAGCTTCGTGGCACTAGTCTTGTGTGCCGGGAGATTCCAGTTACCTCTCCCAACACTTCGGTGAAGCAGCGAGCCTAGGCCTTTTGGAAGCGAAAGGTAGCTGCAGGCAGGAGGTAGGCTTACAGGCCATAAGCTCAACTCTCAGAAGTGTGTATACATGGGAGGCAGATGTCTGCTACCCACTCGGACATGCGAGTGGGAACCTAGCTACACTCTGATGAAGAAGGACTTTGGAAATCGCTGTATTCAACTCAGATACACGTGGGTTCAGGCACAACGATTCCACATGCTTTTCTCACAACGTTTCCCTGCCACTAACATGAGGACGTTAGCAGCTCCTTCTACAGTCAAGCAGGATGCGGGAGGGTTGTGCCCTGTCCTTAGCTCTCACAGGGAAGCAGGCCTTGAAGCCAGCTGTCAACTAGCTGCATTCTTATGGCAGGGTGAAGGTAGCA
Organism: Canis aureus; assembly: GCF_053574225.1. NCBI lineage: Eukaryota > Metazoa > Chordata > Mammalia > Carnivora > Canidae > Canis > Canis aureus. The sequence continues at coordinate 265,291 of NW_027554451.1, read as the reverse complement.
GTATTCTGAGACAGGAGGTTCCCAGGTTACCACTCTACTGGACCTGGAGATACCCTCCAGGTCTGCATTGTTAACTTGCGTCTCAGAAGCCTCTGGCAAACGTCTCTGGTGAAGACGTGCGAAACTCACTCTGCAGGCAGTGTGGAACTGTGAGGGACTGAGGGTGAGCTCAACTCTCAGAAGTAAGATGTTTTTGGACAAGGCGTTCAACTACATACTCACGTATGGAACTTAGTATGTAGCACCAGTCTACCCCAGGAATTACTAGGAAATCGCTGGATTGAGCTTGGAGGCACTCGTCTTGTGTACCGGGAGATTCCAGTTACCTCTCCCAACACTTGCGTCAAGCAGCGAGCCTAGGCCTTTTGGAAGCGAAAGGTAGCGGCAGGCAGGATGTAGGGTTACAGGCCATAAGCTCAACTCTCAGAAGTGTGTATGCATGGGAGGCAGATGTCTGCTACCCACTCGGACATGGGAGTTGGAAACTAGCTACACTCCTATTGAAGAAGGATGTTGGAAATCGCTGTATTCAACTCAGATACACGGGAGTTCAGGCCCAATGCTTACACATGCTTTTCCCGCAACCCATCCCAGCCACTAACATAAGGAGGTTAGCAGGTACGTCTACAGTCAGGCAGGATGCGGGAGGGTTCTGCCCTGTCCTCAGCTCTCACAGGGAAGCTTGCCTAGAAGCCAGCTCTCAACTAGCTGCATTCTTATGACAGTGTGAAGGTAGCAGTATTCTGAGTAAGGAGGTTCCCAGATTACCACTCTACTGCACCTGGAGATACCGTCCAGGTGTGCATTGTTAACTTGCGTCTCAGAAGCCTCTGGCAAAAGTCTCTGGTGAAGACGTGGGAAACTCACTCTGCAGGCAGTGCGGAACTGTGAGGGACTGAGGGTGAGCTCAACTCTCAGCAGTAAGATGATTTTGGACAAGGCGTTCAGCTACCTTCTCACATATGGAACTTAGTATGTAGCACCAGTCTACCCCAGGAATTACTGGGAAATCGCTGGATTGAGCTTGGTGGCACTAGTCTTGTGTGCCGGGAGATTCCAGTTACCTCTCCCAACACTTCGGTGAAGCAGCGAGCCTAGGCCTTTTGGAAGCGAAAGGTAGCTGCAGGCAGGAGGTAGGCTTACAGGCCATAAGCTCAACTCTCAGAAGTGTGTATACATGGGAGGCAGATGTCTGCTACCCACTCGGACATGCGAGTGGGAACCTAGCTACACTCTGATGAAGAAGGACTTTGGAAATCGCTGTATTCAACTCAGATACACGTGGGTTCAGGCACAACGATTCCACATGCTTTTCTCACAACGTTTCCCTGCCACTAACATGAGGACGTTAGCAGCTCCTTCTACAGTCAAGCAGGATGCGGGAGGGTTGTGCCCTGTCCTTAGCTCTCACAGGGAAGCAGGCCTTGAAGCCAGCTGTCAACTAGCTGCATTCTTATGGCAGGGTGAAGGTAGCAGTATTCTGAGACAGGAGGTTCCCAGGTTACCACTCTACTGGACCTGGAGATACCCTCCAGGTCTGCATTGTTAACTTGCGTCTCAGAAGCCTCTGGCAAACGTCTCTGGTGAAGACGTGCGAAACTCACTCTGCAGGCAGTGTGGAACTGTGAGGGACTGAGGGTGAGCTCAACTCTCAGAAGTAAGATGTTTTTGGACAAGGCGTTCAACTACATACTCACGTATGGAACTTAGTATGTAGGACCAGTCTACCCCAGGAATTACTAGGAAATCGCTGGATTGAGCTTGGAGGCACTCGTCTTGTGTGCCGGGAGATTCCAGTTACCTCTCCCAACACTTGTTTCAAGCAGCGAGCCTAGGCCTTTTGGAAGCGAAAGGTAGCGGCAGGCAGGATGTAGGGTTACAGGCCATAAGCTCAACTCTCAGAAGTGTGTAGGCATGGGAGGCAGATGTCTGCTACCCACTCGGACATGGGAGTTGGAACCTAGCTACACTCCTATTGAAGAAGGATGTTGGAAATCGCTGTATTCAACTCAGATACACGGGAGTTCAGGCCCAATGCTTACACATGCTTTTCCCGCAACCCATCCCAGCCACTAACATAAGGAGGTTAGCAGGTACGTCTACAGTCAGGCAGGATGCGGGAGGGTTCTGCCCTGTCCTCAGCTCTCACAGGGAAGCTTGCCTAGAAGCCAGCTCTCAACTAGCTGCATTCTTATGACAGTGTGAAGGTAGCAGTATTCTGAGTAAGGAGGTTCCCAGATTACCACTCTACTGCACCTGGAGATACCGTCCAGGTGTGCATTGTTAACTTGCGTCTCAGAAGCCTCTGGCAAAAGTCTCTGGTGAAGACGTGGGAAACTCACTCTGCAGGCAGTGCGGAACTGTGAGGGACTGAGGGTGAGCTCAACTCTCAGCAGTAAGATGATTTTGGACAAGGCGTTCAGCTACCTTCTCACATATGGAACTTAGTATGTAGCACCAGTCTACCCCAGGAATTACTGGGAAATCGCTGGATTGAGCTTGGTGGCACTAGTCTTGTGTGCCGGGAGATTCCAGTTACCTCTCCCAACACTTCGGTGAAGCAGCGAGCCTAGGCCTTTTGGAAGCGAAAGGTAGCTGCAGGCAGGAGGTAGGCTTACAGGCCATAAGCTCAACTCTCAGAAGTGTGTATACATGGGAGGCAGATGTCTGCTACCCACTCGGACATGCGAGTGGGAACCTAGCTACACTCTGATGAAGAAGGACTTTGGAAATCGCTGTATTCAACTCAGATACACGTGGGTTCAGGCACAACGATTCCACATGCTTTTCTCACAACGTTTCCCTGCCACTAACATGAGGACGTTAGCAGCTCCTTCTACAGTCAAGCAGGATGCGGGAGGGTTGTGCCCTGTCCTTAGCTCTCACAGGGAAGCAGGCCTTGAAGCCAGCTGTCAACTAGCTGCATTCTTATGGCAGGGTGAAGGTAGCAGTATTCTGAGACAGGAGGTTCCCAGGTTACCACTCTACTGGACCTGGAGATACCCTCCAGGTCTGCATTGTTAACTTGCGTCTCAGAAGCCTCTGGCAAACGTCTCTGGTGAAGACGTGCGAAACTCACTCTGCAGGCAGTGTGGAACTGTGAGGGACTGAGGGTGAGCTCAACTCTCAGAAGTAAGATGTTTTTGGGCAAGGCGTTCAACTACATACTCACGTATGGAACTTAGTATGTAGCACCAGTCTACCCCAGGAATTACTAGGAAATCGCGGGATTGAGCTTGGAGGCACTCGTCTTGTGTGCCGGGAGATTCCAGTTACCTCTCCCAACACTTGCGTCAAGCAGCGAGCCTAGGCCTTTTGGAAGCGAAAGGTAGCGGCAGGCAGGATGTAGGGTTACAGGCCATAAGCTCAACTCTCAGAAGTGTGTATGCATGGGAGGCAGATGTCTGCTACCCACTCGGACATGGGAGTTGGAACCTAGCTACACTCCTATTGAAGAAGGATGTTGGAAATCGCTGTATTCAACTCAGATACACGGGAGTTCAGGCCCAATGCTTACACATGCTTTTCCCGCAACCCATCCCAGCCACTAACATAAGGAGGTTAGCAGGTACGTCTACAGTCAGGCAGGATGCGGGAGGGTTCTGCCCTGTCCTCAGCTCTCACAGGGAAGCTTGCCTAGAAGCCAGCTCTCAACTAGCTGCATTCTTATGACAGTGTGAAGGTAGCAGTATTCTGAGTAAGGAGGTTCCCAGATTACCACTCTACTGCACCTGGAGATACCGTCCAGGTGTGCATTGTTAACTTGCGTCTCAGAAGCCTCTGGCAAAAGTCTCTGGTGAAGACGTGGGAAACTCACTCTGCAGGCAGTGCGGAACTGTGAGGGACTGAGGGTGAGCTCAACTCTCAGCAGTAAGATGATTTTGGACAAGGCGTTCAGCTACCTTCTCACATATGGAACTTAGTATGTAGCACCAGTCTACCCCAGGAATTACTGGGAAATCGCTGGATTGAGCTTGGTGGCACTAGTCTTGTGTGCCGGGAGATTCCAGTTACCTCTCCCAACACTTCGGTGAAGCAGCGAGCCTAGGCCTTTTGGAAGCGAAAGGTAGCTGCAGGCAGGAGGTAGGCTTACAGGCCATAAGCTCAACTCTCAGAAGTGTGTATACATGGGAGGCAGATGTCTGCTACCCACTCGGACATGCGAGTGGGAACCTAGCTACACTCTGATGAAGAAGGACTTTGGAAATCGCTGTATTCAACTCAGATACACGTGGGTTCAGGCACAACGATTCCACATGCTTTTCTCACAACGTTTCCCTGCCACTAACATGAGGACGTTAGCAGCTCCTTCTACAGTCAAGCAGGATGCGGGAGGGTTGTGCCCTGTCCTTAGCTCTCACAGGGAAGCAGGCCTTGAAGCCAGCTGTCAACTAGCTGCATTCTTATGGCAGGGTGAAGGTAGCAGTATTCTGAGACAGGAGGTTCCCAGGTTACCACTCTACTGGACCTGGAGATACCCTCCAGGTCTGCATTGTTAACTTGCGTCTCAGAAGCCTCTGGCAAACGTCTCTGGTGAAGACGTGCGAAACTCACTCTGCAGGCAGTGTGGAACTGTGAGGGACTGAGGGTGAGCTCAACTCTCAGAAGTAAGATGTTTTTGGGCAAGGCGTTCAACTACATACTCACGTATGGAACTTAGTATGTAGCACCAGTCTACCCCAGGAATTACTAGGAAATCGCGGGATTGAGCTTGGAGGCACTCGTCTTGTGTGCCGGGAGATTCCAGTTACCTCTCCCAACACTTGCGTCAAGCAGCGAGCCTAGGCCTTTTGGAAGCGAAAGGTAGCGGCAGGCAGGATGTAGGGTTACAGGCCATAAGCTCAACTCTCAGAAGTGTGTATGCATGGGAGGCAGATGTCTGCTACCCACTCGGACATGGGAGTTGGAACCTAGCTACACTCCTATTGAAGAAGGATGTTGGAAATCGCTGTATTCAACTCAGATACACGGGAGTTCAGGCCCAATGCTTACACATGCTTTTCCCGCAACCCATCCCAGCCACTAACATAAGGAGGTTAGCAGGTACGTCTACAGTCAGGCAGGATGCGGGAGGGTTCTGCCCTGTCCTCAGCTCTCACAGGGAAGCTTGCCTAGAAGCCAGCTCTCAACTAGCTGCATTCTTATGACAGTGTGAAGGTAGCAGTATTCTGAGTAAGGAGGTTCCCAGATTACCACTCTACTGCACCTGGAGATACCGTCCAGGTGTGCATTGTTAACTTGCGTCTCAGAAGCCTCTGGCAAAAGTCTCTGGTGAAGACGTGGGAAACTCACTCTGCAGGCAGTGCGGAACTGTGAGGGACTGAGGGTGAGCTCAACTCTCAGCAGTAAGATGATTTTGGACAAGGCGTTCAGCTACCTTCTCACATATGGAACTTAGTATGTAGCACCAGTCTACCCCAGGAATTACTGGGAAATCGCTGGATTGAGCTTGGTGGCACTAGTCTTGTGTGCCGGGAGATTCCAGTTACCTCTCCCAACACTTGCGTCAAGCAGCGAGCCTAGGCCTTTTGGAAGCGAAAGGTAGCTGCAGGCAGGAGGTAGGCTTACAGGCCATAAGCTCAACTCTCAGAAGTGTGTATACATGGGAGGCAGATGTCTGCTACCCACTCGGACATGCGAGTGGGAACCTAGCTACACTCTGATGAAGAAGGACTTTGGAAATCGCTGTATTCAACTCAGATACACGTGGGTTCAGGCACAACGATTCCACATGCTTTTCTCACAACGTTTCCCTGCCACTAACATGAGGACGTTAGCAGCTCCTTCTACAGTCAAGCAGGATGCGGGAGGGTTGTGCCCTGTCCTTAGCTCTCACAGGGAAGCAGGCCTTGAAGCCAGCTGTCAACTAGCTGCATTCTTATGGCAGGGTGAAGGTAGCAGTATTCTGAGACAGGAGGTTCCCAGGTTACCACTCTACTGGACCTGGAGATACCCTCCAGGTCTGCATTGTTAACTTGCGTCTCAGAAGCCTCTGGCAAACGTCTCTGGTGAAGACGTGCGAAACTCACTCTGCAGGCAGTGTGGAACTGTGAGGGACTGAGGGTGAGCTCAACTCTCAGAAGTAAGATGTTTTTGGGCAAGGCGTTCAACTACATACTCACGTATGGAACTTAGTATGTAGCACCAGTCTACCCCAGGAATTACTAGGAAATCGCGTGATTGAGCTTGGAGGCACTCGTCTTGTGTGCCGGGAGATTCCAGTTACCTCTCCCAACACTTGCGTCAAGCAGCGAGCCTAGGCCTTTTGGAAGCGAAAGGTAGCGGCAGGCAGGATGTAGGGTTACAGGCCATAAGCTCAACTCTCAGAAGTGTGTATGCATGGGAGGCAGATGTCTGCTACCCACTCGGACATGGGAGTTGGAACCTAGCTACACTCCTATTGAAGAAGGATGTTGGAAATCGCTGTATTCAACTCAGATACACGGGAGTTCAGGCCCAATGCTTACACATGCTTTTCCCGCAACCCATCCCAGCCACTAACATAAGGAGGTTAGCAGGTACGTCTACAGTCAGGCAGGATGCGGGAGGGTTCTGCCCTGTCCTCAGCTCTCACAGGGAAGCTTGCCTAGAAGCCAGCTCTCAACTAGCTGCATTCTTATGACAGTGTGAAGGTAGCAGTATTCTGAGTAAGGAGGTTCCCAGATTACCACTCTACTGCACCTGGAGATACCGTCCAGGTGTGCATTGTTAACTTGCGTCTCAGAAGCCTCTGGCAAAAGTCTCTGGTGAAGACGTGGGAAACTCACTCTGCAGGCAGTGCGGAACTGTGAGGGACTGAGGGTGAGCTCAACTCTCAGCAGTAAGATGATTTTGGACAAGGCGTTCAGCTACCTTCTCACATATGGAACTTAGTATGTAGCACCAGTCTACCCCAGGAATTACTGGGAAATCGCTGGATTGAGCTTGGTGGCACTAGTCTTGTGTGCCGGGAGATTCCAGTTACCTCTCCCAACACTTGCGTCAAGCAGCGAGCCTAGGCCTTTTGGAAGCGAAAGGTAGCTGCAGGCAGGAGGTAGGCTTACAGGCCATAAGCTCAACTCTCAGAAGTGTGTATACATGGGAGGCAGATGTCTGCTACCCACTCGGACATGCGAGTGGGAACCTAGCTACACTCTGATGAAGAAGGACTTTGGAAATCGCTGTATTCAACTCAGATACACGTGGGTTCAGGCACAACGATTCCACATGCTTTTCTCACAACGTTTCCCTGCCACTAACATGAGGACGTTAGCAGCTCCTTCTACAGTCAAGCAGGATGCGGGAGGGTTGTGCCCTGTCCTTAGCTCTCACAGGGAAGCAGGCCTTGAAGTCAGCTGTCAACTAGCTGCATTCTTATGGCAGGGTGAAGGTAGCAGTATTCTGAGACAGGAGGTTCCCAGGTTACCACTCTACTGGACCTGGAGATACCCTCCAGGTCTGCATTGTTAACTTGCGTCTCAGAAGCCTCTGGCAAACGTCTCTGGTGAAGACGTGCGAAACTCACTCTGCAGGCAGTGTGGAACTGTGAGGGACTGAGGGTGAGCTCAACTCTGAGAAGTAAGATGTTTTTGGACAAGGCGTTCAACTACATACTCACGTATGGAACTTAGTATGTAGCACCAGTCTACCCCAGGAATTACTAGGAAATCGCGTGATTGAGCTTGGAGGCACTCGTCTTGTGTGCCGGGAGATTCCAGTTACCTCTCCCAACACTTGCGTCAAGCAGCGAGCCTAGGCCTTTTGGAAGCGAATGGTAGCGGGAGGCAGGATGTAGGGTTACAGGCCATAAGCTCAACTCTCAGAAGTGTGTATGCATGGGAGGCAGATGTCTGCTACCCACTCGGACATGGGAGTTGGAACCTAGCTACACTCCTATTGAAGAAGGATGTTGGAAATCGCTGTATTCAACTCAGATACACGGGAGTTCAGGCCCAATGCTTACACATGCTTTTCCCGCAACCCATCCCAGCCACTAACATAAGGAGGTTAGCAGGTACGTCTACAGTCAGGCAGGATGCGGGAGGGTTCTGCCCTGTCCTCAGCTCTCACAGGGAAGCTTGCCTAGAAGCCAGCTCTCAACTAGCTGCATTCTTATGACAGTGTGAAGGTAGCAGTATTCTGAGTAAGGAGGTTCCCAGATTACCACTCTACTGCACCTGGAGATACCGTCCAGGTGTGCATTGTTAACTTGCGTCTCAGAAGCCTCTGGCAAAAGTCTCTGGTGAAGACGTGGGAAACTCACTCTGCAGGCAGTGCGGAACTGTGAGGGACTGAGGGTGAGCTCAACTCTCAGCAGTAAGATGATTTTGGACAAGGCGTTCAGCTACCTTCTCACATATGGAACTTAGTATGTAGCACCAGTCTACCCCAGGAATTACTGGGAAATCGCTGGATTGAGCTTGGTGGCACTAGTCTTGTGTGCCGGGAGATTCCAGTTACCTCTCCCAACACTTCGGTGAAGCAGCGAGCCTAGGCCTTTTGGAAGCGAAAGGTAGCTGCAGGCAGGAGGTAGGCTTACAGGCCATAAGCTCAACTCTCAGAAGTGTGTATACATGGGAGGCAGATGTCTGCTACCCACTCGGACATGCGAGTGGGAACCTAGCTACACTCTGATGAAGAAGGACTTTGGAAATCGCTGTATTCAACTCAGATACACGTGGGTTCAGGCACAACGATTCCACATGCTTTTCTCACAACGTTTCCCTGCCACTAACATGAGGACGTTAGCAGCTCCTTCTACAGTCAAGCAGGATGCGGGAGGGTTGTGCCCTGTCCTTAGCTCTCACAGGGAAGCAGGCCTTGAAGCCAGCTGTCAACTAGCTGCATTCTTATGGCAGGGTGAAGGTAGCAGTATTCTGAGACAGGAGGTTCCCAGGTTACCACTCTACTGGACCTGGAGATACCCTCCAGGTCTGCATTGTTAACTTGCGTCTCAGAAGCCTCTGGCAAACGTCTCTGGTGAAGACGTGCGAAACTCACTCTGCAGGCAGTGTGGAACTGTGAGGGACTGAGGGTGAGCTCAACTCTCAGAAGTAAGATGTTTTTGGGCAAGGCGTTCAACTACATACTCACGTATGGAACTTAGTATGTAGCACCAGTCTACCCCAGGAATTACTAGGAAATCGCTGGATTGAGCTTGGAGGCACTCGTCTTGTGTGCCGGGAGATTCCAGTTACCTCTCCCAACACTTGCGTCAAGCAGCGAGCCTAGGCCTTTTGGAAGCGAAAGGTAGCGGCAGGCAGGATGTAGGGTTACAGGCCATAAGCTCAACTCTCAGAAGTGTGTATGCATGGGAGGCAGATGTCTGCTACCCACTCGGACATGGGAGTTGGAACCTAGCTACACTCCTATTGAAGAAGGATGTTGGAAATCGCTGTATTCAACTCAGATACACGGGAGTTCAGGCCCAATGCTTACACATGCTTTTCCCGCAACCCATCCCAGCCACTAACATAAGGAGGTTAGCAGGTACGTCTACAGTCAGGCAGGATGCGGGAGGGTTCTGCCCTGTCCTCAGCTCTCACAGGGAAGCTTGCCTAGAAGCCAGCTCTCAACTAGCTGCATTCTTATGACAGTGTGAAGGTAGCAGTATTCTGAGTAAGGAGGTTCCCAGATTACCACTCTACTGCACCTGGAGATACCGTCCAGGTGTGCATTGTTAACTTGCGTCTCAGAAGCCTCTGGCAAAAGTCTCTGGTGAAGACGTGGGAAACTCACTCTGCAGGCAGTGCGGAACTGTGAGGGACTGAGGGTGAGCTCAACTCTCAGCAGTAAGATGATTTTGGACAAGGCGTTCAGCTACCTTCTCACATATGGAACTTAGTATGTAGCACCAGTCTACCCCAGGAATTACTGGGAAATCGCTGGATTGAGCTTGGTGGCACTAGTCTTGTGTGCCGGGAGATTCCAGTTACCTCTCCCAACACTTGCGTCAAGCAGCGAGCCTAGGCCTTTTGGAAGCGAAAGGTAGCTGCAGGCAGGAGGTAGGCTTACAGGCCATAAGCTCAACTCTCAGAAGTGTGTATACATGGGAGGCAGATGTCTGCTACCCACTCGGACATGCGAGTGGGAACCTAGCTACACTCTGATGAAGAAGGACTTTGGAAATCGCTGTATTCAACTCAGATACACGTGGGTTCAGGCACAACGATTCCACATGCTTTTCTCACAACGTTTCCCTGCCACTAACATGAGGACGTTAGCAGCTCCTTCTACAGTCAAGCAGGATGCGGGAGGGTTGTGCCCTGTCCTTAGCTCTCACAGGGAAGCAGGCCTTGAAGCCAGCTGTCAACTAGCTGCATTCTTATGGCAGGGTGAAGGTAGCAGTATTCTGAGACAGGAGGTTCCCAGGTTACCACTCTACTGGACCTGGAGATACCCTCCAGGTCTGCATTGTTAACTTGCGTCTCAGAAGCCTCTGGCAAACGTCTCTGGTGAAGACGTGCGAAACTCACTCTGCAGGCAGTGTGGAACTGTGAGGGACTGAGGGTGAGCTCAACTCTCAGAAGTAAGATGTTTTTGGACAAGGCGTTCAACTACATACTCACGTATGGAACTTAGTATGTAGCACCAGTCTACCCCAGGAATTACTAGGAAATCGCGTGATTGAGCTTGGAGGCACTCGTCTTGTGTGCCGGGAGATTCCAGTTACCTCTCCCAACACTTGCGTCAAGCAGCGAGCCTAGGCCTTTTGGAAGCGAAAGGTAGCGGCAGGCAGGATGTAGGGTTACAGGCCATAAGCTCAACTCTCAGAAGTGTGTATGCATGGGAGGCAGATGTCTGCTACCCACTCGGACATGGGAGTTGGAACCTAGCTACACTCCTATTGAAGAAGGATGTTGGAAATCGCTGTATTCAACTCAGATACACGGGAGTTCAGGCCCAATGCTTACACATGCTTTTCCCGCAACCCATCCCAGCCACTAACCTAAGGAGGTTAGCAGGTACGTCTACAGTCAGGCAGGATGCGGGAGGGTTCTGCCCTGTCCTCAGCTCTCACAGGGAAGCTTGCCTAGAAGCCAGCTCTCAACTAGCTGCATTCTTATGACAGTGTGAAGGTAGCAGTATTCTGAGTAAGGAGGTTCCCAGATTACCACTCTACTGCACCTGGAGATACCGTCCAGGTGTGCATTGTTAACTTGCGTCTCAGAAGCCTCTGGCAAAAGTCTCTGGTGAAGACGTGGGAAACTCACTCTGCAGGCAGTGCGGAACTGTGAGGGACTGAGGGTGAGCTCAACTCTCAGCAGTAAGATGATTTTGGACAAGGCGTTCAGCTACCTTCTCACATATGGAACTTAGTATGTAGCACCAGTCTACCCCAGGAATTACTGGGAAATCGCTGGATTGAGCTTCGTGGCACTAGTCTTGTGTGCCGGGAGATTCCAGTTACCTCTCCCAACACTTCGGTGAAGCAGCGAGCCTAGGCCTTTTGGAAGCGAAAGGTAGCTGCAGGCAGGAGGTAGGCTTACAGGCCATAAGCTCAACTCTCAGAAGTGTGTATACATGGGAGGCAGATGTCTGCTACCCACTCGGACATGCGAGTGGGAACCTAGCTACACTCTGATGAAGAAGGACTTTGGAAATCGCTGTATTCAACTCAGATACACGTGGGTTCAGGCACAACGATTCCACATGCTTTTCTCACAACGTTTCCCTGCCACTAACATGAGGACGTTAGCAGCTCCTTCTACAGTCAAGCAGGATGCGGGAGGGTTGTGCCCTGTCCTTAGCTCTCACAGGGAAGCAGGCCTTGAAGCCAGCTGTCAACTAGCTGCATTCTTATGGCAGGGTGAAGGTAGCAGTATTCTGAGACAGGAGGTTCCCAGGTTACCACTCTACTGGACCTGGAGATACCCTCCAGGTCTGCATTGTTAACTTGCGTCTCAGAAGCCTCTGGCAAACGTCTCTGGTGAAGACGTGCGAAACTCACTCTGCAGGCAGTGTGGAACTGTGAGGGACTGAGGGTGAGCTCAACTCTCAGAAGTAAGATGTTTTTGGACAAGGCGTTCAACTACATACTCACGTATGGAACTTAGTATGTAGCACCAGTCTACCCCAGGAATTACTAGGAAATCGCTGGATTGAGCTTGGAGGCACTCGTCTTGTGTACCGGGAGATTCCAGTTACCTCTCCCAACACTTGCGTCAAGCAGCGAGCCTAGGCCTTTTGGAAGCGAAAGGTAGCGGCAGGCAGGATGTAGGGTTACAGGCCATAAGCTCAACTCTCAGAAGTGTGTATGCATGGGAGGCAGATGTCTGCTACCCACTCGGACATGGGAGTTGGAAACTAGCTACACTCCTATTGAAGAAGGATGTTGGAAATCGCTGTATTCAACTCAGATACACGGGAGTTCAGGCCCAATGCTTACACATGCTTTTCCCGCAACCCATCCCAGCCACTAACATAAGGAGGTTAGCAGGTACGTCTACAGTCAGGCAGGATGCGGGAGGGTTCTGCCCTGTCCTCAGCTCTCACAGGGAAGCTTGCCTAGAAGCCAGCTCTCAACTAGCTGCATTCTTATGACAGTGTGAAGGTAGCAGTATTCTGAGTAAGGAGGTTCCCAGATTACCACTCTACTGCACCTGGAGATACCGTCCAGGTGTGCATTGTTAACTTGCGTCTCAGAAGCCTCTGGCAAAAGTCTCTGGTGAAGACGTGGGAAACTCACTCTGCAGGCAGTGCGGAACTGTGAGGGACTGAGGGTGAGCTCAACTCTCAGCAGTAAGATGATTTTGGACAAGGCGTTCAGCTACCTTCTCACATATGGAACTTAGTATGTAGCACCAGTCTACCCCAGGAATTACTGGGAAATCGCTGGATTGAGCTTGGTGGCACTAGTCTTGTGTGCCGGGAGATTCCAGTTACCTCTCCCAACACTTCGGTGAAGCAGCGAGCCTAGGCCTTTTGGAAGCGAAAGGTAGCTGCAGGCAGGAGGTAGGCTTACAGGCCATAAGCTCAACTCTCAGAAGTGTGTATACATGGGAGGCAGATGTCTGCTACCCACTCGGACATGCGAGTGGGAACCTAGCTACACTCTGATGAAGAAGGACTTTGGAAATCGCTGTATTCAACTCAGATACACGTGGGTTCAGGCACAACGATTCCACATGCTTTTCTCACAACGTTTCCCTGCCACTAACATGAGGACGTTAGCAGCTCCTTCTACAGTCAAGCAGGATGCGGGAGGGTTGTGCCCTGTCCTTAGCTCTCACAGGGAAGCAGGCCTTGAAGCCAGCTGTCAACTAGCTGCATTCTTATGGCAGGGTGAAGGTAGCAGTATTCTGAGACAGGAGGTTCCCAGGTTACCACTCTACTGGACCTGGAGATACCCTCCAGGTCTGCATTGTTAACTTGCGTCTCAGAAGCCTCTGGCAAACGTCTCTGGTGAAGACGTGCGAAACTCACTCTGCAGGCAGTGTGGAACTGTGAGGGACTGAGGGTGAGCTCAACTCTGAGAAGTAAGATGTTTTTGGACAAGGCGTTCAACTACATACTCACGTATGGAACTTAGTATGTAGCACCAGTCTACCCCAGGAATTACTAGGAAATCGCTGGATTGAGCTTGGAGGCACTCGTCTTGTGTGCCGGGAGATTCCAGTTACCTCTCCCAACACTTGCGTCAAGCAGCGAGCCTAGGCCTTTTGGAAGCGAAAGGTAGCGGCAGGCAGGATGTAGGGTTACAGGCCATAAGCTCAACTCTCAGAAGTGTGTATGCATGGGAGGCAGATGTCTGCTACCCACTCGGACATGGGAGTTGGAACCTAGCTACACTCCTATTGAAGAAGGATGTTGGAAATCGCTGTATTCAACTCAGATACACGGGAGTTCAGGCCCAATGCTTACACATGCTTTTCCCGCAACCCATCCCAGCCACTAACCTAAGGAGGTTAGCAGGTACGTCTACAGTCAGGCAGGATGCGGGAGTGTTCTGCCCTGTCCTCAGCTCTCACAGGGAAGCTTGCCTAGAAGCCAGCTCTCAACTAGCTGCATTCTTATGACAGTGTGAAGGTAGCAGTATTCTGAGTAAGGAGGTTCCCAGATTACCACTCTACTGCACCTGGAGATACCGTCCAGGTGTGCATTGTTAACTTGCGTCTCAGAAGCCTCTGGCAAAAGTCTCTGGTGAAGACGTGGGAAACTCACTCTGCAGGCAGTGCGGAACTGTGAGGGACTGAGGGTGAGCTCAACTCTCAGCAGTAAGATGATTTTGGACAAGGCGTTCAGCTACCTTCTCACATATGGAACTTAGTATGTAGCACCAGTCTACCCCAGGAATTACTGGGAAATCGCTGGATTGAGCTTGGTGGCACTAGTCTTGTGTGCTGGGAGATTCCAGTTACCTCTCCCAACACTTGCGTCAAGCAGCGAGCCTAGGCCTTTTGGAAGCGAAAGGTAGCTGCAGGCAGGAGGTAGGCTTACAGGCCATAAGCTCAACTCTCAGAAGTGTGTATACATGGGAGGCAGATGTCTGCTACCCACTCGGACATGCGAGTGGGAACCTAGCTACACTCTGATGAAGAAGGACTTTGGAAATCGCTGTATTCAACTCAGATACACGTGGGTTCAGGCACAACGATTCCACATGCTTTTCTCACAACGTTTCCCTGCCACTAACATGAGGACGTTAGCAGCTCCTTCTACAGTCAAGCAGGATGCGGGAGGGTTGTGCCCTGTCCTTAGCTCTCACAGGGAAGCAGGCCTTGAAGCCAGCTGTCAACTAGCTGCATTCTTATGGCAGGGTGAAGGTAGCAGTATTCTGAGACAGGAGGTTCCCAGGTTACCACTCTACTGGACCTGGAGATACCCTCCAGGTCTGCATTGTTAACTTGCGTCTCAGAAGCCTCTGGCAAACGTCTCTGGTGAAGACGTGCGAAACTCACTCTGCAGGCAGTGTGGAACTGTGAGGGACTGAGGGTGAGCTCAACTCTCAGAAGTAAGATGTTTTTGGACAAGGCGTTCAACTACATACTCACGTATGGAACTTAGTATGTAGGACCAGTCTACCCCAGGAATTACTAGGAAATCGCTGGATTGAGCTTGGAGGCACTCGTCTTGTGTGCCGGGAGATTCCAGTTACCTCTCCCAACACTTGTTTCAAGCAGCGAGCCTAGGCCTTTTGGAAGCGAAAGGTAGCGGCAGGCAGGATGTAGGGTTACAGGCCATAAGCTCAACTCTCAGAAGTGTGTAGGCATGGGAGGCAGATGTCTGCTACCCACTCGGACATGGGAGTTGGAACCTAGCTACACTCCTATTGAAGAAGGATGTTGGAAATCGCTGTATTCAACTCAGATACACGGGAGTTCAGGCCCAATGCTTACACATGCTTTTCCCGCAACCCATCCCAGCCACTAACATAAGGAGGTTAGCAGGTACGTCTACAGTCAGGCAGGATGCGGGAGGGTTCTGCCCTGTCCTCAGCTCTCACAGGGAAGCTTGCCTAGAAGCCAGCTCTCAACTAGCTGCATTCTTATGACAGTGTGAAGGTAGCAGTATTCTGAGTAAGGAGGTTCCCAGATTACCACTCTACTGCACCTGGAGATACCGTCCAGGTGTGCATTGTTAACTTGCGTCTCAGAAGCCTCTGGCAAAAGTCTCTGGTGAAGACGTGGGAAACTCACTCTGCAGGCAGTGCGGAACTGTGAGGGACTGAGGGTGAGCTCAACTCTCAGCAGTAAGATGATTTTGGACAAGGCGTTCAGCTACCTTCTCACATATGGAACTTAGTATGTAGCACCAGTCTACCCCAGGAATTACTGGGAAATCGCTGGATTGAGCTTGGTGGCACTAGTCTTGTGTGCCGGGAGATTCCAGTTACCTCTCCCAACACTTCGGTGAAGCAGCGAGCCTAGGCCTTTTGGAAGCGAAAGGTAGCTGCAGGCAGGAGGTAGGCTTACAGGCCATAAGCTCAACTCTCAGAAGTGTGTATACATGGGAGGCAGATGTCTGCTACCCACTCGGACATGCGAGTGGGAACCTAGCTACACTCTGATGAAGAAGGACTTTGGAAATCGCTGTATTCAACTCAGATACACGTGGGTTCAGGCACAACGATTCCACATGCTTTTCTCACAACGTTTCCCTGCCACTAACATGAGGACGTTAGCAGCTCCTTCTACAGTCAAGCAGGATGCGGGAGGGTTGTGCCCTGTCCTTAGCTCTCACAGGGAAGCAGGCCTTGAAGCCAGCTGTCAACTAGCTGCATTCTTATGGCAGGGTGAAGGTAGCAGTATTCTGAGACAGGAGGTTCCCAGGTTACCACTCTACTGGACCTGGAGATACCCTCCAGGTCTGCATTGTTAACTTGCGTCTCAGAAGCCTCTGGCAAACGTCTCTGGTGAAGACGTGCGAAACTCACTCTGCAGGCAGTGTGGAACTGTGAGGGACTGAGGGTGAGCTCAACTCTGAGAAGTAAGATGTTTTTGGACAAGGCGTTCAACTACATACTCACGTATGGAACTTAGTATGTAGCACCAGTCTACCCCAGGAATTACTAGGAAATCGCTGGATTGAGCTTGGAGGCACTCGTCTTGTGTGCCGGGAGATTCCAGTTACCTCTCCCAACACTTGTTTCAAGCAGCGAGCCTAGGCCTTTTGGAAGCGAAAGGTAGCGGCAGGCAGGATGTAGGGTTACAGGCCATAAGCTCAACTCTCAGAAGTGTGTAGGCATGGGAGGCAGATGTCTGCTACCCACTCGGACATGGGAGTTGGAACCTAGCTACACTCCTATTGAAGAAGGATGTTGGAAATCGCTGTATTCAACTCAGATACACGGGAGTTCAGGCCCAATGCTTACACATGCTTTTCCCGCAACCCATCCCAGCCACTAACATAAGGAGGTTAGCAGGTACGTCTACAGTCAGGCAGGATGCGGGAGGGTTCTGCCCTGTCCTCAGCTCTCACAGGGAAGCTTGCCTAGAAGCCAGCTCTCAACTAGCTGCATTCTTATGACAGTGTGAAGGTAGCAGTATTCTGAGTAAGGAGGTTCCCAGATTACCACTCTACTGCACCTGGAGATACCGTCCAGGTGTGCATTGTTAACTTGCGTCTCAGAAGCCTCTGGCAAAAGTCTCTGGTGAAGACGTGGGAAACTCACTCTGCAGGCAGTGCGGAACTGTGAGGGACTGAGGGTGAGCTCAACTCTCAGCAGTAAGATGATTTTGGACAAGGCGTTCAGCTACCTTCTCACATATGGAACTTAGTATGTAGCACCAGTCTACCCCAGGAATTACTGGGAAATCGCTGGATTGAGCTTGGTGGCACTAGTCTTGTGTGCCGGGAGATTCCAGTTACCTCTCCCAACACTTGCGTCAAGCAGCGAGCCTAGGCCTTTTGGAAGCGAAAGGTAGCTGCAGGCAGGAGGTAGGCTTACAGGCCATAAGCTCAACTCTCAGAAGTGTGTATACATGGGAGGCAGATGTCTGCTACCCACTCGGACATGCGAGTGGGAACCTAGCTACACTCTGATGAAGAAGGACTTTGGAAATCGCTGTATTCAACTCAGATACACGTGGGTTCAGGCACAACGATTCCACATGCTTTTCTCACAACGTTTCCCTGCCACTAACATGAGGACGTTAGCAGCTCCTTCTACAGTCAAGCAGGATGCGGGAGGGTTGTGCCCTGTCCTTAGCTCTCACAGGGAAGCAGGCCTTGAAGCCAGCTGTCAACTAGCTGCATTCTTATGGCAGGGTGAAGGTAGCAGTATTCTGAGACAGGAGGTTCCCAGGTTACCACTCTACTGGACCTGGAGATACCCTCCAGGTCTGCATTGTTAACTTGCGTCTCAGAAGCCTCTGGCAAACGTCTCTGGTGAAGACGTGCGAAACTCACTCTGCAGGCAGTGTGGAACTGTGAGGGACTGAGGGTGAGCTCAACTCTGAGAAGTAAGATGTTTTTGGGCAAGGCGTTCAACTACATACTCACGTATGGAACTTAGTATGTAGCACCAGTCTACCCCAGGAATTACTAGGAAATCGCTGGATTGAGCTTGGAGGCACTCGTCTTGTGTGCCGGGAGATTCCAGTTACCTCTCCCAACACTTGTTTCAAGCAGCGAGCCTAGGCCTTTTGGAAGCGAAAGGTAGCGGCAGGCAGGATGTAGGGTTACAGGCCATAAGCTCAACTCTCAGAAGTGTGTATGCATGGGAGGCAGATGTCTGCTACCCACTCGGACATGGGAGTTGGAACCTAGCTACACTCCTATTGAAGAAGGATGTTGGAAATCGCTGTATTCAACTCAGATACACGGGAGTTCAGGCCCAATGCTTACACATGCTTTTCCCGCAACCCATCCCAGCCACTAACATAAGGAGGTTAGCAGGTACGTCTACAGTCAGGCAGGATGCGGGAGGGTTCTGCCCTGACCTCAGCTCTCACAGGGAAGCTTGCCTAGAAGCCAGCTCTCAACTAGCTGCATTCTTATGACAGTGTGAAGGTAGCAGTATTCTGAGTAAGGAGGTTCCCAGATTACCACTCTACTGCACCTGGAGATACCGTCCAGGTGTGCATTGTTAACTTGCGTCTCAGAAGCCTCTGGCAAAAGTCTCTGGTGAAGACGTGGGAAACTCACTCTGCAGGCAGTGCGGAACTGTGAGGGACTGAGGGTGAGCTCAACTCTCAGCAGTAAGATGATTTTGGACAAGGCGTTCAGCTACCTTCTCACATATGGAACTTAGTATGTAGCACCAGTCTACCCCAGGAATTACTGGGAAATCGCTGGATTGAGCTTGGTGGCACTAGTCTTGTGTGCCGGGAGATTCCAGTTACCTCTCCCAACACTTGCGTCAAGCAGCGAGCCTAGGCCTTTTGGAAGCGAAAGGTAGCTGCAGGCAGGAGGTAGGCTTACAGGCCATAAGCTCAACTCTCAGAAGTGTGTATACATGGGAGGCAGATGTCTGCTACCCACTCGGACATGCGAGTGGGAACCTAGCTACACTCTGATGAAGAAGGACTTTGGAAATCGCTGTATTCAACTCAGATACACGTGGGTTCAGGCACAACGATTCCACATGCTTTTCTCACAACGTTTCCCTGCCACTAACATGAGGACGTTAGCAGCTCCTTCTACAGTCAAGCAGGATGCGGGAGGGTTGTGCCCTGTCCTTAGCTCTCACAGGGAAGCAGGCCTTGAAGCCAGCTGTCAACTAGCTGCATTCTTATGACAGGGTGAAGGTAGCAGTATTCTGAGACAGGAGGTTCCCAGGTTACCACTCTACTGGACCTGGAGATACCCTCCAGGTCTGCATTGTTAACTTGCGTCTCAGAAGCCTCTGGCAAACGTCTCTGGTGAAGACGTGCGAAACTCACTCTGCAGGCAGTGTGGAACTGTGAGGGACTGAGGGTGAGCTCAACTCTGAGAAGTAAGATGTTTTTGGACAAGGCGTTCAACTACATACTCACGTATGGAACTTAGTATGTAGCACCAGTCTACCCCAGGAATTACTAGGAAATCGCTGGATTGAGCTTGGAGGCACTCGTCTTGTGTGCCGGGAGATTCCAGTTACCTCTCCCAACACTTGCGTCAAGCAGCGAGCCTAGGCCTTTTGGAAGCGAAAGGTAGCGGCAGGCAGGATGTAGGGTTACAGGCCATAAGCTCAACTCTCAGAAGTGTGTATGCATGGGAGGCAGATGTCTGCTACCCACTCGGACATGGGAGTTGGAACCTAGCTACACTCCTATTGAAGAAGGATGTTGGAAATCGCTGTATTCAACTCAGATACACGGGAGTTCAGGCCCACTGCTTACACATGCTTTTCCCGCAACCCATCCCAGCCACTAACATAAGGAGGTTAGCAGGTACGTCTACAGTCAGGCAGGATGCGGGAGGGTTCTGCCCTGTCCTCAGCTCTCACAGGGAAGCTTGCCTAGAAGCCAGCTCTCAACTAGCTGCATTCTTATGACAGTGTGAAGGTAGCAGTATTCTGAGTAAGGAGGTTCCCAGATTACCACTCTACTGCACCTGGAGATACCGTCCAGGTGTGCATTGTTAACTTGCGTCTCAGAAGCCTCTGGCAAAAGTCTCTGGTGAAGACGTGGGAAACTCACTCTGCAGGCAGTGCGGAACTGTGAGGGACTGAGGGTGAGCTCAACTCTCAGCAGTAAGATGATTTTGGACAAGGCGTTCAGCTACCTTCTCACATATGGAACTTAGTATGTAGCACCAGTCTACCCCAGGAATTACTGGGAAATCGCTGGATTGAGCTTGGTGGCACTAGTCTTGTGTGCCGGGAGATTCCAGTTACCTCTCCCAACACTTCGGTGAAGCAGCGAGCCTAGGCCTTTTGGAAGCGAAAGGTAGCTGCAGGCAGGAGGTAGGCTTACAGGCCATAAGCTCAACTCTCAGAAGTGTGTATACATGGGAGGCAGATGTCTGCTACCCACTCGGACATGCGAGTGGGAACCTAGCTACACTCTGATGAAGAAGGACTTTGGAAATCGCTGTATTCAACTCAGATACACGTGGGTTCAGGCACAACGATTCCACATGCTTTTCTCACAACGTTTCCCTGCCACTAACATGAGGACGTTAGCAGCTCCTTCTACAGTCAAGCAGGATGCGGGAGGGTTGTGCCCTGTCCTTAGCTCTCACAGGGAAGCAGGCCTTGAAGCCAGCTGTCAACTAGCTGCATTCTTATGGCAGGGTGAAGGTAGCAGTATTCTGAGACAGGAGGTTCCCAGGTTACCACTCTACTGGACCTGGAGATACCCTCCAGGTCTGCATTGTTAACTTGCGTCTCAGAAGCCTCTGGCAAACGTCTCTGGTGAAGATGTGCGAAACTCACTCTGCAGGCAGTGTGGAACTGTGAGGGACTGAGGGTGAGCTCAACTCTGAGAAGTAAGATGTTTTTGGGCAAGGCGTTCAACTACATACTCACGTATGGAACTTAGTATGTAGCACCAGTCTACCCCAGGAATTACTAGGAAATCGCTGGATTGAGCTTGGAGGCACTCGTCTTGTGTGCCGGGAGATTCCAGTTACCTCTCCCAACACTTGTTTCAAGCAGCGAGCCTAGGCCTTTTGGAAGCGAAAGGTAGCGGCAGGCAGGATGTAGGGTTACAGGCCATAAGCTCAACTCTCAGAAGTGTGTATGCATGGGAGGCAGATGTCTGCTACCCACTCGGACATGGGAGTTGGAACCTAGCTACACTCCTATTGAAGAAGGATGTTGGAAATCGCTGTATTCAACTCAGATACACGGGAGTTCAGGCCCAATGCTTACACATGCTTTTCCCGCAACCCATCCCAGCCACTAACATAAGGAGGTTAGCAGGTACGTCTACAGTCAGGCAGGATGCGGGAGGGTTCTGCCCTGACCTCAGCTCTCACAGGGAAGCTTGCCTAGAAGCCAGCTCTCAACTAGCTGCATTCTTATGACAGTGTGAAGGTAGCAGTATTCTGAGTAAGGAGGTTCCCAGATTACCACTCTACTGCACCTGGAGATACCGTCCAGGTGTGCATTGTTAACTTGCGTCTCAGAAGCCTCTGGCAAAAGTCTCTGGTGAAGACGTGGGAAACTCACTCTGCAGGCAGTGCGGAACTGTGAGGGACTGAGGGTGAGCTCAACTCTCAGCAGTAAGATGATTTTGGACAAGGCGTTCAGCTACCTTCTCACATATGGAACTTAGTATGTAGCACCAGTCTACCCCAGGAATTACTGGGAAATCGCTGGATTGAGCTTGGTGGCACTAGTCTTGTGTGCCGGGAGATTCCAGTTACCTCTCCCAACACTTGCGTCAAGCAGCGAGCCTAGGCCTTTTGGAAGCGAAAGGTAGCTGCAGGCAGGAGGTAGGCTTACAGGCCATAAGCTCAACTCTCAGAAGTGTGTATACATGGGAGGCAGATGTCTGCTACCCACTCGGACATGCGAGTGGGAACCTAGCTACACTCTGATGAAGAAGGACTTTGGAAATCGCTGTATTCAACTCAGATACACGTGGGTTCAGGCACAACGATTCCACATGCTTTTCTCACAACGTTTCCCTGCCACTAACATGAGGACGTTAGCAGCTCCTTCTACAGTCAAGCAGGATGCGGGAGGGTTGTGCCCTGTCCTTAGCTCTCACAGGGAAGCAGGCCTTGAAGCCAGCTGTCAACTAGCTGCATTCTTATGACAGGGTGAAGGTAGCAGTATTCTGAGACAGGAGGTTCCCAGGTTACCACTCTACTGGACCTGGAGATACCCTCCAGGTCTGCATTGTTAACTTGCGTCTCAGAAGCCTCTGGCAAACGTCTCTGGTGAAGACGTGCGAAACTCACTCTGCAGGCAGTGTGGAACTGTGAGGGACTGAGGGTGAGCTCAACTCTGAGAAGTAAGATGTTTTTGGACAAGGCGTTCAACTACATACTCACGTATGGAACTTAGTATGTAGCACCAGTCTACCCCAGGAATTACTAGGAAATCGCTGGATTGAGCTTGGAGGCACTCGTCTTGTGTGCCGGGAGATTCCAGTTACCTCTCCCAACACTTGCGTCAAGCAGCGAGCCTAGGCCTTTTGGAAGCGAAAGGTAGCGGCAGGCAGGATGTAGGGTTACAGGCCATAAGCTCAACTCTCAGAAGTGTGTATGCATGGGAGGCAGATGTCTGCTACCCACTCGGACATGGGAGTTGGAACCTAGCTACACTCCTATTGAAGAAGGATGTTGGAAATCGCTGTATTCAACTCAGATACACGGGAGTTCAGGCCCACTGCTTACACATGCTTTTCCCGCAACCCATCCCAGCCACTAACCTAAGGAGGTTAGCAGGTACGTCTACAGTCAGGCAGGATGCGGGAGGGTTCTGCCCTGTCCTCAGCTCTCACAGGGAAGCTTGCCTAGAAGCCAGCTCTCAACTAGCTGCATTCTTATGACAGTGTGAAGGTAGCAGTATTCTGAGTAAGGAGGTTCCCAGATTACCACTCTACTGCACCTGGAGATACCGTCCAGGTGTGCATTGTTAACTTGCGTCTCAGAAGCCTCTGGCAAAAGTCTCTGGTGAAGACGTGGGAAACTCACTCTGCAGGCAGTGCGGAACTGTGAGGGACTGAGGGTGAGCTCAACTCTCAGCAGTAAGATGATTTTGGACAAGGCGTTCAGCTACCTTCTCACATATGGAACTTAGTATGTAGCACCAGTCTACCCCAGGAATTACTGGGAAATCGCTGGATTGAGCTTGGTGGCACTAGTCTTGTGTGCCGGGAGATTCCAGTTACCTCTCCCAACACTTCGGTGAAGCAGCGAGCCTAGGCCTTTTGGAAGCGAAAGGTAGCTGCAGGCAGGAGGTAGGCTTACAGGCCATAAGCTCAACTCTCAGAAGTGTGTATACATGGGAGGCAGATGTCTGCTACCCACTCGGACATGCGAGTGGGAACCTAGCTACACTCTGATGAAGAAGGACTTTGGAAATCGCTGTATTCAACTCAGATACACGTGGGTTCAGGCACAACGATTCCACATGCTTTTCTCACAACGTTTCCCTGCCACTAACATGAGGACGTTAGCAGCTCCTTCTACAGTCAAGCAGGATGCGGGAGGGTTGTGCCCTGTCCTTAGCTCTCACAGGGAAGCAGGCCTTGAAGCCAGCTGTCAACTAGCTGCATTCTTATGGCAGGGTGAAGGTAGCAGTATTCTGAGACAGGAGGTTCCCAGGTTACCACTCTACTGGACCTGGAGATACCCTCCAGGTCTGCATTGTTAACTTGCGTCTCAGAAGCCTCTGGCAAACGTCTCTGGTGAAGACGTGCGAAACTCACTCTGCAGGCAGTGTGGAACTGTGAGGGACTGAGGGTGAGCTCAACTCTGAGAAGTAAGATGTTTTTGGACAAGGCGTTCAACTACATACTCACGTATGGAACTTAGTATGTAGCACCAGTCTACCCCAGGAATTACTAGGAAATCGCGTGATTGAGCTTGGAGGCACTCGTCTTGTGTGCCGGGAGATTCCAGTTACCTCTCCCAACACTTGCGTCAAGCAGCGAGCCTAGGCCTTTTGGAAGCGAAAGGTAGCGGCAGGCAGGATGTAGGGTTACAGGCCATAAGCTCAACTCTCAGAAGTGTGTATGCATGGGAGGCAGATGTCTGCTACCCACTCGGACATGGGAGTTGGAACCTAGCTACACTCCTATTGAAGAAGGATGTTGGAAATCGCTGTATTCAACTCAGATACACGGGAGTTCAGGCCCACTGCTTACACATGCTTTTCCCGCAACCCATCCCAGCCACTAACCTAAGGAGGTTAGCAGGTACGTCTACAGTCAGGCAGGATGCGGGAGGGTTCTGCCCTGTCCTCAGCTCTCACAGGGAAGCTTGCCTAGAAGCCAGCTCTCAACTAGCTGCATTCTTATGACAGTGTGAAGGTAGCAGTATTCTGAGTAAGGAGGTTCCCAGATTACCACTCTACTGCACCTGGAGATACCGTCCAGGTGTGCATTGTTAACTTGCGTCTCAGAAGCCTCTGGCAAAAGTCTCTGGTGAAGACGTGGGAAACTCACTCTGCAGGCAGTGCGGAACTGTGAGGGACTGAGGGTGAGCTCAACTCTCAGCAGTAAGATGATTTTGGACAAGGCGTTCAGCTACCTTCTCACATATGGAACTTAGTATGTAGCACCAGTCTACCCCAGGAATTACTGGGAAATCGCTGGATTGAGCTTGGTGGCACTAGTCTTGTGTGCCGGGAGATTCCAGTTACCTCTCCCAACACTTCGGTGAAGCAGCGAGCCTAGGCCTTTTGGAAGCGAAAGGTAGCTGCAGGCAGGAGGTAGGCTTACAGGCCATAAGCTCAACTCTCAGAAGTGTGTATACATGGGAGGCAGATGTCTGCTACCCACTCGGACATGCGAGTGGGAACCTAGCTACACTCTGATGAAGAAGGACTTTGGAAATCGCTGTATTCAACTCAGATACACATGGGTTCAGGCACAACGATTCCACATGCTTTTCTCACAACGTTTCCCTGCCACTAACATGAGGACGTTAGCAGCTCCTTCTACAGTCAAGCAGGATGCGGGAGGGTTGTGCCCTGTCCTTAGCTCTCACAGGGAAGCAGGCCTTGAAGCCAGCTGTCAACTAGCTGCATTCTTATGGCAGGGTGAAGGTAGCAGTATTCTGAGACAGGAGGTTCCCAGGTTACCACTCTACTGGACCTGGAGATACCCTCCAGGTCTGCATTGTTAACTTGCGTCTCAGAAGCCTCTGGCAAACGTCTCTGGTGAAGACGTGCGAAACTCACTCTGCAGGCAGTGTGGAACTGTGAGGGACTGAGGGTGAGCTCAACTCTGAGAAGTAAGATGTTTTTGGACAAGGCGTTCAACTACATACTCACGTATGGAACTTAGTATGTAGCACCAGTCTACCCCAGGAATTACTAGGAAATCGCTGGATTGAGCTTGGAGGCACTCGTCTTGTGTGCCGGGAGATTCCAGTTACCTCTCCCAACACTTGCGTCAAGCAGCGAGCCTAGGCCTTTTGGAAGCGAAAGGTAGCGGCAGGCAGGATGTAGGGTTACAGGCCATAAGCTCAACTCTCAGAAGTGTGTATGCATGGGAGGCAGATGTCTGCTACCCACTCGGACATGGGAGTTGGAACCTAGCTACACTCCTATTGAAGAAGGATGTTGGAAATCGCTGTATTCAACTCAGATACACGGGAGTTCAGGCCCAATGCTTACACATGCTTTTCCCGCAACCCATCCCAGCCACTAACATAAGGAGGTTAGCAGGTACGTCTACAGTCAGGCAGGATGCGGGAGGGTTCTGCCCTGTCCTCAGCTCTCACAGGGAAGCTTGCCTAGAAGCCAGCTCTCAACTAGCTGCATTCTTATGACAGTGTGAAGGTAGCAGTATTCTGAGTAAGGAGGTTCCCAGATTACCACTCTACTGCACCTGGAGATACCGTCCAGGTGTGCATTGTTAACTTGCGTCTCAGAAGCCTCTGGCAAAAGTCTCTGGTGAAGACGTGGGAAACTCACTCTGCAGGCAGTGCGGAACTGTGAGGGACTGAGGGTGAGCTCAACTCTCAGCAGTAAGATGATTTTGGACAAGGCGTTCAGCTACCTTCTCACATATGGAACTTAGTATGTAGCACCAGTCTACCCCAGGAATTACTGGGAAATCGCTGGATTGAGCTTGGTGGCACTAGTCTTGTGTGCCGGGAGATTCCAGTTACCTCTCCCAACACTTGCGTCAAGCAGCGAGCCTAGGCCTTTTGGAAGCGAAAGGTAGCTGCAGGCAGGAGGTAGGCTTACAGGCCATAAGCTCAACTCTCAGAAGTGTGTATACATGGGAGGCAGATGTCTGCTACCCACTCGGACATGCGAGTGGGAACCTAGCTACACTCTGATGAAGAAGGACTTTGGAAATCGCTGTATTCAACTCAGATACACGTGGGTTCAGGCACAACGATTCCACATGCTTTTCTCACAACGTTTCCCTGCCACTAACATGAGGACGTTAGCAGCTCCTTCTACAGTCAAGCAGGATGCGGGAGGGTTGTGCCCTGTCCTTAGCTCTCACAGGGAAGCAGGCCTTGAAGCCAGCTGTCAACTAGCTGCATTCTTATGGCAGGGTGAAGGTAGCAGTATTCTGAGACAGGAGGTTCCCAGGTTACCACTCTACTGGACCTGGAGATACCCTCCAGGTCTGCATTGTTAACTTGCGTCTCAGAAGCCTCTGGCAAACGTCTCTGGTGAAGACGTGCGAAACTCACTCTGCAGGCAGTGTGGAACTGTGAGGGACTGAGGGTGAGCTCAACTCTGAGAAGTAAGATGTTTTTGGACAAGGCGTTCAACTACATACTCACGTATGGAACTTAGTATGTAGCACCAGTCTACCCCAGGAATTACTAGGAAATCGCGTGATTGAGCTTGGAGGCACTGGTCTTGTGTGCCGGGAGATTCCAGTTACCTCTCCCAACACTTGCGTCAAGCAGCGAGCCTAGGCCTTTTGGAAGCGAAAGGTAGCGGCAGGCAGGATGTAGGGTTACAGGCCATAAGCTCAACTCTCAGAAGTGTGTATGCATGGGAGGCAGATGTCTGCTACCCACTCGGACATGGGAGTTGGAACCTAGCTACACTCCTATTGAAGAAGGATGTTGGAAATCGCTGTATTCAACTCAGATACACGGGAGTTCAGGCCCACTGCTTACACATGCTTTTCCCGCAACCCATCCCAGCCACTAACCTAAGGAGGTTAGCAGGTACGTCTACAGTCAGGCAGGATGCGGGAGGGTTCTGCCCTGTCCTCAGCTCTCACAGGGAAGCTTGCCTAGAAGCCAGCTCTCAACTAGCTGCATTCTTATGACAGTGTGAAGGTAGCAGTATTCTGAGTAAGGAGGTTCCCAGATTACCACTCTACTGCACCTGGAGATACCGTCCAGGTGTGCATTGTTAACTTGCGTCTCAGAAGCCTCTGGCAAAAGTCTCTGGTGAAGACGTGGGAAACTCACTCTGCAGGCAGTGCGGAACTGTGAGGGACTGAGGGTGAGCTCAACTCTCAGCAGTAAGATGATTTTGGACAAGGCGTTCAGCTACCTTCTCACATATGGAACTTAGTATGTAGCACCAGTCTACCCCAGGAATTACTGGGAAATCGCTGGATTGAGCTTGGTGGCACTAGTCTTGTGTGCCGGGAGATTCCAGTTACCTCTCCCAACACTTCGGTGAAGCAGCGAGCCTAGGCCTTTTGGAAGCGAAAGGTAGCTGCAGGCAGGAGGTAGGCTTACAGGCCATAAGCTCAACTCTCAGAAGTGTGTATACATGGGAGGCAGATGTCTGCTACCCACTCGGACATGCGAGTGGGAACCTAGCTACACTCTGATGAAGAAGGACTTTGGAAATCGCTGTATTCAACTCAGATACACGTGGGTTCAGGCACAACGATTCCACATGCTTTTCTCACAACGTTTCCCTGCCACTAACATGAGGACGTTAGCAGCTCCTTCTACAGTCAAGCAGGATGCGGGAGGGTTGTGCCCTGTCCTTAGCTCTCACAGGGAAGCAGGCCTTGAAGCCAGCTGTCAACTAGCTGCATTCTTATGGCAGGGTGAAGGTAGCAGTATTCTGAGACAGGAGGTTCCCAGGTTACCACTCTACTGGACCTGGAGATACCCTCCAGGTCTGCATTGTTAACTTGCGTCTCAGAAGCCTCTGGCAAACGTCTCTGGTGAAGACGTGCGAAACTCACTCTGCAGGCAGTGTGGAACTGTGAGGGACTGAGGGTGAGCTCAACTCTGAGAAGTAAGATGTTTTTGGACAAGGCGTTCAACTACATACTCACGTATGGAACTTAGTATGTAGCACCAGTCTACCCCAGGAATTACTAGGAAATCGCTGGATTGAGCTTGGAGGCACTCGTCTTGTGTGCCGGGAGATTCCAGTTACCTCTCCCAACACTTGCGTCAAGCAGCGAGCCTAGGCCTTTTGGAAGCGAAAGGTAGCGGCAGGCAGGATGTAGGGTTACAGGCCATAAGCTCAACTCTCAGAAGTGTGTATGCATGGGAGGCAGATGTCTGCTACCCACTCGGACATGGGAGTTGGAACCTAGCTACACTCCTATTGAAGAAGGATGTTGGAAATCGCTGTATTCAACTCAGATACACGGGAGTTCAGGCCCAATGCTTACACATGCTTTTCCCGCAACCCATCCCAGCCACTAACCTAAGGAGGTTAGCAGGTACGTCTACAGTCAGGCAGGATGCGGGAGGGTTCTGCCCTGTCCTCAGCTCTCACAGGGAAGCTTGCCTAGAAGCCAGCTCTCAACTAGCTGCATTCTTATGACAGTGTGAAGGTAGCAGTATTCTGAGTAAGGAGGTTCCCAGATTACCACTCTACTGCACCTGGAGATACCGTCCAGGTGTGCATTGTTAACTTGCGTCTCAGAAGCCTCTGGCAAAAGTCTCTGGTGAAGACGTGGGAAACTCACTCTGCAGGCAGTGCGGAACTGTGAGGGACTGAGGGTGAGCTCAACTCTCAGCAGTAAGATGATTTTGGACAAGGCGTTCAGCTACCTTCTCACATATGGAACTTAGTATGTAGCACCAGTCTACCCCAGGAATTACTGGGAAATCGCTGGATTGAGCTTGGTGGCACTAGTCTTGTGTGCCGGGAGATTCCAGTTACCTCTCCCAACACTTGCGTCAAGCAGCGAGCCTAGGCCTTTTGGAAGCGAAAGGTAGCTGCAGGCAGGAGGTAGGCTTACAGGCCATAAGCTCAACTCTCAGAAGTGTGTATACATGGGAGGCAGATGTCTGCTACCCACTCGGACATGCGAGTGGGAACCTAGCTACACTCTGATGAAGAAGGACTTTGGAAATCGCTGTATTCAACTCAGATACACGTGGGTTCAGGCACAACGATTCCACATGCTTTTCTCACAACGTTTCCCTGCCACTAACATGAGGACGTTAGCAGCTCCTTCTACAGTCAAGCAGGATGCGGGAGGGTTGTGCCCTGTCCTTAGCTCTCACAGGGAAGCAGGCCTTGAAGCCAGCTGTCAACTAGCTGCATTCTTATGGCAGGGTGAAGGTAGCAGTATTCTGAGACAGGAGGTTCCCAGGTTACCACTCTACTGGACCTGGAGATACCCTCCAGGTCTGCATTGTTAACTTGCGTCTCAGAAGCCTCTGGCAAACGTCTCTGGTGAAGACGTGCGAAACTCACTCTGCAGGCAGTGTGGAACTGTGAGGGACTGAGGGTGAGCTCAACTCTGAGAAGTAAGATGTTTTTGGACAAGGCGTTCAACTACATACTCACGTATGGAACTTAGTATGTAGCACCAGTCTACCCCAGGAATTACTAGGAAATCGCGTGATTGAGCTTGGAGGCACTCGTCTTGTGTGCCGGGAGATTCCAGTTACCTCTCCCAACACTTGCGTCAAGCAGCGAGCCTAGGCCTTTTGGAAGCGAAAGGTAGCGGCAGGCAGGATGTAGGGTTACAGGCCATAAGCTCAACTCTCAGAAGTGTGTATGCATGGGAGGCAGATGTCTGCTACCCACTCGGACATGGGAGTTGGAACCTAGCTACACTCCTATTGAAGAAGGATGTTGGAAATCGCTGTATTCAACTCAGATACACGGGAGTTCAGGCCCAATGCTTACACATGCTTTTCCCGCAACCCATCCCAGCCACTAACCTAAGGAGGTTAGCAGGTACGTCTACAGTCAGGCAGGATGCGGGAGGGTTCTGCCCTGTCCTCAGCTCTCACAGGGAAGCTTGCCTAGAAGCCAGCTCTCAACTAGCTGCATTCTTATGACAGTGTGAAGGTAGCAGTATTCTGAGTAAGGAGGTTCCCAGATTACCACTCTACTGCACCTGGAGATACCGTCCAGGTGTGCATTGTTAACTTGCGTCTCAGAAGCCTCTGGCAAAAGTCTCTGGTGAAGACGTGGGAAACTCACTCTGCAGGCAGTGCGGAACTGTGAGGGACTGAGGGTGAGCTCAACTCTCAGCAGTAAGATGATTTTGGACAAGGCGTTCAGCTACCTTCTCACATATGGAACTTAGTATGTAGCACCAGTCTACCCCAGGAATTACTGGGAAATCGCTGGATTGAGCTTGGTGGCACTAGTCTTGTGTGCCGGGAGATTCCAGTTACCTCTCCCAACACTTGCGTCAAGCAGCGAGCCTAGGCCTTTTGGAAGCGAAAGGTAGCTGCAGGCAGGAGGTAGGCTTACAGGCCATAAGCTCAACTCTCAGAAGTGTGTATACATGGGAGGCAGATGTCTGCTACCCACTCGGACATGCGAGTGGGAACCTAGCTACACTCTGATGAAGAAGGACTTTGGAAATCGCTGTATTCAACTCAGATACACGTGGGTTCAGGCACAACGATTCCACATGCTTTTCTCACAACGTTTCCCTGCCACTAACATGAGGACGTTAGCAGCTCCTTCTACAGTCAAGCAGGATGCGGGAGGGTTGTGCCCTGTCCTTAGCTCTCACAGGGAAGCAGGCCTTGAAGCCAGCTGTCAACTAGCTGCATTCTTATGGCAGGGTGAAGGTAGCAGTATTCTGAGACAGGAGGTTCCCAGGTTACCACTCTACTGGACCTGGAGATACCCTCCAGGTCTGCATTGTTAACTTGCGTCTCAGAAGCCTCTGGCAAACGTCTCTGGTGAAGACGTGCGAAACTCACTCTGCAGGCAGTGTGGAACTGTGAGGGACTGAGGGTGAGCTCAACTCTGAGAAGTAAGATGTTTTTGGACAAGGCGTTCAACTACATACTCACGTATGGAACTTAGTATGTAGCACCAGTCTACCCCAGGAATTACTAGGAAATCGCTGGATTGAGCTTGGAGGCACTCGTCTTGTGTGCCGGGAGATTCCAGTTACCTCTCCCAACACTTGCGTCAAGCAGCGAGCCTAGGCCTTTTGGAAGCGAAAGGTAGCGGCAGGCAGGATGTAGGGTTACAGGCCATAAGCTCAACTCTCAGAAGTGTGTATGCATGGGAGGCAGATGTCTGCTACCCACTCGGACATGGGAGTTGGAACCTAGCTACACTCCTATTGAAGAAGGATGTTGGAAATCGCTGTATTCAACTCAGATACACGGGAGTTCAGGCCCAATGCTTACACATGCTTTTCCCGCAACCCATCCCAGCCACTAACATAAGGAGGTTAGCAGGTACGTCTACAGTCAGGCAGGATGCGGGAGGGTTCTGCCCTGTCCTCAGCTCTCACAGGGAAGCTTGCCTAGAAGCCAGCTCTCAACTAGCTGCATTCTTATGACAGTGTGAAGGTAGCAGTATTCTGAGTAAGGAGGTTCCCAGATTACCACTCTACTGCACCTGGAGATACCGTCCAGGTGTGCATTGTTAACTTGCGTCTCAGAAGCCTCTGGCAAAAGTCTCTGGTGAAGACGTGGGAAACTCACTCTGCAGGCAGTGCGGAACTGTGAGGGACTGAGGGTGAGCTCAACTCTCAGCAGTAAGATGATTTTGGACAAGGCGTTCAGCTACCTTCTCACATATGGAACTTAGTATGTAGCACCAGTCTACCCCAGGAATTACTGGGAAATCGCTGGATTGAGCTTGGTGGCACTAGTCTTGTGTGCCGGGAGATTCCAGTTACCTCTCCCAACACTTCGGTGAAGCAGCGAGCCTAGGCCTTTTGGAAGCGAAAGGTAGCTGCAGGCAGGAGGTAGGCTTACAGGCCATAAGCTCAACTCTCAGAAGTGTGTATACATGGGAGGCAGATGTCTGCTACCCACTCGGACATGCGAGTGGGAACCTAGCTACACTCTGATGAAGAAGGACTTTGGAAATCGCTGTATTCAACTCAGATACACGTGGGTTCAGGCACAACGATTCCACATGCTTTTCTCACAACGTTTCCCTGCCACTAACATGAGGACGTTAGCAGCTCCTTCTACAGTCAAGCAGGATGCGGGAGGGTTGTGCCCTGTCCTTAGCTCTCACAGGGAAGCAGGCCTTGAAGCCAGCTGTCAACTAGCTGCATTCTTATGGCAGGGTGAAGGTAGCAGTATTCTGAGACAGGAGGTTCCCAGGTTACCACTCTACTGGACCTGGAGATACCCTCCAGGTCTGCATTGTTAACTTGCGTCTCAGAAGCCTCTGGCAAACGTCTCTGGTGAAGACGTGCGAAACTCACTCTGCAGGCAGTGTGGAACTGTGAGGGACTGAGGGTGAGCTCAACTCTGAGAAGTAAGATGTTTTTGGACAAGGCGTTCAACTACATACTCACGTATGGAACTTAGTATGTAGCACCAGTCTACCCCAGGAATTACTAGGAAATCGCTGGATTGAGCTTGGAGGCACTCGTCTTGTGTGCCGGGAGATTCCAGTTACCTCTCCCAACACTTGCGTCAAGCAGCGAGCCTAGGCCTTTTGGAAGCGAAAGGTAGCGGCAGGCAGGATGTAGGGTTACAGGCCATAAGCTCAACTCTCAGAAGTGTGTATGCATGGGAGGCAGATGTCTGCTACCCACTCGGACATGGGAGTTGGAACCTAGCTACACTCCTATTGAAGAAGGATGTTGGAAATCGCTGTATTCAACTCAGATACACGGGAGTTCAGGCCCAATGCTTACACATGCTTTTCCCGCAACCCATCCCAGCCACTAACATAAGGAGGTTAGCAGGTACGTCTACAGTCAGGCAGGATGCGGGAGGGTTCTGCCCTGTCCTCAGCTCTCACAGGGAAGCTTGCCTAGAAGCCAGCTCTCAACTAGCTGCATTCTTATGACAGTGTGAAGGTAGCAGTATTCTGAGTAAGGAGGTTCCCAGATTACCACTCTACTGCACCTGGAGATACCGTCCAGGTGTGCATTGTTAACTTGCGTCTCAGAAGCCTCTGGCAAAAGTCTCTGGTGAAGACGTGGGAAACTCACTCTGCAGGCAGTGCGGAACTGTGAGGGACTGAGGGTGAGCTCAACTCTCAGCAGTAAGATGATTTTGGACAAGGCGTTCAGCTACCTTCTCACATATGGAACTTAGTATGTAGCACCAGTCTACCCCAGGAATTACTGGGAAATCGCTGGATTGAGCTTGGTGGCACTAGTCTTGTGTGCCGGGAGATTCCAGTTACCTCTCCCAACACTTGCGTCAAGCAGCGAGCCTAGGCCTTTTGGAAGCGAAAGGTAGCTGCAGGCAGGAGGTAGGCTTACAGGCCATAAGCTCAACTCTCAGAAGTGTGTATACATGGGAGGCAGATGTCTGCTACCCACTCGGACATGCGAGTGGGAACCTAGCTACACTCTGATGAAGAAGGACTTTGGAAATCGCTGTATTCAACTCAGATACACGTGGGTTCAGGCACAACGATTCCACATGCTTTTCTCACAACGTTTCCCTGCCACTAACATGAGGACGTTAGCAGCTCCTTCTACAGTCAAGCAGGATGCGGGAGGGTTGTGCCCTGTCCTTAGCTCTCACAGGGAAGCAGGCCTTGAAGCCAGCTGTCAACTAGCTGCATTCTTATGGCAGGGTGAAGGTAGCAGTATTCTGAGACAGGAGGTTCCCAGGTTACCACTCTACTGGACCTGGAGATACCCTCCAGGTCTGCATTGTTAACTTGCGTCTCAGAAGCCTCTGGCAAACGTCTCTGGTGAAGACGTGCGAAACTCACTCTGCAGGCAGTGTGGAACTGTGAGGGACTGAGGGTGAGCTCAACTCTGAGAAGTAAGATGTTTTTGGACAAGGCGTTCAACTACATACTCACGTATGGAACTTAGTATGTAGCACCAGTCTACCCCAGGAATTACTAGGAAATCGCTGGATTGAGCTTGGAGGCACTCGTCTTGTGTGCCGGGAGATTCCAGTTACCTCTCCCAACACTTGCGTCAAGCAGCGAGCCTAGGCCTTTTGGAAGCGAAAGGTAGCGGCAGGCAGGATGTAGGGTTACAGGCCATAAGCTCAACTCTCAGAAGTGTGTATGCATGGGAGGCAGATGTCTGCTACCCACTCGGACATGGGAGTTGGAACCTAGCTACACTCCTATTGAAGAAGGATGTTGGAAATCGCTGTATTCAACTCAGATACACGGGAGTTCAGGCCCACTGCTTACACATGCTTTTCCCGCAACCCATCCCAGCCACTAACCTAAGGAGGTTAGCAGGTACGTCTACAGTCAGGCAGGATGCGGGAGGGTTCTGCCCTGTCCTCAGCTCTCACAGGGAAGCTTGCCTAGAAGCCAGCTCTCAACTAGCTGCATTCTTATGACAGTGTGAAGGTAGCAGTATTCTGAGTAAGGAGGTTCCCAGATTACCACTCTACTGCACCTGGAGATACCGTCCAGGTGTGCATTGTTAACTTGCGTCTCAGAAGCCTCTGGCAAAAGTCTCTGGTGAAGACGTGGGAAACTCACTCTGCAGGCAGTGCGGAACTGTGAGGGACTGAGGGTGAGCTCAACTCTCAGCAGTAAGATGATTTTGGACAAGGCGTTCAGCTACCTTCTCACATATGGAACTTAGTATGTAGCACCAGTCTACCCCAGGAATTACTGGGAAATCGCTGGATTGAGCTTGGTGGCACTAGTCTTGTGTGCCGGGAGATTCCAGTTACCTCTCCCAACACTTCGGTGAAGCAGCGAGCCTAGGCCTTTTGGAAGCGAAAGGTAGCTGCAGGCAGGAGGTAGGCTTACAGGCCATAAGCTCAACTCTCAGAAGTGTGTATACATGGGAGGCAGATGTCTGCTACCCACTCGGACAT
The DNA here is from genome assembly GCF_053574225.1 of Canis aureus. Classification (NCBI taxonomy): domain Eukaryota; kingdom Metazoa; phylum Chordata; class Mammalia; order Carnivora; family Canidae; genus Canis; species Canis aureus. Next base: position 230,155 of record NW_027554451.1, on the reverse strand, counting down.
GCGAGTGGGAACCTAGCTACACTCTGATGAAGAAGGACTTTGGAAATCGCTGTATTCAACTCAGATACACGTGGGTTCAGGCACAACGATTCCACATGCTTTTCTCACAACGTTTCCCTGCCACTAACATGAGGACGTTAGCAGCTCCTTCTACAGTCAAGCAGGATGCGGGAGGGTTGTGCCCTGTCCTTAGCTCTCACAGGGAAGCAGGCCTTGAAGCCAGCTGTCAACTAGCTGCATTCTTATGGCAGGGTGAAGGTAGCAGTATTCTGAGACAGGAGGTTCCCAGGTTACCACTCTACTGGACCTGGAGATACCCTCCAGGTCTGCATTGTTAACTTGCGTCTCAGAAGCCTCTGGCAAACGTCTCTGGTGAAGACGTGCGAAACTCACTCTGCAGGCAGTGTGGAACTGTGAGGGACTGAGGGTGAGCTCAACTCTGAGAAGTAAGATGTTTTTGGACAAGGCGTTCAACTACATACTCACGTATGGAACTTAGTATGTAGCACCAGTCTACCCCAGGAATTACTAGGAAATCGCTGGATTGAGCTTGGAGGCACTCGTCTTGTGTGCCGGGAGATTCCAGTTACCTCTCCCAACACTTGCGTCAAGCAGCGAGCCTAGGCCTTTTGGAAGCGAAAGGTAGCGGCAGGCAGGATGTAGGGTTACAGGCCATAAGCTCAACTCTCAGAAGTGTGTATGCATGGGAGGCAGATGTCTGCTACCCACTCGGACATGGGAGTTGGAACCTAGCTACACTCCTATTGAAGAAGGATGTTGGAAATCGCTGTATTCAACTCAGATACACGGGAGTTCAGGCCCAATGCTTACACATGCTTTTCCCGCAACCCATCCCAGCCACTAACCTAAGGAGGTTAGCAGGTACGTCTACAGTCAGGCAGGATGCGGGAGGGTTCTGCCCTGTCCTCAGCTCTCACAGGGAAGCTTGCCTAGAAGCCAGCTCTCAACTAGCTGCATTCTTATGACAGTGTGAAGGTAGCAGTATTCTGAGTAAGGAGGTTCCCAGATTACCACTCTACTGCACCTGGAGATACCGTCCAGGTGTGCATTGTTAACTTGCGTCTCAGAAGCCTCTGGCAAAAGTCTCTGGTGAAGACGTGGGAAACTCACTCTGCAGGCAGTGCGGAACTGTGAGGGACTGAGGGTGAGCTCAACTCTCAGCAGTAAGATGATTTTGGACAAGGCGTTCAGCTACCTTCTCACATATGGAACTTAGTATGTAGCACCAGTCTACCCCAGGAATTACTGGGAAATCGCTGGATTGAGCTTGGTGGCACTAGTCTTGTGTGCCGGGAGATTCCAGTTACCTCTCCCAACACTTCGGTGAAGCAGCGAGCCTAGGCCTTTTGGAAGCGAAAGGTAGCTGCAGGCAGGAGGTAGGCTTACAGGCCATAAGCTCAACTCTCAGAAGTGTGTATACATGGGAGGCAGATGTCTGCTACCCACTCGGACATGCGAGTGGGAACCTAGCTACACTCTGATGAAGAAGGACTTTGGAAATCGCTGTATTCAACTCAGATACACGTGGGTTCAGGCACAACGATTCCACATGCTTTTCTCACAACGTTTCCCTGCCACTAACATGAGGACGTTAGCAGCTCCTTCTACAGTCAAGCAGGATGCGGGAGGGTTGTGCCCTGTCCTTAGCTCTCACAGGGAAGCAGGCCTTGAAGCCAGCTGTCAACTAGCTGCATTCTTATGGCAGGGTGAAGGTAGCAGTATTCTGAGACAGGAGGTTCCCAGGTTACCACTCTACTGGACCTGGAGATACCCTCCAGGTCTGCATTGTTAACTTGCGTCTCAGAAGCCTCTGGCAAACGTCTCTGGTGAAGACGTGCGAAACTCACTCTGCAGGCAGTGTGGAACTGTGAGGGACTGAGGGTGAGCTCAACTCTGAGAAGTAAGATGTTTTTGGACAAGGCGTTCAACTACATACTCACGTATGGAACTTAGTATGTAGCACCAGTCTACCCCAGGAATTACTAGGAAATCGCTGGATTGAGCTTGGAGGCACTCGTCTTGTGTGCCGGGAGATTCCAGTTACCTCTCCCAACACTTGCGTCAAGCAGCGAGCCTAGGCCTTTTGGAAGCGAAAGGTAGCGGCAGGCAGGATGTAGGGTTACAGGCCATAAGCTCAACTCTCAGAAGTGTGTATGCATGGGAGGCAGATGTCTGCTACCCACTCGGACATGGGAGTTGGAACCTAGCTACACTCCTATTGAAGAAGGATGTTGGAAATCGCTGTATTCAACTCAGATACACGGGAGTTCAGGCCCACTGCTTACACATGCTTTTCCCGCAACCCATCCCAGCCACTAACCTAAGGAGGTTAGCAGGTACGTCTACAGTCAGGCAGGATGCGGGAGGGTTCTGCCCTGTCCTCAGCTCTCACAGGGAAGCTTGCCTAGAAGCCAGCTCTCAACTAGCTGCATTCTTATGACAGTGTGAAGGTAGCAGTATTCTGAGTAAGGAGGTTCCCAGATTACCACTCTACTGCACCTGGAGATACCGTCCAGGTGTGCATTGTTAACTTGCGTCTCAGAAGCCTCTGGCAAAAGTCTCTGGTGAAGACGTGGGAAACTCACTCTGCAGGCAGTGCGGAACTGTGAGGGACTGAGGGTGAGCTCAACTCTCAGCAGTAAGATGATTTTGGACAAGGCGTTCAGCTACCTTCTCACATATGGAACTTAGTATGTAGCACCAGTCTACCCCAGGAATTACTGGGAAATCGCTGGATTGAGCTTGGTGGCACTAGTCTTGTGTGCCGGGAGATTCCAGTTACCTCTCCCAACACTTGCGTCAAGCAGCGAGCCTAGGCCTTTTGGAAGCGAAAGGTAGCTGCAGGCAGGAGGTAGGCTTACAGGCCATAAGCTCAACTCTCAGAAGTGTGTATACATGGGAGGCAGATGTCTGCTACCCACTCGGACATGCGAGTGGGAACCTAGCTACACTCTGATGAAGAAGGACTTTGGAAATCGCTGTATTCAACTCAGATACACGTGGGTTCAGGCACAACGATTCCACATGCTTTTCTCACAACGTTTCCCTGCCACTAACATGAGGACGTTAGCAGCTCCTTCTACAGTCAAGCAGGATGCGGGAGGGTTGTGCCCTGTCCTTAGCTCTCACAGGGAAGCAGGCCTTGAAGCCAGCTGTCAACTAGCTGCATTCTTATGGCAGGGTGAAGGTAGCAGTATTCTGAGACAGGAGGTTCCCAGGTTACCACTCTACTGGACCTGGAGATACCCTCCAGGTCTGCATTGTTAACTTGCGTCTCAGAAGCCTCTGGCAAACGTCTCTGGTGAAGACGTGCGAAACTCACTCTGCAGGCAGTGTGGAACTGTGAGGGACTGAGGGTGAGCTCAACTCTGAGAAGTAAGATGTTTTTGGACAAGGCGTTCAACTACATACTCACGTATGGAACTTAGTATGTAGCACCAGTCTACCCCAGGAATTACTAGGAAATCGCGTGATTGAGCTTGGAGGCACTCGTCTTGTGTGCCGGGAGATTCCAGTTACCTCTCCCAACACTTGCGTCAAGCAGCGAGCCTAGGCCTTTTGGAAGCGAAAGGTAGCGGCAGGCAGGATGTAGGGTTACAGGCCATAAGCTCAACTCTCAGAAGTGTGTATGCATGGGAGGCAGATGTCTGCTACCCACTCGGACATGGGAGTTGGAACCTAGCTACACTCCTATTGAAGAAGGATGTTGGAAATCGCTGTATTCAACTCAGATACACGGGAGTTCAGGCCCAATGCTTACACATGCTTTTCCCGCAACCCATCCCAGCCACTAACATAAGGAGGTTAGCAGGTACGTCTACAGTCAGGCAGGATGCGGGAGGGTTCTGCCCTGTCCTCAGCTCTCACAGGGAAGCTTGCCTAGAAGCCAGCTCTCAACTAGCTGCATTCTTATGACAGTGTGAAGGTAGCAGTATTCTGAGTAAGGAGGTTCCCAGATTACCACTCTACTGCACCTGGAGATACCGTCCAGGTGTGCATTGTTAACTTGCGTCTCAGAAGCCTCTGGCAAAAGTCTCTGGTGAAGACGTGGGAAACTCACTCTGCAGGCAGTGCGGAACTGTGAGGGACTGAGGGTGAGCTCAACTCTCAGCAGTAAGATGATTTTGGACAAGGCGTTCAGCTACCTTCTCACATATGGAACTTAGTATGTAGCACCAGTCTACCCCAGGAATTACTGGGAAATCGCTGGATTGAGCTTGGTGGCACTAGTCTTGTGTGCCGGGAGATTCCAGTTACCTCTCCCAACACTTGCGTCAAGCAGCGAGCCTAGGCCTTTTGGAAGCGAAAGGTAGCTGCAGGCAGGAGGTAGGCTTACAGGCCATAAGCTCAACTCTCAGAAGTGTGTATACATGGGAGGCAGATGTCTGCTACCCACTCGGACATGCGAGTGGGAACCTAGCTACACTCTGATGAAGAAGGACTTTGGAAATCGCTGTATTCAACTCAGATACACGTGGGTTCAGGCACAACGATTCCACATGCTTTTCTCACAACGTTTCCCTGCCACTAACATGAGGACGTTAGCAGCTCCTTCTACAGTCAAGCAGGATGCGGGAGGGTTGTGCCCTGTCCTTAGCTCTCACAGGGAAGCAGGCCTTGAAGCCAGCTGTCAACTAGCTGCATTCTTATGGCAGGGTGAAGGTAGCAGTATTCTGAGACAGGAGGTTCCCAGGTTACCACTCTACTGGACCTGGAGATACCCTCCAGGTCTGCATTGTTAACTTGCGTCTCAGAAGCCTCTGGCAAACGTCTCTGGTGAAGACGTGCGAAACTCACTCTGCAGGCAGTGTGGAACTGTGAGGGACTGAGGGTGAGCTCAACTCTGAGAAGTAAGATGTTTTTGGACAAGGCGTTCAACTACATACTCACGTATGGAACTTAGTATGTAGCACCAGTCTACCCCAGGAATTACTAGGAAATCGCTGGATTGAGCTTGGAGGCACTCGTCTTGTGTGCCGGGAGATTCCAGTTACCTCTCCCAACACTTGCGTCAAGCAGCGAGCCTAGGCCTTTTGGAAGCGAAAGGTAGCGGCAGGCAGGATGTAGGGTTACAGGCCATAAGCTCAACTCTCAGAAGTGTGTATGCATGGGAGGCAGATGTCTGCTACCCACTCGGACATGGGAGTTGGAACCTAGCTACACTCCTATTGAAGAAGGATGTTGGAAATCGCTGTATTCAACTCAGATACACGGGAGTTCAGGCCCAATGCTTACACATGCTTTTCCCGCAACCCATCCCAGCCACTAACCTAAGGAGGTTAGCAGGTACGTCTACAGTCAGGCAGGATGCGGGAGGGTTCTGCCCTGTCCTCAGCTCTCACAGGGAAGCTTGCCTAGAAGCCAGCTCTCAACTAGCTGCATTCTTATGACAGTGTGAAGGTAGCAGTATTCTGAGTAAGGAGGTTCCCAGATTACCACTCTACTGCACCTGGAGATACCGTCCAGGTGTGCATTGTTAACTTGCGTCTCAGAAGCCTCTGGCAAAAGTCTCTGGTGAAGACGTGGGAAACTCACTCTGCAGGCAGTGCGGAACTGTGAGGGACTGAGGGTGAGCTCAACTCTCAGCAGTAAGATGATTTTGGACAAGGCGTTCAGCTACCTTCTCACATATGGAACTTAGTATGTAGCACCAGTCTACCCCAGGAATTACTGGGAAATCGCTGGATTGAGCTTGGTGGCACTAGTCTTGTGTGCCGGGAGATTCCAGTTACCTCTCCCAACACTTCGGTGAAGCAGCGAGCCTAGGCCTTTTGGAAGCGAAAGGTAGCTGCAGGCAGGAGGTAGGCTTACAGGCCATAAGCTCAACTCTCAGAAGTGTGTATACATGGGAGGCAGATGTCTGCTACCCACTCGGACATGCGAGTGGGAACCTAGCTACACTCTGATGAAGAAGGACTTTGGAAATCGCTGTATTCAACTCAGATACACGTGGGTTCAGGCACAACGATTCCACATGCTTTTCTCACAACGTTTCCCTGCCACTAACATGAGGACGTTAGCAGCTCCTTCTACAGTCAAGCAGGATGCGGGAGGGTTGTGCCCTGTCCTTAGCTCTCACAGGGAAGCAGGCCTTGAAGCCAGCTGTCAACTAGCTGCATTCTTATGGCAGGGTGAAGGTAGCAGTATTCTGAGACAGGAGGTTCCCAGGTTACCACTCTACTGGACCTGGAGATACCCTCCAGGTCTGCATTGTTAACTTGCGTCTCAGAAGCCTCTGGCAAACGTCTCTGGTGAAGACGTGCGAAACTCACTCTGCAGGCAGTGTGGAACTGTGAGGGACTGAGGGTGAGCTCAACTCTGAGAAGTAAGATGTTTTTGGACAAGGCGTTCAACTACATACTCACGTATGGAACTTAGTATGTAGCACCAGTCTACCCCAGGAATTACTAGGAAATCGCTGGATTGAGCTTGGAGGCACTCGTCTTGTGTGCCGGGAGATTCCAGTTACCTCTCCCAACACTTGCGTCAAGCAGCGAGCCTAGGCCTTTTGGAAGCGAAAGGTAGCGGCAGGCAGGATGTAGGGTTACAGGCCATAAGCTCAACTCTCAGAAGTGTGTATGCATGGGAGGCAGATGTCTGCTACCCACTCGGACATGGGAGTTGGAACCTAGCTACACTCCTATTGAAGAAGGATGTTGGAAATCGCTGTATTCAACTCAGATACACGGGAGTTCAGGCCCAATGCTTACACATGCTTTTCCCGCAACCCATCCCAGCCACTAACCTAAGGAGGTTAGCAGGTACGTCTACAGTCAGGCAGGATGCGGGAGGGTTCTGCCCTGTCCTCAGCTCTCACAGGGAAGCTTGCCTAGAAGCCAGCTCTCAACTAGCTGCATTCTTATGACAGTGTGAAGGTAGCAGTATTCTGAGTAAGGAGGTTCCCAGATTACCACTCTACTGCACCTGGAGATACCGTCCAGGTGTGCATTGTTAACTTGCGTCTCAGAAGCCTCTGGCAAAAGTCTCTGGTGAAGACGTGGGAAACTCACTCTGCAGGCAGTGCGGAACTGTGAGGGACTGAGGGTGAGCTCAACTCTCAGCAGTAAGATGATTTTGGACAAGGCGTTCAGCTACCTTCTCACATATGGAACTTAGTATGTAGCACCAGTCTACCCCAGGAATTACTGGGAAATCGCTGGATTGAGCTTGGTGGCACTAGTCTTGTGTGCCGGGAGATTCCAGTTACCTCTCCCAACACTTGCGTCAAGCAGCGAGCCTAGGCCTTTTGGAAGCGAAAGGTAGCTGCAGGCAGGAGGTAGGCTTACAGGCCATAAGCTCAACTCTCAGAAGTGTGTATACATGGGAGGCAGATGTCTGCTACCCACTCGGACATGCGAGTGGGAACCTAGCTACACTCTGATGAAGAAGGACTTTGGAAATCGCTGTATTCAACTCAGATACACGTGGGTTCAGGCACAACGATTCCACATGCTTTTCTCACAACGTTTCCCTGCCACTAACATGAGGACGTTAGCAGCTCCTTCTACAGTCAAGCAGGATGCGGGAGGGTTGTGCCCTGTCCTTAGCTCTCACAGGGAAGCAGGCCTTGAAGCCAGCTGTCAACTAGCTGCATTCTTATGACAGGGTGAAGGTAGCAGTATTCTGAGACAGGAGGTTCCCAGGTTACCACTCTACTGGACCTGGAGATACCCTCCAGGTCTGCATTGTTAACTTGCGTCTCAGAAGCCTCTGGCAAACGTCTCTGGTGAAGACGTGCGAAACTCACTCTGCAGGCAGTGTGGAACTGTGAGGGACTGAGGGTGAGCTCAACTCTGAGAAGTAAGATGTTTTTGGACAAGGCGTTCAACTACATACTCACGTATGGAACTTAGTATGTAGCACCAGTCTACCCCAGGAATTACTAGGAAATCGCTGGATTGAGCTTGGAGGCACTCGTCTTGTGTGCCGGGAGATTCCAGTTACCTCTCCCAACACTTGCGTCAAGCAGCGAGCCTAGGCCTTTTGGAAGCGAAAGGTAGCGGCAGGCAGGATGTAGGGTTACAGGCCATAAGCTCAACTCTCAGAAGTGTGTATGCATGGGAGGCAGATGTCTGCTACCCACTCGGACATGGGAGTTGGAACCTAGCTACACTCCTATTGAAGAAGGATGTTGGAAATCGCTGTATTCAACTCAGATACACGGGAGTTCAGGCCCAATGCTTACACATGCTTTTCCCGCAACCCATCCCAGCCACTAACCTAAGGAGGTTAGCAGGTACGTCTACAGTCAGGCAGGATGCGGGAGGGTTCTGCCCTGTCCTCAGCTCTCACAGGGAAGCTTGCCTAGAAGCCAGCTCTCAACTAGCTGCATTCTTATGACAGTGTGAAGGTAGCAGTATTCTGAGTAAGGAGGTTCCCAGATTACCACTCTACTGCACCTGGAGATACCGTCCAGGTGTGCATTGTTAACTTGCGTCTCAGAAGCCTCTGGCAAAAGTCTCTGGTGAAGACGTGGGAAACTCACTCTGCAGGCAGTGCGGAACTGTGAGGGACTGAGGGTGAGCTCAACTCTCAGCAGTAAGATGATTTTGGACAAGGCGTTCAGCTACCTTCTCACATATGGAACTTAGTATGTAGCACCAGTCTACCCCAGGAATTACTGGGAAATCGCTGGATTGAGCTTGGTGGCACTAGTCTTGTGTGCCGGGAGATTCCAGTTACCTCTCCCAACACTTGCGTCAAGCAGCGAGCCTAGGCCTTTTGGAAGCGAAAGGTAGCTGCAGGCAGGAGGTAGGCTTACAGGCCATAAGCTCAACTCTCAGAAGTGTGTATACATGGGAGGCAGATGTCTGCTACCCACTCGGACATGCGAGTGGGAACCTAGCTACACTCTGATGAAGAAGGACTTTGGAAATCGCTGTATTCAACTCAGATACACGTGGGTTCAGGCACAACGATTCCACATGCTTTTCTCACAACGTTTCCCTGCCACTAACATGAGGACGTTAGCAGCTCCTTCTACAGTCAAGCAGGATGCGGGAGGGTTGTGCCCTGTCCTTAGCTCTCACAGGGAAGCAGGCCTTGAAGCCAGCTGTCAACTAGCTGCATTCTTATGGCAGGGTGAAGGTAGCAGTATTCTGAGACAGGAGGTTCCCAGGTTACCACTCTACTGGACCTGGAGATACCCTCCAGGTCTGCATTGTTAACTTGCGTCTCAGAAGCCTCTGGCAAACGTCTCTGGTGAAGACGTGCGAAACTCACTCTGCAGGCAGTGTGGAACTGTGAGGGACTGAGGGTGAGCTCAACTCTGAGAAGTAAGATGTTTTTGGACAAGGCGTTCAACTACATACTCACGTATGGAACTTAGTATGTAGCACCAGTCTACCCCAGGAATTACTAGGAAATCGCTGGATTGAGCTTGGAGGCACTCGTCTTGTGTGCCGGGAGATTCCAGTTACCTCTCCCAACACTTGCGTCAAGCAGCGAGCCTAGGCCTTTTGGAAGCGAAAGGTAGCGGCAGGCAGGATGTAGGGTTACAGGCCATAAGCTCAACTCTCAGAAGTGTGTATGCATGGGAGGCAGATGTCTGCTACCCACTCGGACATGGGAGTTGGAACCTAGCTACACTCCTATTGAAGAAGGATGTTGGAAATCGCTGTATTCAACTCAGATACACGGGAGTTCAGGCCCAATGCTTACACATGCTTTTCCCGCAACCCATCCCAGCCACTAACCTAAGGAGGTTAGCAGGTACGTCTACAGTCAGGCAGGATGCGGGAGGGTTCTGCCCTGTCCTCAGCTCTCACAGGGAAGCTTGCCTAGAAGCCAGCTCTCAACTAGCTGCATTCTTATGACAGTGTGAAGGTAGCAGTATTCTGAGTAAGGAGGTTCCCAGATTACCACTCTACTGCACCTGGAGATACCGTCCAGGTGTGCATTGTTAACTTGCGTCTCAGAAGCCTCTGGCAAAAGTCTCTGGTGAAGACGTGGGAAACTCACTCTGCAGGCAGTGCGGAACTGTGAGGGACTGAGGGTGAGCTCAACTCTCAGCAGTAAGATGATTTTGGACAAGGCGTTCAGCTACCTTCTCACATATGGAACTTAGTATGTAGCACCAGTCTACCCCAGGAATTACTGGGAAATCGCTGGATTGAGCTTGGTGGCACTAGTCTTGTGTGCCGGGAGATTCCAGTTACCTCTCCCAACACTTGCGTCAAGCAGCGAGCCTAGGCCTTTTGGAAGCGAAAGGTAGCTGCAGGCAGGAGGTAGGCTTACAGGCCATAAGCTCAACTCTCAGAAGTGTGTATACATGGGAGGCAGATGTCTGCTACCCACTCGGACATGCGAGTGGGAACCTAGCTACACTCTGATGAAGAAGGACTTTGGAAATCGCTGTATTCAACTCAGATACACGTGGGTTCAGGCACAACGATTCCACATGCTTTTCTCACAACGTTTCCCTGCCACTAACATGAGGACGTTAGCAGCTCCTTCTACAGTCAAGCAGGATGCGGGAGGGTTGTGCCCTGTCCTTAGCTCTCACAGGGAAGCAGGCCTTGAAGCCAGCTGTCAACTAGCTGCATTCTTATGGCAGGGTGAAGGTAGCAGTATTCTGAGACAGGAGGTTCCCAGGTTACCACTCTACTGGACCTGGAGATACCCTCCAGGTCTGCATTGTTAACTTGCGTCTCAGAAGCCTCTGGCAAACGTCTCTGGTGAAGACGTGCGAAACTCACTCTGCAGGCAGTGTGGAACTGTGAGGGACTGAGGGTGAGCTCAACTCTGAGAAGTAAGATGTTTTTGGACAAGGCGTTCAACTACATACTCACGTATGGAACTTAGTATGTAGCACCAGTCTACCCCAGGAATTACTAGGAAATCGCTGGATTGAGCTTGGAGGCACTCGTCTTGTGTGCCGGGAGATTCCAGTTACCTCTCCCAACACTTGCGTCAAGCAGCGAGCCTAGGCCTTTTGGAAGCGAAAGGTAGCGGCAGGCAGGATGTAGGGTTACAGGCCATAAGCTCAACTCTCAGAAGTGTGTATGCATGGGAGGCAGATGTCTGCTACCCACTCGGACATGGGAGTTGGAACCTAGCTACACTCCTATTGAAGAAGGATGTTGGAAATCGCTGTATTCAACTCAGATACACGGGAGTTCAGGCCCAATGCTTACACATGCTTTTCCCGCAACCCATCCCAGCCACTAACCTAAGGAGGTTAGCAGGTACGTCTACAGTCAGGCAGGATGCGGGAGGGTTCTGCCCTGTCCTCAGCTCTCACAGGGAAGCTTGCCTAGAAGCCAGCTCTCAACTAGCTGCATTCTTATGACAGTGTGAAGGTAGCAGTATTCTGAGTAAGGAGGTTCCCAGATTACCACTCTACTGCACCTGGAGATACCGTCCAGGTGTGCATTGTTAACTTGCGTCTCAGAAGCCTCTGGCAAAAGTCTCTGGTGAAGACGTGGGAAACTCACTCTGCAGGCAGTGCGGAACTGTGAGGGACTGAGGGTGAGCTCAACTCTCAGCAGTAAGATGATTTTGGACAAGGCGTTCAGCTACCTTCTCACATATGGAACTTAGTATGTAGCACCAGTCTACCCCAGGAATTACTGGGAAATCGCTGGATTGAGCTTGGTGGCACTAGTCTTGTGTGCCGGGAGATTCCAGTTACCTCTCCCAACACTTGCGTCAAGCAGCGAGCCTAGGCCTTTTGGAAGCGAAAGGTAGCTGCAGGCAGGAGGTAGGCTTACAGGCCATAAGCTCAACTCTCAGAAGTGTGTATACATGGGAGGCAGATGTCTGCTACCCACTCGGACATGCGAGTGGGAACCTAGCTACACTCTGATGAAGAAGGACTTTGGAAATCGCTGTATTCAACTCAGATACACGTGGGTTCAGGCACAACGATTCCACATGCTTTTCTCACAACGTTTCCCTGCCACTAACATGAGGACGTTAGCAGCTCCTTCTACAGTCAAGCAGGATGCGGGAGGGTTGTGCCCTGTCCTTAGCTCTCACAGGGAAGCAGGCCTTGAAGCCAGCTGTCAACTAGCTGCATTCTTATGGCAGGGTGAAGGTAGCAGTATTCTGAGACAGGAGGTTCCCAGGTTACCACTCTACTGGACCTGGAGATACCCTCCAGGTCTGCATTGTTAACTTGCGTCTCAGAAGCCTCTGGCAAACGTCTCTGGTGAAGACGTGCGAAACTCACTCTGCAGGCAGTGTGGAACTGTGAGGGACTGAGGGTGAGCTCAACTCTGAGAAGTAAGATGTTTTTGGACAAGGCGTTCAACTACATACTCACGTATGGAACTTAGTATGTAGCACCAGTCTACCCCAGGAATTACTAGGAAATCGCTGGATTGAGCTTGGAGGCACTCGTCTTGTGTGCCGGGAGATTCCAGTTACCTCTCCCAACACTTGCGTCAAGCAGCGAGCCTAGGCCTTTTGGAAGCGAAAGGTAGCGGCAGGCAGGATGTAGGGTTACAGGCCATAAGCTCAACTCTCAGAAGTGTGTATGCATGGGAGGCAGATGTCTGCTACCCACTCGGACATGGGAGTTGGAACCTAGCTACACTCCTATTGAAGAAGGATGTTGGAAATCGCTGTATTCAACTCAGATACACGGGAGTTCAGGCCCAATGCTTACACATGCTTTTCCCGCAACCCATCCCAGCCACTAACCTAAGGAGGTTAGCAGGTACGTCTACAGTCAGGCAGGATGCGGGAGGGTTCTGCCCTGTCCTCAGCTCTCACAGGGAAGCTTGCCTAGAAGCCAGCTCTCAACTAGCTGCATTCTTATGACAGTGTGAAGGTAGCAGTATTCTGAGTAAGGAGGTTCCCAGATTACCACTCTACTGCACCTGGAGATACCGTCCAGGTGTGCATTGTTAACTTGCGTCTCAGAAGCCTCTGGCAAAAGTCTCTGGTGAAGACGTGGGAAACTCACTCTGCAGGCAGTGCGGAACTGTGAGGGACTGAGGGTGAGCTCAACTCTCAGCAGTAAGATGATTTTGGACAAGGCGTTCAGCTACCTTCTCACATATGGAACTTAGTATGTAGCACCAGTCTACCCCAGGAATTACTGGGAAATCGCTGGATTGAGCTTGGTGGCACTAGTCTTGTGTGCCGGGAGATTCCAGTTACCTCTCCCAACACTTGCGTCAAGCAGCGAGCCTAGGCCTTTTGGAAGCGAAAGGTAGCTGCAGGCAGGAGGTAGGCTTACAGGCCATAAGCTCAACTCTCAGAAGTGTGTATACATGGGAGGCAGATGTCTGCTACCCACTCGGACATGCGAGTGGGAACCTAGCTACACTCTGATGAAGAAGGACTTTGGAAATCGCTGTATTCAACTCAGATACACGTGGGTTCAGGCACAACGATTCCACATGCTTTTCTCACAACGTTTCCCTGCCACTAACATGAGGACGTTAGCAGCTCCTTCTACAGTCAAGCAGGATGCGGGAGGGTTGTGCCCTGTCCTTAGCTCTCACAGGGAAGCAGGCCTTGAAGCCAGCTGTCAACTAGCTGCATTCTTATGGCAGGGTGAAGGTAGCAGTATTCTGAGACAGGAGGTTCCCAGGTTACCACTCTACTGGACCTGGAGATACCCTCCAGGTCTGCATTGTTAACTTGCGTCTCAGAAGCCTCTGGCAAACGTCTCTGGTGAAGACGTGCGAAACTCACTCTGCAGGCAGTGTGGAACTGTGAGGGACTGAGGGTGAGCTCAACTCTGAGAAGTAAGATGTTTTTGGACAAGGCGTTCAACTACATACTCACGTATGGAACTTAGTATGTAGCACCAGTCTACCCCAGGAATTACTAGGAAATCGCTGGATTGAGCTTGGAGGCACTCGTCTTGTGTGCCGGGAGATTCCAGTTACCTCTCCCAACACTTGCGTCAAGCAGCGAGCCTAGGCCTTTTGGAAGCGAAAGGTAGCGGCAGGCAGGATGTAGGGTTACAGGCCATAAGCTCAACTCTCAGAAGTGTGTATGCATGGGAGGCAGATGTCTGCTACCCACTCGGACATGGGAGTTGGAACCTAGCTACACTCCTATTGAAGAAGGATGTTGGAAATCGCTGTATTCAACTCAGATACACGGGAGTTCAGGCCCAATGCTTACACATGCTTTTCCCGCAACCCATCCCAGCCACTAACCTAAGGAGGTTAGCAGGTACGTCTACAGTCAGGCAGGATGCGGGAGGGTTCTGCCCTGTCCTCAGCTCTCACAGGGAAGCTTGCCTAGAAGCCAGCTCTCAACTAGCTGCATTCTTATGACAGTGTGAAGGTAGCAGTATTCTGAGTAAGGAGGTTCCCAGATTACCACTCTACTGCACCTGGAGATACCGTCCAGGTGTGCATTGTTAACTTGCGTCTCAGAAGCCTCTGGCAAAAGTCTCTGGTGAAGACGTGGGAAACTCACTCTGCAGGCAGTGCGGAACTGTGAGGGACTGAGGGTGAGCTCAACTCTCAGCAGTAAGATGATTTTGGACAAGGCGTTCAGCTACCTTCTCACATATGGAACTTAGTATGTAGCACCAGTCTACCCCAGGAATTACTGGGAAATCGCTGGATTGAGCTTGGTGGCACTAGTCTTGTGTGCCGGGAGATTCCAGTTACCTCTCCCAACACTTGCGTCAAGCAGCGAGCCTAGGCCTTTTGGAAGCGAAAGGTAGCTGCAGGCAGGAGGTAGGCTTACAGGCCATAAGCTCAACTCTCAGAAGTGTGTATACATGGGAGGCAGATGTCTGCTACCCACTCGGACATGCGAGTGGGAACCTAGCTACACTCTGATGAAGAAGGACTTTGGAAATCGCTGTATTCAACTCAGATACACGTGGGTTCAGGCACAACGATTCCACATGCTTTTCTCACAACGTTTCCCTGCCACTAACATGAGGACGTTAGCAGCTCCTTCTACAGTCAAGCAGGATGCGGGAGGGTTGTGCCCTGTCCTTAGCTCTCACAGGGAAGCAGGCCTTGAAGCCAGCTGTCAACTAGCTGCATTCTTATGGCAGGGTGAAGGTAGCAGTATTCTGAGACAGGAGGTTCCCAGGTTACCACTCTACTGGACCTGGAGATACCCTCCAGGTCTGCATTGTTAACTTGCGTCTCAGAAGCCTCTGGCAAACGTCTCTGGTGAAGACGTGCGAAACTCACTCTGCAGGCAGTGTGGAACTGTGAGGGACTGAGGGTGAGCTCAACTCTGAGAAGTAAGATGTTTTTGGACAAGGCGTTCAACTACATACTCACGTATGGAACTTAGTATGTAGCACCAGTCTACCCCAGGAATTACTAGGAAATCGCTGGATTGAGCTTGGAGGCACTCGTCTTGTGTGCCGGGAGATTCCAGTTACCTCTCCCAACACTTGTTTCAAGCAGCGAGCCTAGGCCTTTTGGAAGCGAAAGGTAGCGGCAGGCAGGATGTAGGGTTACAGGCCATAAGCTCAACTCTCAGAAGTGTGTAGGCATGGGAGGCAGATGTCTGCTACCCACTCGGACATGGGAGTTGGAACCTAGCTACACTCCTATTGAAGAAGGATGTTGGAAATCGCTGTATTCAACTCAGATACACGGGAGTTCAGGCCCACTGCTTACACATGCTTTTCCCGCAACCCATCCCAGCCACTAACCTAAGGAGGTTAGCAGGTACGTCTACAGTCAGGCAGGATGCGGGAGGGTTCTGCCCTGTCCTCAGCTCTCACAGGGAAGCTTGCCTAGAAGCCAGCTCTCAACTAGCTGCATTCTTATGACAGTGTGAAGGTAGCAGTATTCTGAGTAAGGAGGTTCCCAGATTACCACTCTACTGCACCTGGAGATACCGTCCAGGTGTGCATTGTTAACTTGCGTCTCAGAAGCCTCTGGCAAAAGTCTCTGGTGAAGACGTGGGAAACTCACTCTGCAGGCAGTGCGGAACTGTGAGGGACTGAGGGTGAGCTCAACTCTCAGCAGTAAGATGATTTTGGACAAGGCGTTCAGCTACCTTCTCACATATGGAACTTAGTATGTAGCACCAGTCTACCCCAGGAATTACTGGGAAATCGCTGGATTGAGCTTGGTGGCACTAGTCTTGTGTGCCGGGAGATTCCAGTTACCTCTCCCAACACTTGCGTCAAGCAGCGAGCCTAGGCCTTTTGGAAGCGAAAGGTAGCTGCAGGCAGGAGGTAGGCTTACAGGCCATAAGCTCAACTCTCAGAAGTGTGTATACATGGGAGGCAGATGTCTGCTACCCACTCGGACATGCGAGTGGGAACCTAGCTACACTCTGATGAAGAAGGACTTTGGAAATCGCTGTATTCAACTCAGATACACGTGGGTTCAGGCACAACGATTCCACATGCTTTTCTCACAACGTTTCCCTGCCACTAACATGAGGACGTTAGCAGCTCCTTCTACAGTCAAGCAGGATGCGGGAGGGTTGTGCCCTGTCCTTAGCTCTCACAGGGAAGCAGGCCTTGAAGCCAGCTGTCAACTAGCTGCATTCTTATGGCAGGGTGAAGGTAGCAGTATTCTGAGACAGGAGGTTCCCAGGTTACCACTCTACTGGACCTGGAGATACCCTCCAGGTCTGCATTGTTAACTTGCGTCTCAGAAGCCTCTGGCAAACGTCTCTGGTGAAGACGTGCGAAACTCACTCTGCAGGCAGTGTGGAACTGTGAGGGACTGAGGGTGAGCTCAACTCTGAGAAGTAAGATGTTTTTGGACAAGGCGTTCAACTACATACTCACGTATGGAACTTAGTATGTAGCACCAGTCTACCCCAGGAATTACTAGGAAATCGCGTGATTGAGCTTGGAGGCACTCGTCTTGTGTGCCGGGAGATTCCAGTTACCTCTCCCAACACTTGCGTCAAGCAGCGAGCCTAGGCCTTTTGGAAGCGAAAGGTAGCGGCAGGCAGGATGTAGGGTTACAGGCCATAAGCTCAACTCTCAGAAGTGTGTATGCATGGGAGGCAGATGTCTGCTACCCACTCGGACATGGGAGTTGGAACCTAGCTACACTCCTATTGAAGAAGGATGTTGGAAATCGCTGTATTCAACTCAGATACACGGGAGTTCAGGCCCACTGCTTACACATGCTTTTCCCGCAACCCATCCCAGCCACTAACCTAAGGAGGTTAGCAGGTACGTCTACAGTCAGGCAGGATGCGGGAGGGTTCTGCCCTGTCCTCAGCTCTCACAGGGAAGCTTGCCTAGAAGCCAGCTCTCAACTAGCTGCATTCTTATGACAGTGTGAAGGTAGCAGTATTCTGAGTAAGGAGGTTCCCAGATTACCACTCTACTGCACCTGGAGATACCGTCCAGGTGTGCATTGTTAACTTGCGTCTCAGAAGCCTCTGGCAAAAGTCTCTGGTGAAGACGTGGGAAACTCACTCTGCAGGCAGTGCGGAACTGTGAGGGACTGAGGGTGAGCTCAACTCTCAGCAGTAAGATGATTTTGGACAAGGCGTTCAGCTACCTTCTCACATATGGAACTTAGTATGTAGCACCAGTCTACCCCAGGAATTACTGGGAAATCGCTGGATTGAGCTTGGTGGCACTAGTCTTGTGTGCCGGGAGATTCCAGTTACCTCTCCCAACACTTCGGTGAAGCAGCGAGCCTAGGCCTTTTGGAAGCGAAAGGTAGCTGCAGGCAGGAGGTAGGCTTACAGGCCATAAGCTCAACTCTCAGAAGTGTGTATACATGGGAGGCAGATGTCTGCTACCCACTCGGACATGCGAGTGGGAACCTAGCTACACTCTGATGAAGAAGGACTTTGGAAATCGCTGTATTCAACTCAGATACACGTGGGTTCAGGCACAACGATTCCACATGCTTTTCTCACAACGTTTCCCTGCCACTAACATGAGGACGTTAGCAGCTCCTTCTACAGTCAAGCAGGATGCGGGAGGGTTGTGCCCTGTCCTTAGCTCTCACAGGGAAGCAGGCCTTGAAGCCAGCTGTCAACTAGCTGCATTCTTATGGCAGGGTGAAGGTAGCAGTATTCTGAGACAGGAGGTTCCCAGGTTACCACTCTACTGGACCTGGAGATACCCTCCAGGTCTGCATTGTTAACTTGCGTCTCAGAAGCCTCTGGCAAACGTCTCTGGTGAAGACGTGCGAAACTCACTCTGCAGGCAGTGTGGAACTGTGAGGGACTGAGGGTGAGCTCAACTCTGAGAAGTAAGATGTTTTTGGACAAGGCGTTCAACTACATACTCACGTATGGAACTTAGTATGTAGCACCAGTCTACCCCAGGAATTACTAGGAAATCGCTGGATTGAGCTTGGAGGCACTCGTCTTGTGTGCCGGGAGATTCCAGTTACCTCTCCCAACACTTGTTTCAAGCAGCGAGCCTAGGCCTTTTGGAAGCGAAAGGTAGCGGCAGGCAGGATGTAGGGTTACAGGCCATAAGCTCAACTCTCAGAAGTGTGTAGGCATGGGAGGCAGATGTCTGCTACCCACTCGGACATGGGAGTTGGAACCTAGCTACACTCCTATTGAAGAAGGATGTTGGAAATCGCTGTATTCAACTCAGATACACGGGAGTTCAGGCCCACTGCTTACACATGCTTTTCCCGCAACCCATCCCAGCCACTAACATAAGGAGGTTAGCAGGTACGTCTACAGTCAGGCAGGATGCGGGAGGGTTCTGCCCTGTCCTCAGCTCTCACAGGGAAGCTTGCCTAGAAGCCAGCTCTCAACTAGCTGCATTCTTATGACAGTGTGAAGGTAGCAGTATTCTGAGTAAGGAGGTTCCCAGATTACCACTCTACTGCACCTGGAGATACCGTCCAGGTGTGCATTGTTAACTTGCGTCTCAGAAGCCTCTGGCAAAAGTCTCTGGTGAAGACGTGGGAAACTCACTCTGCAGGCAGTGCGGAACTGTGAGGGACTGAGGGTGAGCTCAACTCTCAGCAGTAAGATGATTTTGGACAAGGCGTTCAGCTACCTTCTCACATATGGAACTTAGTATGTAGCACCAGTCTACCCCAGGAATTACTGGGAAATCGCTGGATTGAGCTTGGTGGCACTAGTCTTGTGTGCCGGGAGATTCCAGTTACCTCTCCCAACACTTCGGTGAAGCAGCGAGCCTAGGCCTTTTGGAAGCGAAAGGTAGCTGCAGGCAGGAGGTAGGCTTACAGGCCATAAGCTCAACTCTCAGAAGTGTGTATACATGGGAGGCAGATGTCTGCTACCCACTCGGACATGCGAGTGGGAACCTAGCTACACTCTGATGAAGAAGGACTTTGGAAATCGCTGTATTCAACTCAGATACACGTGGGTTCAGGCACAACGATTCCACATGCTTTTCTCACAACGTTTCCCTGCCACTAACATGAGGACGTTAGCAGCTCCTTCTACAGTCAAGCAGGATGCGGGAGGGTTGTGCCCTGTCCTTAGCTCTCACAGGGAAGCAGGCCTTGAAGCCAGCTGTCAACTAGCTGCATTCTTATGGCAGGGTGAAGGTAGCAGTATTCTGAGACAGGAGGTTCCCAGGTTACCACTCTACTGGACCTGGAGATACCCTCCAGGTCTGCATTGTTAACTTGCGTCTCAGAAGCCTCTGGCAAACGTCTCTGGTGAAGACGTGCGAAACTCACTCTGCAGGCAGTGTGGAACTGTGAGGGACTGAGGGTGAGCTCAACTCTGAGAAGTAAGATGTTTTTGGACAAGGCGTTCAACTACATACTCACGTATGGAACTTAGTATGTAGCACCAGTCTACCCCAGGAATTACTAGGAAATCGCGTGATTGAGCTTGGAGGCACTCGTCTTGTGTGCCGGGAGATTCCAGTTACCTCTCCCAACACTTGTTTCAAGCAGCGAGCCTAGGCCTTTTGGAAGCGAAAGGTAGCGGCAGGCAGGATGTAGGGTTACAGGCCATAAGCTCAACTCTCAGAAGTGTGTATGCATGGGAGGCAGATGTCTGCTACCCACTCGGACATGGGAGTTGGAACCTAGCTACACTCCTATTGAAGAAGGATGTTGGAAATCGCTGTATTCAACTCAGATACACGGGAGTTCAGGCCCAATGCTTACACATGCTTTTCCCGCAACCCATCCCAGCCACTAACCTAAGGAGGTTAGCAGGTACGTCTACAGTCAGGCAGGATGCGGGAGGGTTCTGCCCTGTCCTCAGCTCTCACAGGGAAGCTTGCCTAGAAGCCAGCTCTCAACTAGCTGCATTCTTATGACAGTGTGAAGGTAGCAGTATTCTGAGTAAGGAGGTTCCCAGATTACCACTCTACTGCACCTGGAGATACCGTCCAGGTGTGCATTGTTAACTTGCGTCTCAGAAGCCTCTGGCAAAAGTCTCTGGTGAAGACGTGGGAAACTCACTCTGCAGGCAGTGCGGAACTGTGAGGGACTGAGGGTGAGCTCAACTCTCAGCAGTAAGATGATTTTGGACAAGGCGTTCAGCTACCTTCTCACATATGGAACTTAGTATGTAGCACCAGTCTACCCCAGGAATTACTGGGAAATCGCTGGATTGAGCTTGGTGGCACTAGTCTTGTGTGCCGGGAGATTCCAGTTACCTCTCCCAACACTTGCGTCAAGCAGCGAGCCTAGGCCTTTTGGAAGCGAAAGGTAGCTGCAGGCAGGAGGTAGGCTTACAGGCCATAAGCTCAACTCTCAGAAGTGTGTATACATGGGAGGCAGATGTCTGCTACCCACTCGGACATGCGAGTGGGAACCTAGCTACACTCTGATGAAGAAGGACTTTGGAAATCGCTGTATTCAACTCAGATACACGTGGGTTCAGGCACAACGATTCCACATGCTTTTCTCACAACGTTTCCCTGCCACTAACATGAGGACGTTAGCAGCTCCTTCTACAGTCAAGCAGGATGCGGGAGGGTTGTGCCCTGTCCTTAGCTCTCACAGGGAAGCAGGCCTTGAAGCCAGCTGTCAACTAGCTGCATTCTTATGGCAGGGTGAAGGTAGCAGTATTCTGAGACAGGAGGTTCCCAGGTTACCACTCTACTGGACCTGGAGATACCCTCCAGGTCTGCATTGTTAACTTGCGTCTCAGAAGCCTCTGGCAAACGTCTCTGGTGAAGACGTGCGAAACTCACTCTGCAGGCAGTGTGGAACTGTGAGGGACTGAGGGTGAGCTCAACTCTGAGAAGTAAGATGTTTTTGGACAAGGCGTTCAACTACATACTCACGTATGGAACTTAGTATGTAGCACCAGTCTACCCCAGGAATTACTAGGAAATCGCTGGATTGAGCTTGGAGGCACTCGTCTTGTGTGCCGGGAGATTCCAGTTACCTCTCCCAACACTTGCGTCAAGCAGCGAGCCTAGGCCTTTTGGAAGCGAAAGGTAGCGGCAGGCAGGATGTAGGGTTACAGGCCATAAGCTCAACTCTCAGAAGTGTGTATGCATGGGAGGCAGATGTCTGCTACCCACTCGGACATGGGAGTTGGAACCTAGCTACACTCCTATTGAAGAAGGATGTTGGAAATCGCTGTATTCAACTCAGATACACGGGAGTTCAGGCCCAATGCTTACACATGCTTTTCCCGCAACCCATCCCAGCCACTAACATAAGGAGGTTAGCAGGTACGTCTACAGTCAGGCAGGATGCGGGAGGGTTCTGCCCTGTCCTCAGCTCTCACAGGGAAGCTTGCCTAGAAGCCAGCTCTCAACTAGCTGCATTCTTATGACAGTGTGAAGGTAGCAGTATTCTGAGTAAGGAGGTTCCCAGATTACCACTCTACTGCACCTGGAGATACCGTCCAGGTGTGCATTGTTAACTTGCGTCTCAGAAGCCTCTGGCAAAAGTCTCTGGTGAAGACGTGGGAAACTCACTCTGCAGGCAGTGCGGAACTGTGAGGGACTGAGGGTGAGCTCAACTCTCAGCAGTAAGATGATTTTGGACAAGGCGTTCAGCTACCTTCTCACATATGGAACTTAGTATGTAGCACCAGTCTACCCCAGGAATTACTGGGAAATCGCTGGATTGAGCTTGGTGGCACTAGTCTTGTGTGCCGGGAGATTCCAGTTACCTCTCCCAACACTTGCGTCAAGCAGCGAGCCTAGGCCTTTTGGAAGCGAAAGGTAGCTGCAGGCAGGAGGTAGGCTTACAGGCCATAAGCTCAACTCTCAGAAGTGTGTATACATGGGAGGCAGATGTCTGCTACCCACTCGGACATGCGAGTGGGAACCTAGCTACACTCTGATGAAGAAGGACTTTGGAAATCGCTGTATTCAACTCAGATACACGTGGGTTCAGGCACAACGATTCCACATGCTTTTCTCACAACGTTTCCCTGCCACTAACATGAGGACGTTAGCAGCTCCTTCTACAGTCAAGCAGGATGCGGGAGGGTTGTGCCCTGTCCTTAGCTCTCACAGGGAAGCAGGCCTTGAAGCCAGCTGTCAACTAGCTGCATTCTTATGGCAGGGTGAAGGTAGCAGTATTCTGAGACAGGAGGTTCCCAGGTTACCACTCTACTGGACCTGGAGATACCCTCCAGGTCTGCATTGTTAACTTGCGTCTCAGAAGCCTCTGGCAAACGTCTCTGGTGAAGACGTGCGAAACTCACTCTGCAGGCAGTGTGGAACTGTGAGGGACTGAGGGTGAGCTCAACTCTGAGAAGTAAGATGTTTTTGGACAAGGCGTTCAACTACATACTCACGTATGGAACTTAGTATGTAGCACCAGTCTACCCCAGGAATTACTAGGAAATCGCTGGATTGAGCTTGGAGGCACTCGTCTTGTGTGCCGGGAGATTCCAGTTACCTCTCCCAACACTTGCGTCAAGCAGCGAGCCTAGGCCTTTTGGAAGCGAAAGGTAGCGGCAGGCAGGATGTAGGGTTACAGGCCATAAGCTCAACTCTCAGAAGTGTGTATGCATGGGAGGCAGATGTCTGCTACCCACTCGGACATGGGAGTTGGAACCTAGCTACACTCCTATTGAAGAAGGATGTTGGAAATCGCTGTATTCAACTCAGATACACGGGAGTTCAGGCCCAATGCTTACACATGCTTTTCCCGCAACCCATCCCAGCCACTAACCTAAGGAGGTTAGCAGGTACGTCTACAGTCAGGCAGGATGCGGGAGGGTTCTGCCCTGTCCTCAGCTCTCACAGGGAAGCTTGCCTAGAAGCCAGCTCTCAACTAGCTGCATTCTTATGACAGTGTGAAGGTAGCAGTATTCTGAGTAAGGAGGTTCCCAGATTACCACTCTACTGCACCTGGAGATACCGTCCAGGTGTGCATTGTTAACTTGCGTCTCAGAAGCCTCTGGCAAAAGTCTCTGGTGAAGACGTGGGAAACTCACTCTGCAGGCAGTGCGGAACTGTGAGGGACTGAGGGTGAGCTCAACTCTCAGCAGTAAGATGATTTTGGACAAGGCGTTCAGCTACCTTCTCACATATGGAACTTAGTATGTAGCACCAGTCTACCCCAGGAATTACTGGGAAATCGCTGGATTGAGCTTGGTGGCACTAGTCTTGTGTGCCGGGAGATTCCAGTTACCTCTCCCAACACTTCGGTGAAGCAGCGAGCCTAGGCCTTTTGGAAGCGAAAGGTAGCTGCAGGCAGGAGGTAGGCTTACAGGCCATAAGCTCAACTCTCAGAAGTGTGTATACATGGGAGGCAGATGTCTGCTACCCACTCGGACATGCGAGTGGGAACCTAGCTACACTCTGATGAAGAAGGACTTTGGAAATCGCTGTATTCAACTCAGATACACGTGGGTTCAGGCACAACGATTCCACATGCTTTTCTCACAACGTTTCCCTGCCACTAACATGAGGACGTTAGCAGCTCCTTCTACAGTCAAGCAGGATGCGGGAGGGTTGTGCCCTGTCCTTAGCTCTCACAGGGAAGCAGGCCTTGAAGCCAGCTGTCAACTAGCTGCATTCTTATGGCAGGGTGAAGGTAGCAGTATTCTGAGACAGGAGGTTCCCAGGTTACCACTCTACTGGACCTGGAGATACCCTCCAGGTCTGCATTGTTAACTTGCGTCTCAGAAGCCTCTGGCAAACGTCTCTGGTGAAGACGTGCGAAACTCACTCTGCAGGCAGTGTGGAACTGTGAGGGACTGAGGGTGAGCTCAACTCTGAGAAGTAAGATGTTTTTGGACAAGGCGTTCAACTACATACTCACGTATGGAACTTAGTATGTAGCACCAGTCTACCCCAGGAATTACTAGGAAATCGCTGGATTGAGCTTGGAGGCACTCGTCTTGTGTGCCGGGAGATTCCAGTTACCTCTCCCAACACTTGCGTCAAGCAGCGAGCCTAGGCCTTTTGGAAGCGAAAGGTAGCGGCAGGCAGGATGTAGGGTTACAGGCCATAAGCTCAACTCTCAGAAGTGTGTATGCATGGGAGGCAGATGTCTGCTACCCACTCGGACATGGGAGTTGGAACCTAGCTACACTCCTATTGAAGAAGGATGTTGGAAATCGCTGTATTCAACTCAGATACACGGGAGTTCAGGCCCAATGCTTACACATGCTTTTCCCGCAACCCATCCCAGCCACTAACCTAAGGAGGTTAGCAGGTACGTCTACAGTCAGGCAGGATGCGGGAGGGTTCTGCCCTGTCCTCAGCTCTCACAGGGAAGCTTGCCTAGAAGCCAGCTCTCAACTAGCTGCATTCTTATGACAGTGTGAAGGTAGCAGTATTCTGAGTAAGGAGGTTCCCAGATTACCACTCTACTGCACCTGGAGATACCGTCCAGGTGTGCATTGTTAACTTGCGTCTCAGAAGCCTCTGGCAAAAGTCTCTGGTGAAGACGTGGGAAACTCACTCTGCAGGCAGTGCGGAACTGTGAGGGACTGAGGGTGAGCTCAACTCTCAGCAGTAAGATGATTTTGGACAAGGCGTTCAGCTACCTTCTCACATATGGAACTTAGTATGTAGCACCAGTCTACCCCAGGAATTACTGGGAAATCGCTGGATTGAGCTTGGTGGCACTAGTCTTGTGTGCCGGGAGATTCCAGTTACCTCTCCCAACACTTGCGTCAAGCAGCGAGCCTAGGCCTTTTGGAAGCGAAAGGTAGCTGCAGGCAGGAGGTAGGCTTACAGGCCATAAGCTCAACTCTCAGAAGTGTGTATACATGGGAGGCAGATGTCTGCTACCCACTCGGACATGCGAGTGGGAACCTAGCTACACTCTGATGAAGAAGGACTTTGGAAATCGCTGTATTCAACTCAGATACACGTGGGTTCAGGCACAACGATTCCACATGCTTTTCTCACAACGTTTCCCTGCCACTAACATGAGGACGTTAGCAGCTCCTTCTACAGTCAAGCAGGATGCGGGAGGGTTGTGCCCTGTCCTTAGCTCTCACAGGGAAGCAGGCCTTGAAGCCAGCTGTCAACTAGCTGCATTCTTATGGCAGGGTGAAGGTAGCAGTATTCTGAGACAGGAGGTTCCCAGGTTACCACTCTACTGGACCTGGAGATACCCTCCAGGTCTGCATTGTTAACTTGCGTCTCAGAAGCCTCTGGCAAACGTCTCTGGTGAAGACGTGCGAAACTCACTCTGCAGGCAGTGTGGAACTGTGAGGGACTGAGGGTGAGCTCAACTCTGAGAAGTAAGATGTTTTTGGACAAGGCGTTCAACTACATACTCACGTATGGAACTTAGTATGTAGCACCAGTCTACCCCAGGAATTACTAGGAAATCGCTGGATTGAGCTTGGAGGCACTCGTCTTGTGTGCCGGGAGATTCCAGTTACCTCTCCCAACACTTGTTTCAAGCAGCGAGCCTAGGCCTTTTGGAAGCGAAAGGTAGCGGCAGGCAGGATGTAGGGTTACAGGCCATAAGCTCAACTCTCAGAAGTGTGTAGGCATGGGAGGCAGATGTCTGCTACCCACTCGGACATGGGAGTTGGAACCTAGCTACACTCCTATTGAAGAAGGATGTTGGAAATCGCTGTATTCAACTCAGATACACGGGAGTTCAGGCCCACTGCTTACACATGCTTTTCCCGCAACCCATCCCAGCCACTAACCTAAGGAGGTTAGCAGGTACGTCTACAGTCAGGCAGGATGCGGGAGGGTTCTGCCCTGTCCTCAGCTCTCACAGGGAAGCTTGCCTAGAAGCCAGCTCTCAACTAGCTGCATTCTTATGACAGTGTGAAGGTAGCAGTATTCTGAGTAAGGAGGTTCCCAGATTACCACTCTACTGCACCTGGAGATACCGTCCAGGTGTGCATTGTTAACTTGCGTCTCAGAAGCCTCTGGCAAAAGTCTCTGGTGAAGACGTGGGAAACTCACTCTGCAGGCAGTGCGGAACTGTGAGGGACTGAGGGTGAGCTCAACTCTCAGCAGTAAGATGATTTTGGACAAGGCGTTCAGCTACCTTCTCACATATGGAACTTAGTATGTAGCACCAGTCTACCCCAGGAATTACTGGGAAATCGCTGGATTGAGCTTGGTGGCACTAGTCTTGTGTGCCGGGAGATTCCAGTTACCTCTCCCAACACTTGCGTCAAGCAGCGAGCCTAGGCCTTTTGGAAGCGAAAGGTAGCTGCAGGCAGGAGGTAGGCTTACAGGCCATAAGCTCAACTCTCAGAAGTGTGTATACATGGGAGGCAGATGTCTGCTACCCACTCGGACATGCGAGTGGGAACCTAGCTACACTCTGATGAAGAAGGACTTTGGAAATCGCTGTATTCAACTCAGATACACGTGGGTTCAGGCACAACGATTCCACATGCTTTTCTCACAACGTTTCCCTGCCACTAACATGAGGACTTTAGCAGCTCCTTCTACAGTCAAGCAGGATGCGGGAGGGTTGTGCCCTGTCCTTAGCTCTCACAGGGAAGCAGGCCTTGAAGCCAGCTGTCAACTAGCTGCATTCTTATGGCAGGGTGAAGGTAGCAGTATTCTGAGACAGGAGGTTCCCAGGTTACCACTCTACTGGACCTGGAGATACCCTCCAGGTCTGCATTGTTAACTTGCGTCTCAGAAGCCTCTGGCAAACGTCTCTGGTGAAGACGTGCGAAACTCACTCTGCAGGCAGTGTGGAACTGTGAGGGACTGAGGGTGAGCTCAACTCTGAGAAGTAAGATGTTTTTGGACAAGGCGTTCAACTACATACTCACGTATGGAACTTAGTATGTAGCATCAGTCTACCCCAGGAATTACTAGGAAATCGCTGGATTGAGCTTGGAGGCACTCGTCTTGTGTGCCGGGAGATTCCAGTTACCTCTCCCAACACTTGCGTCAAGCAGCGAGCCTAGGCCTTTTGGAAGCGAAAGGTAGCTGCAGGCAGGAGGTAGGCTTACAGGTCATAAGCTCAACTCTCAGAAGTGTGTATGCATGGGAGGCAGATGTCTGCTACCCACTCGGACATGGGAGTTGGAACCTAGCTACACTCCTATTGAAGAAGGATGTTGGAAATCGCTGTATTCAACTCAGATACACGGGAGTTCAGGCCAATGCTTACACATGCTTTTCCCGCAACCCATCCCAGCCACTAACCTAAGGAGGTTAGCAGGGTACGTCTACAGTCAGGCAGGATGCGGGAGGGTTCTGCCCTGTCCTCAGCTCTCACAGGGAAGCTTGCCTAGAAGCCAGCTCTCAACTAGCTGCATTCTTATGACAGTGTGAAGGTAGCAGTATTCTGAGTAAGGAGGTTCCCAGATTACCACTCTACTGCACCTGGAGATACCGTCCAGGTGTGCATTGTTAACTTGCGTCTCAGAAGCCTCTGGCAAAAGTCTCTGGTGAAGACGTGGGAAACTCACTCTGCAGGCAGTGCGGAACTGTGAGGGACTGAGGGTGAGCTCAACTCTCAGCAGTAAGATGATTTTGGACAAGGCGTTCAGCTACCTTCTCACATATGGAACTTAGTATGTAGCACCAGTCTACCCCAGGAATTACTGGGAAATCGCTGGATTGAGCTTGGTGGCACTAGTCTTGTGTGCCGGGAGATTCCAGTTACCTCTCCCAACACTTGCGTCAAGCAGCGAGCCTAGGCCTTTTGGAAGCGAAAGGTAGCTGCAGGCAGGAGGTAGGCTTACAGGCCATAAGCTCAACTCTCAGAAGTGTGTATACATGGGAGGCAGATGTCTGCTACCCACTCGGACATGCGAGTGGGAACCTAGCTACACTCTGATGAAGAAGGACTTTGGAAATCGCTGTATTCAACTCAGATACACGTGGGTTCAGGCACAACGATTCCACATGCTTTTCTCACAACGTTTCCCTGCCACTAACATGAGGACGTTAGCAGCTCCTTCTACAGTCAAGCAGGATGCGGGAGGGTTGTGCCCTGTCCTTAGCTCTCACAGGGAAGCAGGCCTTGAAGCCAGCTGTCAACTAGCTGCATTCTTATGGCAGGGTGAAGGTAGCAGTATTCTGAGACAGGAGGTTCCCAGGTTACCACTCTACTGGACCTGGAGATACCCTCCAGGTCTGCATTGTTAACTTGCGTCTCAGAAGCCTCTGGCAAACGTCTCTGGTGAAGACGTGCGAAACTCACTCTGCAGGCAGTGTGGAACTGTGAGGGACTGAGGGTGAGCTCAACTCTGAGAAGTAAGATGTTTTTGGACAAGGCGTTCAACTACATACTCACGTATGGAACTTAGTATGTAGCACCAGTCTACCCCAGGAATTACTAGGAAATCGCTGGATTGAGCTTGGAGGCACTCGTCTTGTGTGCCGGGAGATTCCAGTTACCTCTCCCAACACTTGCGTCAAGCAGCGAGCCTAGGCCTTTTGGAAGCGAAAGGTAGCGGCAGGCAGGATGTAGGGTTACAGGCCATAAGCTCAACTCTCAGAAGTGTGTATGCATGGGAGGCAGATGTCTGCTACCCACTCGGACATGGGAGTTGGAACCTAGCTACACTCCTATTGAAGAAGGATGTTGGAAATCGCTGTATTCAACTCAGATACACGGGAGTTCAGGCCCACTGCTTACACATGCTTTTCCCGCAACCCATCCCAGCCACTAACCTAAGGAGGTTAGCAGGTACGTCTACAGTCAGGCAGGATGCGGGAGGGTTCTGCCCTGTCCTCAGCTCTCACAGGGAAGCTTGCCTAGAAGCCAGCTCTCAACTAGCTGCATTCTTATGACAGTGTGAAGGTAGCAGTATTCTGAGTAAGGAGGTTCCCAGATTACCACTCTACTGCACCTGGAGATACCGTCCAGGTGTGCATTGTTAACTTGCGTCTCAGAAGCCTCTGGCAAAAGTCTCTGGTGAAGACGTGGGAAACTCACTCTGCAGGCAGTGCGGAACTGTGAGGGACTGAGGGTGAGCTCAACTCTCAGCAGTAAGATGATTTTGGACAAGGCGTTCAGCTACCTTCTCACATATGGAACTTAGTATGTAGCACCAGTCTACCCCAGGAATTACTGGGAAATCGCTGGATTGAGCTTGGTGGCACTAGTCTTGTGTGCCGGGAGATTCCAGTTACCTCTCCCAACACTTCGGTGAAGCAGCGAGCCTAGGCCTTTTGGAAGCGAAAGGTAGCTGCAGGCAGGAGGTAGGCTTACAGGCCATAAGCTCAACTCTCAGAAGTGTGTATACATGGGAGGCAGATGTCTGCTACCCACTCGGACATGCGAGTGGGAACCTAGCTACACTCTGATGAAGAAGGACTTTGGAAATCGCTGTATTCAACTCAGATACACGTGGGTTCAGGCACAACGATTCCACATGCTTTTCTCACAACGTTTCCCTGCCACTAACATGAGGACGTTAGCAGCTCCTTCTACAGTCAAGCAGGATGCGGGAGGGTTGTGCCCTGTCCTTAGCTCTCACAGGGAAGCAGGCCTTGAAGCCAGCTGTCAACTAGCTGCATTCTTATGGCAGGGTGAAGGTAGCAGTATTCTGAGACAGGAGGTTCCCAGGTTACCACTCTACTGGACCTGGAGATACCCTCCAGGTCTGCATTGTTAACTTGCGTCTCAGAAGCCTCTGGCAAACGTCTCTGGTGAAGACGTGCGAAACTCACTCTGCAGGCAGTGTGGAACTGTGAGGGACTGAGGGTGAGCTCAACTCTGAGAAGTAAGATGTTTTTGGACAAGGCGTTCAACTACATACTCACGTATGGAACTTAGTATGTAGCACCAGTCTACCCCAGGAATTACTAGGAAATCGCTGGATTGAGCTTGGAGGCACTCGTCTTGTGTGCCGGGAGATTCCAGTTACCTCTCCCAACACTTGTTTCAAGCAGCGAGCCTAGGCCTTTTGGAAGCGAAAGGTAGCGGCAGGCAGGATGTAGGGTTACAGGCCATAAGCTCAACTCTCAGAAGTGTGTAGGCATGGGAGGCAGATGTCTGCTACCCACTCGGACATGGGAGTTGGAACCTAGCTACACTCCTATTGAAGAAGGATGTTGGAAATCGCTGTATTCAACTCAGATACACGGGAGTTCAGGCCCACTGCTTACACATGCTTTTCCCGCAACCCATCCCAGCCACTAACATAAAGGAGGTTAGCAGGTACGTCTACAGTCAGGCAGGATGCGGGAGGGTTCTGCCCTGTCCTCAGCTCTCACAGGGAAGCTTGCCTAGAAGCCAGCTCTCAACTAGCTGCATTCTTATGACAGTGTGAAGGTAGCAGTATTCTGAGTAAGGAGGTTCCCAGATTACCACTCTACTGCACCTGGAGATACCGTCCAGGTGTGCATTGTTAACTTGCGTCTCAGAAGCCTCTGGCAAAAGTCTCTGGTGAAGACGTGGGAAACTCACTCTGCAGGCAGTGCGGAACTGTGAGGGACTGAGGGTGAGCTCAACTCTCAGCAGTAAGATGATTTTGGACAAGGCGTTCAGCTACCTTCTCACATATGGAACTTAGTATGTAGCACCAGTCTACCCCAGGAATTACTGGGAAATCGCTGGGATTGAGCTTGGTGGCACTAGTCTTGTGTGCCGGGAGATTCCAGTTACCTCTCCCAACACTTCGGTGAAGCAGCGAGCCTAGGCCTTTTGGAAGCGAAAGGTAGCTGCAGGCAGGAGGTAGGCTTACAGGCCATAAGCTCAACTCTCAGAAGTGTGTATACATGGGAGGCAGATGTCTGCTACCCACTCGGACATGCGAGTGGGAACCTAGCTACACTCTGATGAAGAAGGACTTTGGAAATCGCTGTATTCAACTCAGATACACGTGGGTTCAGGCACAACGATTCCACATGCTTTTCTCACAACGTTTCCCTGCCACTAACATGAGGACGTTAGCAGCTCCTTCTACAGTCAAGCAGGATGCGGGAGGGTTGTGCCCTGTCCTTAGCTCTCACAGGGAAGCAGGCCTTGAAGCCAGCTGTCAACTAGCTGCATTCTTATGGCAGGTGAAGGTAGCAGTATTCTGAGACAGGAGGTTCCCAGGTTACCACTCTACTGGACCTGGAGATACCCTCCAGGTCTGCATTGTTAACTTGCGTCTCAGAAGCCTCTGGCAAACGTCTCTGGTGAAGACGTGCGAAACTCACTCTGCAGGCAGTGTGGAACTGTGAGGGACTGAGGGTGAGCTCAACTCTGAGAAGTAAGATGTTTTTGGACAAGGCGTTCAACTACATACTCACGTATGGAACTTAGTATGTAGCACCAGTCTACCCCAGGAATTACTAGGAAATCGCTGGATTGAGCTTGGAGGCACTCGTCTTGTGTGCCGGGAGATTCCAGTTACCTCTCCCAACACTTGCGTCAAGCAGCGAGCCTAGGCCTTTTGGAAGCGAAAGGTAGCGGCAGGCAGGATGTAGGGTTACAGGCCATAAGCTCAACTCTCAGAAGTGTGTATGCATGGGAGGCAGATGTCTGCTACCCACTCGGACATGGGAGTTGGAACCTAGCTACACTCCTATTGAAGAAGGATGTTGGAAATCGCTGTATTCAACTCAGATACACGGGAGTTCAGGCCCAATGCTTACACATGCTTTTCCCGCAACCCATCCCAGCCACTAACCTAAGGAGGTTAGCAGGTACGTCTACAGTCAGGCAGGATGCGGGAGGGTTCTGCCCTGTCCTCAGCTCTCACAGGGAAGCTTGCCTAGAAGCCAGCTCTCAACTAGCTGCATTCTTATGACAGTGTGAAGGTAGCAGTATTCTGAGTAAGGAGGTTCCCAGATTACCACTCTACTGCACCTGGAGATACCGTCCAGGTGTGCATTGTTAACTTGCGTCTCAGAAGCCTCTGGCAAAAGTCTCTGGTGAAGACGTGGGAAACTCACTCTGCAGGCAGTGCGGAACTGTGAGGGACTGAGGGTGAGCTCAACTCTCAGCAGTAAGATGATTTTGGACAAGGCGTTCAGCTACCTTCTCACATATGGAACTTAGTATGTAGCACCAGTCTACCCCAGGAATTACTGGGAAATCGCTGGATTGAGCTTGGTGGCACTAGTCTTGTGTGCCGGGAGATTCCAGTTACCTCTCCCAACACTTGCGTCAAGCAGCGAGCCTAGGCCTTTTGGAAGCGAAAGGTAGCTGCAGGCAGGAGGTAGGCTTACAGGCCATAAGCTCAACTCTCAGAAGTGTGTATACATGGGAGGCAGATGTCTGCTACCCACTCGGACATGCGAGTGGGAACCTAGCTACACTCTGATGAAGAAGGACTTTGGAAATCGCTGTATTCAACTCAGATACACGTGGGTTCAGGCACAACGATTCCACATGCTTTTCTCACAACGTTTCCCTGCCACTAACATGAGGACGTTAGCAGCTCCTTCTACAGTCAAGCAGGATGCGGGAGGGTTGTGCCCTGTCCTTAGCTCTCACAGGGAAGCAGGCCTTGAAGCCAGCTGTCAACTAGCTGCATTCTTATGGCAGGGTGAAGGTAGCAGTATTCTGAGACAGGAGGTTCCCAGGTTACCACTCTACTGGACCTGGAGATACCCTCCAGGTCTGCATTGTTAACTTGCGTCTCAGAAGCCTCTGGCAAACGTCTCTGGTGAAGACGTGCGAAACTCACTCTGCAGGCAGTGTGGAACTGTGAGGGACTGAGGGTGAGCTCAACTCTGAGAAGTAAGATGTTTTTGGACAAGGCGTTCAACTACATACTCACGTATGGAACTTAGTATGTAGCACCAGTCTACCCCAGGAATTACTAGGAAATCGCTGGATTGAGCTTGGAGGCACTCGTCTTGTGTGCCGGGAGATTCCAGTTACCTCTCCCAACACTTGCGTCAAGCAGCGAGCCTAGGCCTTTTGGAAGCGAAAGGTAGCGGCAGGCAGGATGTAGGGTTACAGGCCATAAGCTCAACTCTCAGAAGTGTGTATGCATGGGAGGCAGATGTCTGCTACCCACTCGGACATGGGAGTTGGAACCTAGCTACACTCCTATTGAAGAAGGATGTTGGAAATCGCTGTATTCAACTCAGATACACGGGAGTTCAGGCCCAATGCTTACACATGCTTTTCCCGCAACCCATCCCAGCCACTAACCTAAGGAGGTTAGCAGGTACGTCTACAGTCAGGCAGGATGCGGGAGGGTTCTGCCCTGTCCTCAGCTCTCACAGGGAAGCTTGCCTAGAAGCCAGCTCTCAACTAGCTGCATTCTTATGACAGTGTGAAGGTAGCAGTATTCTGAGTAAGGAGGTTCCCAGATTACCACTCTACTGCACCTGGAGATACCGTCCAGGTGTGCATTGTTAACTTGCGTCTCAGAAGCCTCTGGCAAAAGTCTCTGGTGAAGACGTGGGAAACTCACTCTGCAGGCAGTGCGGAACTGTGAGGGACTGAGGGTGAGCTCAACTCTCAGCAGTAAGATGATTTTGGACAAGGCGTTCAGCTACCTTCTCACATATGGAACTTAGTATGTAGCACCAGTCTACCCCAGGAATTACTGGGAAATCGCTGGATTGAGCTTGGTGGCACTAG
Source organism: Canis aureus (assembly GCF_053574225.1). Taxonomy (NCBI): domain Eukaryota; kingdom Metazoa; phylum Chordata; class Mammalia; order Carnivora; family Canidae; genus Canis; species Canis aureus. The sequence continues at coordinate 196,403 of NW_027554451.1, read as the reverse complement.
TCTTGTGTGCCGGGAGATTCCAGTTACCTCTCCCAACACTTGCGTCAAGCAGCGAGCCTAGGCCTTTTGGAAGCGAAAGGTAGCTGCAGGCAGGAGGTAGGCTTACAGGCCATAAGCTCAACTCTCAGAAGTGTGTATACATGGGAGGCAGATGTCTGCTACCCACTCGGACATGCGAGTGGGAACCTAGCTACACTCTGATGAAGAAGGACTTTGGAAATCGCTGTATTCAACTCAGATACACGTGGGTTCAGGCACAACGATTCCACATGCTTTTCTCACAACGTTTCCCTGCCACTAACATGAGGACGTTAGCAGCTCCTTCTACAGTCAAGCAGGATGCGGGAGGGTTGTGCCCTGTCCTTAGCTCTCACAGGGAAGCAGGCCTTGAAGCCAGCTGTCAACTAGCTGCATTCTTATGGCAGGGTGAAGGTAGCAGTATTCTGAGACAGGAGGTTCCCAGGTTACCACTCTACTGGACCTGGAGATACCCTCCAGGTCTGCATTGTTAACTTGCGTCTCAGAAGCCTCTGGCAAACGTCTCTGGTGAAGACGTGCGAAACTCACTCTGCAGGCAGTGTGGAACTGTGAGGGACTGAGGGTGAGCTCAACTCTGAGAAGTAAGATGTTTTTGGACAAGGCGTTCAACTACATACTCACGTATGGAACTTAGTATGTAGCACCAGTCTACCCCAGGAATTACTAGGAAATCGCTGGATTGAGCTTGGAGGCACTCGTCTTGTGTGCCGGGAGATTCCAGTTACCTCTCCCAACACTTGCGTCAAGCAGCGAGCCTAGGCCTTTTGGAAGCGAAAGGTAGCGGCAGGCAGGATGTAGGGTTACAGGCCATAAGCTCAACTCTCAGAAGTGTGTATGCATGGGAGGCAGATGTCTGCTACCCACTCGGACATGGGAGTTGGAACCTAGCTACACTCCTATTGAAGAAGGATGTTGGAAATCGCTGTATTCAACTCAGATACACGGGAGTTCAGGCCCAATGCTTACACATGCTTTTCCCGCAACCCATCCCAGCCACTAACCTAAGGAGGTTAGCAGGTACGTCTACAGTCAGGCAGGATGCGGGAGGGTTCTGCCCTGTCCTCAGCTCTCACAGGGAAGCTTGCCTAGAAGCCAGCTCTCAACTAGCTGCATTCTTATGACAGTGTGAAGGTAGCAGTATTCTGAGTAAGGAGGTTCCCAGATTACCACTCTACTGCACCTGGAGATACCGTCCAGGTGTGCATTGTTAACTTGCGTCTCAGAAGCCTCTGGCAAAAGTCTCTGGTGAAGACGTGGGAAACTCACTCTGCAGGCAGTGCGGAACTGTGAGGGACTGAGGGTGAGCTCAACTCTCAGCAGTAAGATGATTTTGGACAAGGCGTTCAGCTACCTTCTCACATATGGAACTTAGTATGTAGCACCAGTCTACCCCAGGAATTACTGGGAAATCGCTGGATTGAGCTTGGTGGCACTAGTCTTGTGTGCCGGGAGATTCCAGTTACCTCTCCCAACACTTCGGTGAAGCAGCGAGCCTAGGCCTTTTGGAAGCGAAAGGTAGCTGCAGGCAGGAGGTAGGCTTACAGGCCATAAGCTCAACTCTCAGAAGTGTGTATACATGGGAGGCAGATGTCTGCTACCCACTCGGACATGCGAGTGGGAACCTAGCTACACTCTGATGAAGAAGGACTTTGGAAATCGCTGTATTCAACTCAGATACACGTGGGTTCAGGCACAACGATTCCACATGCTTTTCTCACAACGTTTCCCTGCCACTAACATGAGGACGTTAGCAGCTCCTTCTACAGTCAAGCAGGATGCGGGAGGGTTGTGCCCTGTCCTTAGCTCTCACAGGGAAGCAGGCCTTGAAGCCAGCTGTCAACTAGCTGCATTCTTATGGCAGGGTGAAGGTAGCAGTATTCTGAGACAGGAGGTTCCCAGGTTACCACTCTACTGGACCTGGAGATACCCTCCAGGTCTGCATTGTTAACTTGCGTCTCAGAAGCCTCTGGCAAACGTCTCTGGTGAAGACGTGCGAAACTCACTCTGCAGGCAGTGTGGAACTGTGAGGGACTGAGGGTGAGCTCAACTCTGAGAAGTAAGATGTTTTTGGACAAGGCGTTCAACTACATACTCACGTATGGAACTTAGTATGTAGCACCAGTCTACCCCAGGAATTACTAGGAAATCGCTGGATTGAGCTTGGAGGCACTCGTCTTGTGTGCCGGGAGATTCCAGTTACCTCTCCCAACACTTGCGTCAAGCAGCGAGCCTAGGCCTTTTGGAAGCGAAAGGTAGTGGCAGGCAGGATGTAGGGTTACAGGCCATAAGCTCAACTCTCAGAAGTGTGTATGCATGGGAGGCAGATGTCTGCTACCCACTCGGACATGGGAGTTGGAACCTAGCTACACTCCTATTGAAGAAGGATGTTGGAAATCGCTGTATTCAACTCAGATACACGGGAGTTCAGGCCCAATGCTTACACATGCTTTTCCCGCAACCCATCCCAGCCACTAACCTAAGGAGGTTAGCAGGTACGTCTACAGTCAGGCAGGATGCGGGAGGGTTCTGCCCTGTCCTCAGCTCTCACAGGGAAGCTTGCCTAGAAGCCAGCTCTCAACTAGCTGCATTCTTATGACAGTGTGAAGGTAGCAGTATTCTGAGACAGGAGGTTCCCAGATTACCACTCTACTGTACCTGGAGATACCTTCCAGGTCTGCATTGTTAACTTGCGTCTCAGAAGCCTCTGGCAAACGTCTCTGGTGAAGACGTGCGAAACTCACTCTGCAGGCAGTGTGGAACTGTGAGGGACTGAGGGTGAGCTCAACTCTCAGAAGTAAGATGTTTTTGGACAAGGCGTTCAACTACCCACTCACGTATGGAACTTAGTACGTAGCACCAGTCTACCCCAGGAATTACTAGGAAATCGCTTGATTGAGCTTGGAGGCACTAGTCTTGTGTGCCGGGAGATTCCAGTTACCTCTCCCAACACTTGCGTCAAGCAGCGAGCCTAGGCCTTTTGGAAGCGAAAGGTAGCGGCAGGCAGGATGTAGGGTACAGGCCGTAAGCTCAACTCTCAGAAGTGTGTATGCATGGGAGGCAGGTGTCTGCTACCCACTCGGACATGGGAGTTGGAACCTAGCTACACTCCTATTGAAGAAGGATGTTGGAAATCGCTGTATTCAACTCAGATACACGGGAGTTCAGGCCCAATGCTTACACATGCTTTTCCCACAACCTATGCCAGCCACTAACATAAGAAGGTTAGCAGGTACGTCTACAGTCAGGCAGGGTGCGGGAGGGTTCTGCCCTGTCCTCAGCTCTCACAGGGATGCATGCCTAGAAGCCAGCTATCAACTAGCTGCATTCTTATGACAGTGTGAAGGTAGCAGTATTCTGAGTAAGGAGGTTCCCAGATTACCACTCTACTGCACCTGGAGATACCGTCCAGGTGTGCATTGTTAACTTGCGTCTCAGAAGCCTCTGGCAAAAGTCTCTGGTGAAGACGTGGGAAACTCACTCTGCAGGCAGTGCGGAACTGTGAGGGACTGAGGGTGAGCTCAACTCTCAGCAGTAAGATGATTTTGGACAAGGCGTTCAGCTACCTTCTCACATATGGAACTTAGTATGTAGCACCAGTCTACCCCAGGAATTACTGGGAAATCGCTGGATTGAGCTTGGTGGCACTAGTCTTGTGTGCCGGGAGATTCCAGTTACCTCTCCCAACACTTGCGTCAAGCAGCGAGCCTAGGCCTTTTGGAAGCGAAAGGTAGCTGCAGGCAGGAGGTAGGCTTACAGGCCATAAGCTCAACTCTCAGAAGTGTGTATACATGGGAGGCAGATGTCTGCTACCCACTCGGACATGCGAGTGGGAACCTAGCTACACTCTGATGAAGAAGGACTTTGGAAATCGCTGTATTCAACTCAGATACACGTGGGTTCAGGCACAACGATTCCACATGCTTTTCTCACAACGTTTCCCTGCCACTAACATGAGGACTTTAGCAGCTCCTTCTACAGTCAAGCAGGATGCGGGAGGGTTGTGCCCTGTCCTTAGCTCTCACAGGGAAGCAGGCCTTGAAGCCAGCTGTCAACTAGCTGCATTCTTATGGCAGGGTGAAGGTAGCAGTATTCTGAGACAGGAGGTTCCCAGGTTACCACTCTACTGGACCTGGAGATACCCTCCAGGTCTGCATTGTTAACTTGCGTCTCAGAAGCCTCTGGCAAACGTCTCTGGTGAAGACGTGCGAAACTCACTCTGCAGGCAGTGTGGAACTGTGAGGGACTGAGGGTGAGCTCAACTCTGAGAAGTAAGATGTTTTTGGACAAGGCGTTCAACTACATACTCACGTATGGAACTTAGTATGTAGCATCAGTCTACCCCAGGAATTACTAGGAAATCGCTGGATTGAGCTTGGAGGCACTCGTCTTGTGTGCCGGGAGATTCCAGTTACCTCTCCCAACACTTGCGTCAAGCAGCGAGCCTAGGCCTTTTGGAAGCGAAAGGTAGCTGCAGGCAGGAGGTAGGCTTACAGGTCATAAGCTCAACTCTCAGAAGTGTGTATGCATGGGAGGCAGATGTCTGCTACCCACTCGGACATGGGAGTTGGAACCTAGCTACACTCCTATTGAAGAAGGATGTTGGAAATCGCTGTATTCAACTCAGATACACGGGAGTTCAGGCCCAATGCTTACACATGCTTTTCCCGCAACCCATCCCAGCCACTAACCTAAGGAGGTTAGCAGGTACGTCTACAGTCAGGCAGGATGCGGGAGGGTTCTGCCCTGTCCTCAGCTCTCACAGGGAAGCTTGCCTAGAAGCCAGCTCTCAACTAGCTGCATTCTTATGACAGTGTGAAGGTAGCAGTATTCTGAGTAAGGAGGTTCCCAGATTACCACTCTACTGCACCTGGAGATACCGTCCAGGTGTGCATTGTTAACTTGCGTCTCAGAAGCCTCTGGCAAAAGTCTCTGGTGAAGACGTGGGAAACTCACTCTGCAGGCAGTGCGGAACTGTGAGGGACTGAGGGTGAGCTCAACTCTCAGCAGTAAGATGATTTTGGACAAGGCGTTCAGCTACCTTCTCACATATGGAACTTAGTATGTAGCACCAGTCTACCCCAGGAATTACTGGGAAATCGCTGGATTGAGCTTGGTGGCACTAGTCTTGTGTGCCGGGAGATTCCAGTTACCTCTCCCAACACTTGCGTCAAGCAGCGAGCCTAGGCCTTTTGGAAGCGAAAGGTAGCTGCAGGCAGGAGGTAGGCTTACAGGCCATAAGCTCAACTCTCAGAAGTGTGTATACATGGGAGGCAGATGTCTGCTACCCACTCGGACATGCGAGTGGGAACCTAGCTACACTCTGATGAAGAAGGACTTTGGAAATCGCTGTATTCAACTCAGATACACGTGGGTTCAGGCACAACGATTCCACATGCTTTTCTCACAACGTTTCCCTGCCACTAACATGAGGACGTTAGCAGCTCCTTCTACAGTCAAGCAGGATGCGGGAGGGTTGTGCCCTGTCCTTAGCTCTCACAGGGAAGCAGGCCTTGAAGCCAGCTGTCAACTAGCTGCATTCTTATGGCAGGGTGAAGGTAGCAGTATTCTGAGACAGGAGGTTCCCAGGTTACCACTCTACTGGACCTGGAGATACCCTCCAGGTCTGCATTGTTAACTTGCGTCTCAGAAGCCTCTGGCAAACGTCTCTGGTGAAGACGTGCGAAACTCACTCTGCAGGCAGTGTGGAACTGTGAGGGACTGAGGGTGAGCTCAACTCTGAGAAGTAAGATGTTTTTGGACAAGGCGTTCAACTACATACTCACGTATGGAACTTAGTATGTAGCACCAGTCTACCCCAGGAATTACTAGGAAATCGCTGGATTGAGCTTGGAGGCACTCGTCTTGTGTGCCGGGAGATTCCAGTTACCTCTCCCAACACTTGCGTCAAGCAGCGAGCCTAGGCCTTTTGGAAGCGAAAGGTAGCGGCAGGCAGGATGTAGGGTTACAGGCCATAAGCTCAACTCTCAGAAGTGTGTATGCATGGGAGGCAGATGTCTGCTACCCACTCGGACATGGGAGTTGGAACCTAGCTACACTCCTATTGAAGAAGGATGTTGGAAATCGCTGTATTCAACTCAGATACACGGGAGTTCAGGCCCACTGCTTACACATGCTTTTCCCGCAACCCATCCCAGCCACTAACCTAAGGAGGTTAGCAGGTACGTCTACAGTCAGGCAGGATGCGGGAGGGTTCTGCCCTGTCCTCAGCTCTCACAGGGAAGCTTGCCTAGAAGCCAGCTCTCAACTAGCTGCATTCTTATGACAGTGTGAAGGTAGCAGTATTCTGAGTAAGGAGGTTCCCAGATTACCACTCTACTGCACCTGGAGATACCGTCCAGGTGTGCATTGTTAACTTGCGTCTCAGAAGCCTCTGGCAAAAGTCTCTGGTGAAGACGTGGGAAACTCACTCTGCAGGCAGTGCGGAACTGTGAGGGACTGAGGGTGAGCTCAACTCTCAGCAGTAAGATGATTTTGGACAAGGCGTTCAGCTACCTTCTCACATATGGAACTTAGTATGTAGCACCAGTCTACCCCAGGAATTACTGGGAAATCGCTGGATTGAGCTTGGTGGCACTAGTCTTGTGTGCCGGGAGATTCCAGTTACCTCTCCCAACACTTCGGTGAAGCAGCGAGCCTAGGCCTTTTGGAAGCGAAAGGTAGCTGCAGGCAGGAGGTAGGCTTACAGGCCATAAGCTCAACTCTCAGAAGTGTGTATACATGGGAGGCAGATGTCTGCTACCCACTCGGACATGCGAGTGGGAACCTAGCTACACTCTGATGAAGAAGGACTTTGGAAATCGCTGTATTCAACTCAGATACACGTGGGTTCAGGCACAACGATTCCACATGCTTTTCTCACAACGTTTCCCTGCCACTAACATGAGGACGTTAGCAGCTCCTTCTACAGTCAAGCAGGATGCGGGAGGGTTGTGCCCTGTCCTTAGCTCTCACAGGGAAGCAGGCCTTGAAGCCAGCTGTCAACTAGCTGCATTCTTATGGCAGGGTGAAGGTAGCAGTATTCTGAGACAGGAGGTTCCCAGGTTACCACTCTACTGGACCTGGAGATACCCTCCAGGTCTGCATTGTTAACTTGCGTCTCAGAAGCCTCTGGCAAACGTCTCTGGTGAAGACGTGCGAAACTCACTCTGCAGGCAGTGTGGAACTGTGAGGGACTGAGGGTGAGCTCAACTCTGAGAAGTAAGATGTTTTTGGACAAGGCGTTCAACTACATACTCACGTATGGAACTTAGTATGTAGCACCAGTCTACCCCAGGAATTACTAGGAAATCGCTGGATTGAGCTTGGAGGCACTCGTCTTGTGTGCCGGGAGATTCCAGTTACCTCTCCCAACACTTGTTTCAAGCAGCGAGCCTAGGCCTTTTGGAAGCGAAAGGTAGCGGCAGGCAGGATGTAGGGTTACAGGCCATAAGCTCAACTCTCAGAAGTGTGTAGGCATGGGAGGCAGATGTCTGCTACCCACTCGGACATGGGAGTTGGAACCTAGCTACACTCCTATTGAAGAAGGATGTTGGAAATCGCTGTATTCAACTCAGATACACGGGAGTTCAGGCCCACTGCTTACACATGCTTTTCCCGCAACCCATCCCAGCCACTAACATAAGGAGGTTAGCAGGTACGTCTACAGTCAGGCAGGATGCGGGAGGGTTCTGCCCTGTCCTCAGCTCTCACAGGGAAGCTTGCCTAGAAGCCAGCTCTCAACTAGCTGCATTCTTATGACAGTGTGAAGGTAGCAGTATTCTGAGTAAGGAGGTTCCCAGATTACCACTCTACTGCACCTGGAGATACCGTCCAGGTGTGCATTGTTAACTTGCGTCTCAGAAGCCTCTGGCAAAAGTCTCTGGTGAAGACGTGGGAAACTCACTCTGCAGGCAGTGCGGAACTGTGAGGGACTGAGGGTGAGCTCAACTCTCAGCAGTAAGATGATTTTGGACAAGGCGTTCAGCTACCTTCTCACATATGGAACTTAGTATGTAGCACCAGTCTACCCCAGGAATTACTGGGAAATCGCTGGATTGAGCTTGGTGGCACTAGTCTTGTGTGCCGGGAGATTCCAGTTACCTCTCCCAACACTTGCGTCAAGCAGCGAGCCTAGGCCTTTTGGAAGCGAAAGGTAGCTGCAGGCAGGAGGTAGGCTTACAGGCCATAAGCTCAACTCTCAGAAGTGTGTATACATGGGAGGCAGATGTCTGCTACCCACTCGGACATGCGAGTGGGAACCTAGCTACACTCTGATGAAGAAGGACTTTGGAAATCGCTGTATTCAACTCAGATACACGTGGGTTCAGGCACAACGATTCCACATGCTTTTCTCACAACGTTTCCCTGCCACTAACATGAGGACGTTAGCAGCTCCTTCTACAGTCAAGCAGGATGCGGGAGGGTTGTGCCCTGTCCTTAGCTCTCACAGGGAAGCAGGCCTTGAAGCCAGCTGTCAACTAGCTGCATTCTTATGGCAGGGTGAAGGTAGCAGTATTCTGAGACAGGAGGTTCCCAGGTTACCACTCTACTGGACCTGGAGATACCCTCCAGGTCTGCATTGTTAACTTGCGTCTCAGAAGCCTCTGGCAAACGTCTCTGGTGAAGACGTGCGAAACTCACTCTGCAGGCAGTGTGGAACTGTGAGGGACTGAGGGTGAGCTCAACTCTGAGAAGTAAGATGTTTTTGGACAAGGCGTTCAACTACATACTCACGTATGGAACTTAGTATGTAGCACCAGTCTACCCCAGGAATTACTAGGAAATCGCTGGATTGAGCTTGGAGGCACTCGTCTTGTGTGCCGGGAGATTCCAGTTACCTCTCCCAACACTTGTTTCAAGCAGCGAGCCTAGGCCTTTTGGAAGCGAAAGGTAGCGGCAGGCAGGATGTAGGGTTACAGGCCATAAGCTCAACTCTCAGAAGTGTGTAGGCATGGGAGGCAGATGTCTGCTACCCACTCGGACATGGGAGTTGGAACCTAGCTACACTCCTATTGAAGAAGGATGTTGGAAATCGCTGTATTCAACTCAGATACACGGGAGTTCAGGCCCACTGCTTACACATGCTTTTCCCGCAACCCATCCCAGCCACTAACATAAGGAGGTTAGCAGGTACGTCTACAGTCAGGCAGGATGCGGGAGGGTTCTGCCCTGTCCTCAGCTCTCACAGGGAAGCTTGCCTAGAAGCCAGCTCTCAACTAGCTGCATTCTTATGACAGTGTGAAGGTAGCAGTATTCTGAGTAAGGAGGTTCCCAGATTACCACTCTACTGCACCTGGAGATACCGTCCAGGTGTGCATTGTTAACTTGCGTCTCAGAAGCCTCTGGCAAAAGTCTCTGGTGAAGACGTGGGAAACTCACTCTGCAGGCAGTGCGGAACTGTGAGGGACTGAGGGTGAGCTCAACTCTCAGCAGTAAGATGATTTTGGACAAGGCGTTCAGCTACCTTCTCACATATGGAACTTAGTATGTAGCACCAGTCTACCCCAGGAATTACTGGGAAATCGCTGGATTGAGCTTGGTGGCACTAGTCTTGTGTGCCGGGAGATTCCAGTTACCTCTCCCAACACTTGCGTCAAGCAGCGAGCCTAGGCCTTTTGGAAGCGAAAGGTAGCTGCAGGCAGGAGGTAGGCTTACAGGCCATAAGCTCAACTCTCAGAAGTGTGTATACATGGGAGGCAGATGTCTGCTACCCACTCGGACATGCGAGTGGGAACCTAGCTACACTCTGATGAAGAAGGACTTTGGAAATCGCTGTATTCAACTCAGATACACGTGGGTTCAGGCACAACGATTCCACATGCTTTTCTCACAACGTTTCCCTGCCACTAACATGAGGACGTTAGCAGCTCCTTCTACAGTCAAGCAGGATGCGGGAGGGTTGTGCCCTGTCCTTAGCTCTCACAGGGAAGCAGGCCTTGAAGCCAGCTGTCAACTAGCTGCATTCTTATGGCAGGGTGAAGGTAGCAGTATTCTGAGACAGGAGGTTCCCAGGTTACCACTCTACTGGACCTGGAGATACCCTCCAGGTCTGCATTGTTAACTTGCGTCTCAGAAGCCTCTGGCAAACGTCTCTGGTGAAGACGTGCGAAACTCACTCTGCAGGCAGTGTGGAACTGTGAGGGACTGAGGGTGAGCTCAACTCTGAGAAGTAAGATGTTTTTGGACAAGGCGTTCAACTACATACTCACGTATGGAACTTAGTATGTAGCACCAGTCTACCCCAGGAATTACTAGGAAATCGCTGGATTGAGCTTGGAGGCACTCGTCTTGTGTGCCGGGAGATTCCAGTTACCTCTCCCAACACTTGCGTCAAGCAGCGAGCCTAGGCCTTTTGGAAGCGAAAGGTAGCGGCAGGCAGGATGTAGGGTTACAGGCCATAAGCTCAACTCTCAGAAGTGTGTATGCATGGGAGGCAGATGTCTGCTACCCACTCGGACATGGGAGTTGGAACCTAGCTACACTCCTATTGAAGAAGGATGTTGGAAATCGCTGTATTCAACTCAGATACACGGGAGTTCAGGCCCACTGCTTACACATGCTTTTCCCGCAACCCATCCCAGCCACTAACCTAAGGAGGTTAGCAGGTACGTCTACAGTCAGGCAGGATGCGGGAGGGTTCTGCCCTGTCCTCAGCTCTCACAGGGAAGCTTGCCTAGAAGCCAGCTCTCAACTAGCTGCATTCTTATGACAGTGTGAAGGTAGCAGTATTCTGAGTAAGGAGGTTCCCAGATTACCACTCTACTGCACCTGGAGATACCGTCCAGGTGTGCATTGTTAACTTGCGTCTCAGAAGCCTCTGGCAAAAGTCTCTGGTGAAGACGTGGGAAACTCACTCTGCAGGCAGTGCGGAACTGTGAGGGACTGAGGGTGAGCTCAACTCTCAGCAGTAAGATGATTTTGGACAAGGCGTTCAGCTACCTTCTCACATATGGAACTTAGTATGTAGCACCAGTCTACCCCAGGAATTACTGGGAAATCGCTGGATTGAGCTTGGTGGCACTAGTCTTGTGTGCCGGGAGATTCCAGTTACCTCTCCCAACACTTGCGTCAAGCAGCGAGCCTAGGCCTTTTGGAAGCGAAAGGTAGCTGCAGGCAGGAGGTAGGCTTACAGGCCATAAGCTCAACTCTCAGAAGTGTGTATACATGGGAGGCAGATGTCTGCTACCCACTCGGACATGCGAGTGGGAACCTAGCTACACTCTGATGAAGAAGGACTTTGGAAATCGCTGTATTCAACTCAGATACACGTGGGTTCAGGCACAACGATTCCACATGCTTTTCTCACAACGTTTCCCTGCCACTAACATGAGGACGTTAGCAGCTCCTTCTACAGTCAAGCAGGATGCGGGAGGGTTGTGCCCTGTCCTTAGCTCTCACAGGGAAGCAGGCCTTGAAGCCAGCTGTCAACTAGCTGCATTCTTATGGCAGGGTGAAGGTAGCAGTATTCTGAGACAGGAGGTTCCCAGGTTACCACTCTACTGGACCTGGAGATACCCTCCAGGTCTGCATTGTTAACTTGCGTCTCAGAAGCCTCTGGCAAACGTCTCTGGTGAAGACGTGCGAAACTCACTCTGCAGGCAGTGTGGAACTGTGAGGGACTGAGGGTGAGCTCAACTCTGAGAAGTAAGATGTTTTTGGACAAGGCGTTCAACTACATACTCACGTATGGAACTTAGTATGTAGCACCAGTCTACCCCAGGAATTACTAGGAAATCGCTGGATTGAGCTTGGAGGCACTCGTCTTGTGTGCCGGGAGATTCCAGTTACCTCTCCCAACACTTGTTTCAAGCAGCGAGCCTAGGCCTTTTGGAAGCGAAAGGTAGCGGCAGGCAGGATGTAGGGTTACAGGCCATAAGCTCAACTCTCAGAAGTGTGTAGGCATGGGAGGCAGATGTCTGCTACCCACTCGGACATGGGAGTTGGAACCTAGCTACACTCCTATTGAAGAAGGATGTTGGAAATCGCTGTATTCAACTCAGATACACGGGAGTTCAGGCCCACTGCTTACACATGCTTTTCCCGCAACCCATCCCAGCCACTAACATAAGGAGGTTAGCAGGTACGTCTACAGTCAGGCAGGATGCGGGAGGGTTCTGCCCTGTCCTCAGCTCTCACAGGGAAGCTTGCCTAGAAGCCAGCTCTCAACTAGCTGCATTCTTATGACAGTGTGAAGGTAGCAGTATTCTGAGTAAGGAGGTTCCCAGATTACCACTCTACTGCACCTGGAGATACCGTCCAGGTGTGCATTGTTAACTTGCGTCTCAGAAGCCTCTGGCAAAAGTCTCTGGTGAAGACGTGGGAAACTCACTCTGCAGGCAGTGCGGAACTGTGAGGGACTGAGGGTGAGCTCAACTCTCAGCAGTAAGATGATTTTGGACAAGGCGTTCAGCTACCTTCTCACATATGGAACTTAGTATGTAGCACCAGTCTACCCCAGGAATTACTGGGAAATCGCTGGATTGAGCTTGGTGGCACTAGTCTTGTGTGCCGGGAGATTCCAGTTACCTCTCCCAACACTTGCGTCAAGCAGCGAGCCTAGGCCTTTTGGAAGCGAAAGGTAGCTGCAGGCAGGAGGTAGGCTTACAGGCCATAAGCTCAACTCTCAGAAGTGTGTATACATGGGAGGCAGATGTCTGCTACCCACTCGGACATGCGAGTGGGAACCTAGCTACACTCTGATGAAGAAGGACTTTGGAAATCGCTGTATTCAACTCAGATACACGTGGGTTCAGGCACAACGATTCCACATGCTTTTCTCACAACGTTTCCCTGCCACTAACATGAGGACGTTAGCAGCTCCTTCTACAGTCAAGCAGGATGCGGGAGGGTTGTGCCCTGTCCTTAGCTCTCACAGGGAAGCAGGCCTTGAAGCCAGCTGTCAACTAGCTGCATTCTTATGGCAGGGTGAAGGTAGCAGTATTCTGAGACAGGAGGTTCCCAGGTTACCACTCTACTGGACCTGGAGATACCCTCCAGGTCTGCATTGTTAACTTGCGTCTCAGAAGCCTCTGGCAAACGTCTCTGGTGAAGACGTGCGAAACTCACTCTGCAGGCAGTGTGGAACTGTGAGGGACTGAGGGTGAGCTCAACTCTGAGAAGTAAGATGTTTTTGGACAAGGCGTTCAACTACATACTCACGTATGGAACTTAGTATGTAGCACCAGTCTACCCCAGGAATTACTAGGAAATCGCTGGATTGAGCTTGGAGGCACTCGTCTTGTGTGCCGGGAGATTCCAGTTACCTCTCCCAACACTTGCGTCAAGCAGCGAGCCTAGGCCTTTTGGAAGCGAAAGGTAGCGGCAGGCAGGATGTAGGGTTACAGGCCATAAGCTCAACTCTCAGAAGTGTGTATGCATGGGAGGCAGATGTCTGCTACCCACTCGGACATGGGAGTTGGAACCTAGCTACACTCCTATTGAAGAAGGATGTTGGAAATCGCTGTATTCAACTCAGATACACGGGAGTTCAGGCCCAATGCTTACACATGCTTTTCCCGCAACCCATCCCAGCCACTAACATAAGGAGGTTAGCAGGTACGTCTACAGTCAGGCAGGATGCGGGAGGGTTCTGCCCTGTCCTCAGCTCTCACAGGGAAGCTTGCCTAGAAGCCAGCTCTCAACTAGCTGCATTCTTATGACAGTGTGAAGGTAGCAGTATTCTGAGTAAGGAGGTTCCCAGATTACCACTCTACTGCACCTGGAGATACCGTCCAGGTGTGCATTGTTAACTTGCGTCTCAGAAGCCTCTGGCAAAAGTCTCTGGTGAAGACGTGGGAAACTCACTCTGCAGGCAGTGCGGAACTGTGAGGGACTGAGGGTGAGCTCAACTCTCAGCAGTAAGATGATTTTGGACAAGGCGTTCAGCTACCTTCTCACATATGGAACTTAGTATGTAGCACCAGTCTACCCCAGGAATTACTGGGAAATCGCTGGATTGAGCTTGGTGGCACTAGTCTTGTGTGCCGGGAGATTCCAGTTACCTCTCCCAACACTTGCGTCAAGCAGCGAGCCTAGGCCTTTTGGAAGCGAAAGGTAGCTGCAGGCAGGAGGTAGGCTTACAGGCCATAAGCTCAACTCTCAGAAGTGTGTATACATGGGAGGCAGATGTCTGCTACCCACTCGGACATGCGAGTGGGAACCTAGCTACACTCTGATGAAGAAGGACTTTGGAAATCGCTGTATTCAACTCAGATACACGTGGGTTCAGGCACAACGATTCCACATGCTTTTCTCACAACGTTTCCCTGCCACTAACATGAGGACGTTAGCAGCTCCTTCTACAGTCAAGCAGGATGCGGGAGGGTTGTGCCCTGTCCTTAGCTCTCACAGGGAAGCAGGCCTTGAAGCCAGCTGTCAACTAGCTGCATTCTTATGGCAGGGTGAAGGTAGCAGTATTCTGAGACAGGAGGTTCCCAGGTTACCACTCTACTGGACCTGGAGATACCCTCCAGGTCTGCATTGTTAACTTGCGTCTCAGAAGCCTCTGGCAAACGTCTCTGGTGAAGACGTGCGAAACTCACTCTGCAGGCAGTGTGGAACTGTGAGGGACTGAGGGTGAGCTCAACTCTGAGAAGTAAGATGTTTTTGGACAAGGCGTTCAACTACATACTCACGTATGGAACTTAGTATGTAGCACCAGTCTACCCCAGGAATTACTAGGAAATCGCGTGATTGAGCTTGGAGGCACTCGTCTTGTGTGCCGGGAGATTCCAGTTACCTCTCCCAACACTTGCGTCAAGCAGCGAGCCTAGGCCTTTTGGAAGCGAAAGGTAGCGGCAGGCAGGATGTAGGGTTACAGGCCATAAGCTCAACTCTCAGAAGTGTGTATGCATGGGAGGCAGATGTCTGCTACCCACTCGGACATGGGAGTTGGAACCTAGCTACACTCCTATTGAAGAAGGATGTTGGAAATCGCTGTATTCAACTCAGATACACGGGAGTTCAGGCCCACTGCTTACACATGCTTTTCCCGCAACCCATCCCAGCCACTAACATAAGGAGGTTAGCAGGTACGTCTACAGTCAGGCAGGATGCGGGAGGGTTCTGCCCTGTCCTCAGCTCTCACAGGGAAGCTTGCCTAGAAGCCAGCTCTCAACTAGCTGCATTCTTATGACAGTGTGAAGGTAGCAGTATTCTGAGTAAGGAGGTTCCCAGATTACCACTCTACTGCACCTGGAGATACCGTCCAGGTGTGCATTGTTAACTTGCGTCTCAGAAGCCTCTGGCAAAAGTCTCTGGTGAAGACGTGGGAAACTCACTCTGCAGGCAGTGCGGAACTGTGAGGGACTGAGGGTGAGCTCAACTCTCAGCAGTAAGATGATTTTGGACAAGGCGTTCAGCTACCTTCTCACATATGGAACTTAGTATGTAGCACCAGTCTACCCCAGGAATTACTGGGAAATCGCTGGATTGAGCTTGGTGGCACTAGTCTTGTGTGCCGGGAGATTCCAGTTACCTCTCCCAACACTTGCGTCAAGCAGCGAGCCTAGGCCTTTTGGAAGCGAAAGGTAGCTGCAGGCAGGAGGTAGGCTTACAGGCCATAAGCTCAACTCTCAGAAGTGTGTATACATGGGAGGCAGATGTCTGCTACCCACTCGGACATGCGAGTGGGAACCTAGCTACACTCTGATGAAGAAGGACTTTGGAAATCGCTGTATTCAACTCAGATACACGTGGGTTCAGGCACAACGATTCCACATGCTTTTCTCACAACGTTTCCCTGCCACTAACATGAGGACGTTAGCAGCTCCTTCTACAGTCAAGCAGGATGCGGGAGGGTTGTGCCCTGTCCTTAGCTCTCACAGGGAAGCAGGCCTTGAAGCCAGCTGTCAACTAGCTGCATTCTTATGGCAGGGTGAAGGTAGCAGTATTCTGAGACAGGAGGTTCCCAGGTTACCACTCTACTGGACCTGGAGATACCCTCCAGGTCTGCATTGTTAACTTGCGTCTCAGAAGCCTCTGGCAAACGTCTCTGGTGAAGACGTGCGAAACTCACTCTGCAGGCAGTGTGGAACTGTGAGGGACTGAGGGTGAGCTCAACTCTGAGAAGTAAGATGTTTTTGGACAAGGCGTTCAACTACATACTCACGTATGGAACTTAGTATGTAGCACCAGTCTACCCCAGGAATTACTAGGAAATCGCTGGATTGAGCTTGGAGGCACTCGTCTTGTGTGCCGGGAGATTCCAGTTACCTCTCCCAACACTTGCGTCAAGCAGCGAGCCTAGGCCTTTTGGAAGCGAAAGGTAGCGGCAGGCAGGATGTAGGGTTACAGGCCATAAGCTCAACTCTCAGAAGTGTGTATGCATGGGAGGCAGATGTCTGCTACCCACTCGGACATGGGAGTTGGAACCTAGCTACACTCCTATTGAAGAAGGATGTTGGAAATCGCTGTATTCAACTCAGATACACGGGAGTTCAGGCCCAATGCTTACACATGCTTTTCCCGCAACCCATCCCAGCCACTAACCTAAGGAGGTTAGCAGGTACGTCTACAGTCAGGCAGGATGCGGGAGGGTTCTGCCCTGTCCTCAGCTCTCACAGGGAAGCTTGCCTAGAAGCCAGCTCTCAACTAGCTGCATTCTTATGACAGTGTGAAGGTAGCAGTATTCTGAGTAAGGAGGTTCCCAGATTACCACTCTACTGCACCTGGAGATACCGTCCAGGTGTGCATTGTTAACTTGCGTCTCAGAAGCCTCTGGCAAAAGTCTCTGGTGAAGACGTGGGAAACTCACTCTGCAGGCAGTGCGGAACTGTGAGGGACTGAGGGTGAGCTCAACTCTCAGCAGTAAGATGATTTTGGACAAGGCGTTCAGCTACCTTCTCACATATGGAACTTAGTATGTAGCACCAGTCTACCCCAGGAATTACTGGGAAATCGCTGGATTGAGCTTGGTGGCACTAGTCTTGTGTGCCGGGAGATTCCAGTTACCTCTCCCAACACTTCGGTGAAGCAGCGAGCCTAGGCCTTTTGGAAGCGAAAGGTAGCTGCAGGCAGGAGGTAGGCTTACAGGCCATAAGCTCAACTCTCAGAAGTGTGTATACATGGGAGGCAGATGTCTGCTACCCACTCGGACATGCGAGTGGGAACCTAGCTACACTCTGATGAAGAAGGACTTTGGAAATCGCTGTATTCAACTCAGATACACGTGGGTTCAGGCACAACGATTCCACATGCTTTTCTCACAACGTTTCCCTGCCACTAACATGAGGACGTTAGCAGCTCCTTCTACAGTCAAGCAGGATGCGGGAGGGTTGTGCCCTGTCCTTAGCTCTCACAGGGAAGCAGGCCTTGAAGCCAGCTGTCAACTAGCTGCATTCTTATGGCAGGGTGAAGGTAGCAGTATTCTGAGACAGGAGGTTCCCAGGTTACCACTCTACTGGACCTGGAGATACCCTCCAGGTCTGCATTGTTAACTTGCGTCTCAGAAGCCTCTGGCAAACGTCTCTGGTGAAGACGTGCGAAACTCACTCTGCAGGCAGTGTGGAACTGTGAGGGACTGAGGGTGAGCTCAACTCTGAGAAGTAAGATGTTTTTGGACAAGGCGTTCAACTACATACTCACGTATGGAACTTAGTATGTAGCACCAGTCTACCCCAGGAATTACTAGGAAATCGCTGGATTGAGCTTGGAGGCACTCGTCTTGTGTGCCGAGAGATTCCAGTTACCTCTCCCAACACTTGTTTCAAGCAGCGAGCCTAGGCCTTTTGGAAGCGAAAGGTAGCGGCAGGCAGGATGTAGGGTTACAGGCCATAAGCTCAACTCTCAGAAGTGTGTAGGCATGGGAGGCAGATGTCTGCTACCCACTCGGACATGGGAGTTGGAACCTAGCTACACTCCTATTGAAGAAGGATGTTGGAAATCGCTGTATTCAACTCAGATACACGGGAGTTCATTCCCACTGCTTACACATGCTTTTCCCGCAACCCATCCCAGCCACTAACATAAGGAGGTTAGCAGGTACGTCTACAGTCAGGCAGGATGCGGGAGGGTTCTGCCCTGTCCTCAGCTCTCACAGGGAAGCTTGCCTAGAAGCCAGCTCTCAACTAGCTGCATTCTTATGACAGTGTGAAGGTAGCAGTATTCTGAGTAAGGAGGTTCCCAGATTACCACTCTACTGCACCTGGAGATACCGTCCAGGTGTGCATTGTTAACTTGCGTCTCAGAAGCCTCTGGCAAAAGTCTCTGGTGAAGACGTGGGAAACTCACTCTGCAGGCAGTGCGGAACTGTGAGGGACTGAGGGTGAGCTCAACTCTCAGCAGTAAGATGATTTTGGACAAGGCGTTCAGCTACCTTCTCACATATGGAACTTAGTATGTAGCACCAGTCTACCCCAGGAATTACTGGGAAATCGCTGGATTGAGCTTGGTGGCACTAGTCTTGTGTGCCGGGAGATTCCAGTTACCTCTCCCAACACTTGCGTCAAGCAGCGAGCCTAGGCCTTTTGGAAGCGAAAGGTAGCTGCAGGCAGGAGGTAGGCTTACAGGCCATAAGCTCAACTCTCAGAAGTGTGTATACATGGGAGGCAGATGTCTGCTACCCACTCGGACATGCGAGTGGGAACCTAGCTACACTCTGATGAAGAAGGACTTTGGAAATCGCTGTATTCAACTCAGATACACGTGGGTTCAGGCACAACGATTCCACATGCTTTTCTCACAACGTTTCCCTGCCACTAACATGAGGACGTTAGCAGCTCCTTCTACAGTCAAGCAGGATGCGGGAGGGTTGTGCCCTGTCCTTAGCTCTCACAGGGAAGCAGGCCTTGAAGCCAGCTGTCAACTAGCTGCATTCTTATGGCAGGGTGAAGGTAGCAGTATTCTGAGACAGGAGGTTCCCAGGTTACCACTCTACTGGACCTGGAGATACCCTCCAGGTCTGCATTGTTAACTTGCGTCTCAGAAGCCTCTGGCAAACGTCTCTGGTGAAGACGTGCGAAACTCACTCTGCAGGCAGTGTGGAACTGTGAGGGACTGAGGGTGAGCTCAACTCTGAGAAGTAAGATGTTTTTGGACAAGGCGTTCAACTACATACTCACGTATGGAACTTAGTATGTAGCACCAGTCTACCCCAGGAATTACTAGGAAATCGCGTGATTGAGCTTGGAGGCACTCGTCTTGTGTGCCGGGAGATTCCAGTTACCTCTCCCAACACTTGTTTCAAGCAGCGAGCCTAGGCCTTTTGGAAGCGAAAGGTAGCGGCAGGCAGGATGTAGGGTTACAGGCCATAAGCTCAACTCTCAGAAGTGTGTATGCATGGGAGGCAGATGTCTGCTACCCACTCGGACATGGGAGTTGGAACCTAGCTACACTCCTATTGAAGAAGGATGTTGGAAATCGCTGTATTCAACTCAGATACACGGGAGTTCAGGCCCAATGCTTACACATGCTTTTCCCGCAACCCATCCCAGCCACTAACATAAGGAGGTTAGCAGGTACGTCTACAGTCAGGCAGGATGCGGGAGGGTTCTGCCCTGTCCTCAGCTCTCACAGGGAAGCTTGCCTAGAAGCCAGCTCTCAACTAGCTGCATTCTTATGACAGTGTGAAGGTAGCAGTATTCTGAGTAAGGAGGTTCCCAGATTACCACTCTACTGCACCTGGAGATACCGTCCAGGTGTGCATTGTTAACTTGCGTCTCAGAAGCCTCTGGCAAAAGTCTCTGGTGAAGACGTGGGAAACTCACTCTGCAGGCAGTGCGGAACTGTGAGGGACTGAGGGTGAGCTCAACTCTCAGCAGTAAGATGATTTTGGACAAGGCGTTCAGCTACCTTCTCACATATGGAACTTAGTATGTAGCACCAGTCTACCCCAGGAATTACTGGGAAATCGCTGGATTGAGCTTGGTGGCACTAGTCTTGTGTGCCGGGAGATTCCAGTTACCTCTCCCAACACTTGCGTCAAGCAGCGAGCCTAGGCCTTTTGGAAGCGAAAGGTAGCTGCAGGCAGGAGGTAGGCTTACAGGCCATAAGCTCAACTCTCAGAAGTGTGTATACATGGGAGGCAGATGTCTGCTACCCACTCGGACATGCGAGTGGGAACCTAGCTACACTCTGATGAAGAAGGACTTTGGAAATCGCTGTATTCAACTCAGATACACGTGGGTTCAGGCACAACGATTCCACATGCTTTTCTCACAACGTTTCCCTGCCACTAACATGAGGACGTTAGCAGCTCCTTCTACAGTCAAGCAGGATGCGGGAGGGTTGTGCCCTGTCCTTAGCTCTCACAGGGAAGCAGGCCTTGAAGCCAGCTGTCAACTAGCTGCATTCTTATGGCAGGGTGAAGGTAGCAGTATTCTGAGACAGGAGGTTCCCAGGTTACCACTCTACTGGACCTGGAGATACCCTCCAGGTCTGCATTGTTAACTTGCGTCTCAGAAGCCTCTGGCAAACGTCTCTGGTGAAGACGTGCGAAACTCACTCTGCAGGCAGTGTGGAACTGTGAGGGACTGAGGGTGAGCTCAACTCTGAGAAGTAAGATGTTTTTGGACAAGGCGTTCAACTACATACTCACGTATGGAACTTAGTATGTAGCACCAGTCTACCCCAGGAATTACTAGGAAATCGCTGGATTGAGCTTGGAGGCACTCGTCTTGTGTGCCGGGAGATTCCAGTTACCTCTCCCAACACTTGCGTCAAGCAGCGAGCCTAGGCCTTTTGGAAGCGAAAGGTAGCGGCAGGCAGGATGTAGGGTTACAGGCCATAAGCTCAACTCTCAGAAGTGTGTATGCATGGGAGGCAGATGTCTGCTACCCACTCGGACATGGGAGTTGGAACCTAGCTACACTCCTATTGAAGAAGGATGTTGGAAATCGATGTATTCAACTCAGATACACGGGAGTTCAGGCCCAATGCTTACACATGCTTTTCCCGCAACCCATCCCAGCCACTAACATAAGGAGGTTAGCAGGTACGTCTACAGTCAGGCAGGATGCGGGAGGGTTCTGCCCTGTCCTCAGCTCTCACAGGGAAGCTTGCCTAGAAGCCAGCTCTCAACTAGCTGCATTCTTATGACAGTGTGAAGGTAGCAGTATTCTGAGTAAGGAGGTTCCCAGATTACCACTCTACTGCACCTGGAGATACCGTCCAGGTGTGCATTGTTAACTTGCGTCTCAGAAGCCTCTGGCAAAAGTCTCTGGTGAAGACGTGGGAAACTCACTCTGCAGGCAGTGCGGAACTGTGAGGGACTGAGGGTGAGCTCAACTCTCAGCAGTAAGATGATTTTGGACAAGGCGTTCAGCTACCTTCTCACATATGGAACTTAGTATGTAGCACCAGTCTACCCCAGGAATTACTGGGAAATCGCTGGATTGAGCTTGGTGGCACTAGTCTTGTGTGCCGGGAGATTCCAGTTACCTCTCCCAACACTTGCGTCAAGCAGCGAGCCTAGGCCTTTTGGAAGCGAAAGGTAGCTGCAGGCAGGAGGTAGGCTTACAGGCCATAAGCTCAACTCTCAGAAGTGTGTATACATGGGAGGCAGATGTCTGCTACCCACTCGGACATGCGAGTGGGAACCTAGCTACACTCTGATGAAGAAGGACTTTGGAAATCGCTGTATTCAACTCAGATACACGTGGGTTCAGGCACAACGATTCCACATGCTTTTCTCACAACGTTTCCCTGCCACTAACATGAGGACGTTAGCAGCTCCTTCTACAGTCAAGCAGGATGCGGGAGGGTTGTGCCCTGTCCTTAGCTCTCACAGGGAAGCAGGCCTTGAAGCCAGCTGTCAACTAGCTGCATTCTTATGGCAGGGTGAAGGTAGCAGTATTCTGAGACAGGAGGTTCCCAGGTTACCACTCTACTGGACCTGGAGATACCCTCCAGGTCTGCATTGTTAACTTGCGTCTCAGAAGCCTCTGGCAAACGTCTCTGGTGAAGACGTGCGAAACTCACTCTGCAGGCAGTGTGGAACTGTGAGGGACTGAGGGTGAGCTCAACTCTGAGAAGTAAGATGTTTTTGGACAAGGCGTTCAACTACATACTCACGTATGGAACTTAGTATGTAGCACCAGTCTACCCCAGGAATTACTAGGAAATCGCTGGATTGAGCTTGGAGGCACTCGTCTTGTGTGCCGGGAGATTCCAGTTACCTCTCCCAACACTTGCGTCAAGCAGCGAGCCTAGGCCTTTTGGAAGCGAAAGGTAGCGGCAGGCAGGATGTAGGGTTACAGGCCATAAGCTCAACTCTCAGAAGTGTGTATGCATGGGAGGCAGATGTCTGCTACCCACTCGGACATGGGAGTTGGAACCTAGCTACACTCCTATTGAAGAAGGATGTTGGAAATCGCTGTATTCAACTCAGATACACGGGAGTTCAGGCCCAATGCTTACACATGCTTTTCCCGCAACCCATCCCAGCCACTAACCTAAGGAGGTTAGCAGGTACGTCTACAGTCAGGCAGGATGCGGGAGGGTTCTGCCCTGTCCTCAGCTCTCACAGGGAAGCTTGCCTAGAAGCCAGCTCTCAACTAGCTGCATTCTTATGACAGTGTGAAGGTAGCAGTATTCTGAGTAAGGAGGTTCCCAGATTACCACTCTACTGCACCTGGAGATACCGTCCAGGTGTGCATTGTTAACTTGCGTCTCAGAAGCCTCTGGCAAAAGTCTCTGGTGAAGACGTGGGAAACTCACTCTGCAGGCAGTGCGGAACTGTGAGGGACTGAGGGTGAGCTCAACTCTCAGCAGTAAGATGATTTTGGACAAGGCGTTCAGCTACCTTCTCACATATGGAACTTAGTATGTAGCACCAGTCTACCCCAGGAATTACTGGGAAATCGCTGGATTGAGCTTGGTGGCACTAGTCTTGTGTGCCGGGAGATTCCAGTTACCTCTCCCAACACTTGCGTCAAGCAGCGAGCCTAGGCCTTTTGGAAGCGAAAGGTAGCTGCAGGCAGGAGGTAGGCTTACAGGCCATAAGCTCAACTCTCAGAAGTGTGTATACATGGGAGGCAGATGTCTGCTACCCACTCGGACATGCGAGTGGGAACCTAGCTACACTCTGATGAAGAAGGACTTTGGAAATCGCTGTATTCAACTCAGATACACGTGGGTTCAGGCACAACGATTCCACATGCTTTTCTCACAACGTTTCCCTGCCACTAACATGAGGACGTTAGCAGCTCCTTCTACAGTCAAGCAGGATGCGGGAGGGTTGTGCCCTGTCCTTAGCTCTCACAGGGAAGCAGGCCTTGAAGCCAGCTGTCAACTAGCTGCATTCTTATGGCAGGGTGAAGGTAGCAGTATTCTGAGACAGGAGGTTCCCAGGTTACCACTCTACTGGACCTGGAGATACCCTCCAGGTCTGCATTGTTAACTTGCGTCTCAGAAGCCTCTGGCAAACGTCTCTGGTGAAGACGTGCGAAACTCACTCTGCAGGCAGTGTGGAACTGTGAGGGACTGAGGGTGAGCTCAACTCTGAGAAGTAAGATGTTTTTGGACAAGGCGTTCAACTACATACTCACGTATGGAACTTAGTATGTAGCACCAGTCTACCCCAGGAATTACTAGGAAATCGCTGGATTGAGCTTGGAGGCACTCGTCTTGTGTGCCGGGAGATTCCAGTTACCTCTCCCAACACTTGCGTCAAGCAGCGAGCCTAGGCCTTTTGGAAGCGAAAGGTAGCGGCAGGCAGGATGTAGGGTTACAGGCCATAAGCTCAACTCTCAGAAGTGTGTATGCATGGGAGGCAGATGTCTGCTACCCACTCGGACATGGGAGTTGGAACCTAGCTACACTCCTATTGAAGAAGGATGTTGGAAATCGCTGTATTCAACTCAGATACACGGGAGTTCAGGCCCAATGCTTACACATGCTTTTCCCGCAACCCATCCCAGCCACTAACCTAAGGAGGTTAGCAGGTACGTCTACAGTCAGGCAGGATGCGGGAGGGTTCTGCCCTGTCCTCAGCTCTCACAGGGAAGCTTGCCTAGAAGCCAGCTCTCAACTAGCTGCATTCTTATGACAGTGTGAAGGTAGCAGTATTCTGAGTAAGGAGGTTCCCAGATTACCACTCTACTGCACCTGGAGATACCGTCCAGGTGTGCATTGTTAACTTGCGTCTCAGAAGCCTCTGGCAAAAGTCTCTGGTGAAGACGTGGGAAACTCACTCTGCAGGCAGTGCGGAACTGTGAGGGACTGAGGGTGAGCTCAACTCTCAGCAGTAAGATGATTTTGGACAAGGCGTTCAGCTACCTTCTCACATATGGAACTTAGTATGTAGCACCAGTCTACCCCAGGAATTACTGGGAAATCGCTGGATTGAGCTTGGTGGCACTAGTCTTGTGTGCCGGGAGATTCCAGTTACCTCTCCCAACACTTGCGTCAAGCAGCGAGCCTAGGCCTTTTGGAAGCGAAAGGTAGCTGCAGGCAGGAGGTAGGCTTACAGGCCATAAGCTCAACTCTCAGAAGTGTGTATACATGGGAGGCAGATGTCTGCTACCCACTCGGACATGCGAGTGGGAACCTAGCTACACTCTGATGAAGAAGGACTTTGGAAATCGCTGTATTCAACTCAGATACACGTGGGTTCAGGCACAACGATTCCACATGCTTTTCTCACAACGTTTCCCTGCCACTAACATGAGGACGTTAGCAGCTCCTTCTACAGTCAAGCAGGATGCGGGAGGGTTGTGCCCTGTCCTTAGCTCTCACAGGGAAGCAGGCCTTGAAGCCAGCTGTCAACTAGCTGCATTCTTATGGCAGGGTGAAGGTAGCAGTATTCTGAGACAGGAGGTTCCCAGGTTACCACTCTACTGGACCTGGAGATACCCTCCAGGTCTGCATTGTTAACTTGCGTCTCAGAAGCCTCTGGCAAACGTCTCTGGTGAAGACGTGCGAAACTCACTCTGCAGGCAGTGTGGAACTGTGAGGGACTGAGGGTGAGCTCAACTCTGAGAAGTAAGATGTTTTTGGACAAGGCGTTCAACTACATACTCACGTATGGAACTTAGTATGTAGCACCAGTCTACCCCAGGAATTACTAGGAAATCGCTGGATTGAGCTTGGAGGCACTCGTCTTGTGTGCCGGGAGATTCCAGTTACCTCTCCCAACACTTGTTTCAAGCAGCGAGCCTAGGCCTTTTGGAAGCGAAAGGTAGCGGCAGGCAGGATGTAGGGTTACAGGCCATAAGCTCAACTCTCAGAAGTGTGTATGCATGGGAGGCAGATGTCTGCTACCCACTCGGACATGGGAGTTGGAACCTAGCTACACTCCTATTGAAGAAGGATGTTGGAAATCGCTGTATTCAACTCAGATACACGGGAGTTCAGGCCCACTGCTTACACATGCTTTTCCCGCAACCCATCCCAGCCACTAACCTAAGGAGGTTAGCAGGTACGTCTACAGTCAGGCAGGATGCGGGAGGGTTCTGCCCTGTCCTCAGCTCTCACAGGGAAGCTTGCCTAGAAGCCAGCTCTCAACTAGCTGCATTCTTATGACAGTGTGAAGGTAGCAGTATTCTGAGTAAGGAGGTTCCCAGATTACCACTCTACTGCACCTGGAGATACCGTCCAGGTGTGCATTGTTAACTTGCGTCTCAGAAGCCTCTGGCAAAAGTCTCTGGTGAAGACGTGGGAAACTCACTCTGCAGGCAGTGCGGAACTGTGAGGGACTGAGGGTGAGCTCAACTCTCAGCAGTAAGATGATTTTGGACAAGGCGTTCAGCTACCTTCTCACATATGGAACTTAGTATGTAGCACCAGTCTACCCCAGGAATTACTGGGAAATCGCTGGATTGAGCTTGGTGGCACTAGTCTTGTGTGCCGGGAGATTCCAGTTACCTCTCCCAACACTTGCGTCAAGCAGCGAGCCTAGGCCTTTTGGAAGCGAAAGGTAGCTGCAGGCAGGAGGTAGGCTTACAGGCCATAAGCTCAACTCTCAGAAGTGTGTATACATGGGAGGCAGATGTCTGCTACCCACTCGGACATGCGAGTGGGAACCTAGCTACACTCTGATGAAGAAGGACTTTGGAAATCGCTGTATTCAACTCAGATACACGTGGGTTCAGGCACAACGATTCCACATGCTTTTCTCACAACGTTTCCCTGCCACTAACATGAGGACTTTAGCAGCTCCTTCTACAGTCAAGCAGGATGCGGGAGGGTTGTGCCCTGTCCTTAGCTCTCACAGGGAAGCAGGCCTTGAAGCCAGCTGTCAACTAGCTGCATTCTTATGGCAGGGTGAAGGTAGCAGTATTCTGAGACAGGAGGTTCCCAGGTTACCACTCTACTGGACCTGGAGATACCCTCCAGGTCTGCATTGTTAACTTGCGTCTCAGAAGCCTCTGGCAAACGTCTCTGGTGAAGACGTGCGAAACTCACTCTGCAGGCAGTGTGGAACTGTGAGGGACTGAGGGTGAGCTCAACTCTGAGAAGTAAGATGTTTTTGGACAAGGCGTTCAACTACATACTCACGTATGGAACTTAGTATGTAGCACCAGTCTACCCCAGGAATTACTAGGAAATCGCTGGATTGAGCTTGGAGGCACTCGTCTTGTGTGCCGGGAGATTCCAGTTACCTCTCCCAACACTTGCGTCAAGCAGCGAGCCTAGGCCTTTTGGAAGCGAAAGGTAGCGGCAGGCAGGATGTAGGGTTACAGGCCATAAGCTCAACTCTCAGAAGTGTGTATGCATGGGAGGCAGATGTCTGCTACCCACTCGGACATGGGAGTTGGAACCTAGCTACACTCCTATTGAAGAAGGATGTTGGAAATCGCTGTATTCAACTCAGATACACGGGAGTTCAGGCCCAATGCTTACACATGCTTTTCCCGCAACCCATCCCAGCCACTAACCTAAGGAGGTTAGCAGGTACGTCTACAGTCAGGCAGGATGCGGGAGGGTTCTGCCCTGTCCTCAGCTCTCACAGGGAAGCTTGCCTAGAAGCCAGCTCTCAACTAGCTGCATTCTTATGACAGTGTGAAGGTAGCAGTATTCTGAGTAAGGAGGTTCCCAGATTACCACTCTACTGCACCTGGAGATACCGTCCAGGTGTGCATTGTTAACTTGCGTCTCAGAAGCCTCTGGCAAAAGTCTCTGGTGAAGACGTGGGAAACTCACTCTGCAGGCAGTGCGGAACTGTGAGGGACTGAGGGTGAGCTCAACTCTCAGCAGTAAGATGATTTTGGACAAGGCGTTCAGCTACCTTCTCACATATGGAACTTAGTATGTAGCACCAGTCTACCCCAGGAATTACTGGGAAATCGCTGGATTGAGCTTGGTGGCACTAGTCTTGTGTGCCGGGAGATTCCAGTTACCTCTCCCAACACTTCGGTGAAGCAGCGAGCCTAGGCCTTTTGGAAGCGAAAGGTAGCTGCAGGCAGGAGGTAGGCTTACAGGCCATAAGCTCAACTCTCAGAAGTGTGTATACATGGGAGGCAGATGTCTGCTACCCACTCGGACATGCGAGTGGGAACCTAGCTACACTCTGATGAAGAAGGACTTTGGAAATCGCTGTATTCAACTCAGATACACGTGGGTTCAGGCACAACGATTCCACATGCTTTTCTCACAACGTTTCCCTGCCACTAACATGAGGACGTTAGCAGCTCCTTCTACAGTCAAGCAGGATGCGGGAGGGTTGTGCCCTGTCCTTAGCTCTCACAGGGAAGCAGGCCTTGAAGCCAGCTGTCAACTAGCTGCATTCTTATGGCAGGGTGAAGGTAGCAGTATTCTGAGACAGGAGGTTCCCAGGTTACCACTCTACTGGACCTGGAGATACCCTCCAGGTCTGCATTGTTAACTTGCGTCTCAGAAGCCTCTGGCAAACGTCTCTGGTGAAGACGTGCGAAACTCACTCTGCAGGCAGTGTGGAACTGTGAGGGACTGAGGGTGAGCTCAACTCTGAGAAGTAAGATGTTTTTGGACAAGGCGTTCAACTACATACTCACGTATGGAACTTAGTATGTAGCACCAGTCTACCCCAGGAATTACTAGGAAATCGCTGGATTGAGCTTGGAGGCACTCGTCTTGTGTGCCGGGAGATTCCAGTTACCTCTCCCAACACTTGTTTCAAGCAGCGAGCCTAGGCCTTTTGGAAGCGAAAGGTAGCGGCAGGCAGGATGTAGGGTTACAGGCCATAAGCTCAACTCTCAGAAGTGTGTAGGCATGGGAGGCAGATGTCTGCTACCCACTCGGACATGGGAGTTGGAACCTAGCTACACTCCTATTGAAGAAGGATGTTGGAAATCGCTGTATTCAACTCAGATACACGGGAGTTCAGGCCCACTGCTTACACATGCTTTTCCCGCAACCCATCCCAGCCACTAACCTAAGGAGGTTAGCAGGTACGTCTACAGTCAGGCAGGATGCGGGAGGGTTCTGCCCTGTCCTCAGCTCTCACAGGGAAGCTTGCCTAGAAGCCAGCTCTCAACTAGCTGCATTCTTATGACAGTGTGAAGGTAGCAGTATTCTGAGTAAGGAGGTTCCCAGATTACCACTCTACTGCACCTGGAGATACCGTCCAGGTGTGCATTGTTAACTTGCGTCTCAGAAGCCTCTGGCAAGAGTCTCTGGTGAAGACGTGGGAAACTCACTCTGCAGGCAGTGCGGAACTGTGAGGGACTGAGGGTGAGCTCAACTCTCAGCAGTAAGATGATTTTGGACAAGGCGTTCAGCTACCTTCTCACATATGGAACTTAGTATGTAGCACCAGTCTACCCCAGGAATTACTGGGAAATCGCTGGATTGAGCTTGGTGGCACTAGTCTTGTGTGCCGGGAGATTCCAGTTACCTCTCCCAACACTTGCGTCAAGCAGCGAGCCTAGGCCTTTTGGAAGCGAAAGGTAGCTGCAGGCAGGAGGTAGGCTTACAGGCCATAAGCTCAACTCTCAGAAGTGTGTATACATGGGAGGCAGATGTCTGCTACCCACTCGGACATGCGAGTGGGAACCTAGCTACACTCTGATGAAGAAGGACTTTGGAAATCGCTGTATTCAACTCAGATACACGTGGGTTCAGGCACAACGATTCCACATGCTTTTCTCACAACGTTTCCCTGCCACTAACATGAGGACTTTAGCAGCTCCTTCTACAGTCAAGCAGGATGCGGGAGGGTTGTGCCCTGTCCTTAGCTCTCACAGGGAAGCAGGCCTTGAAGCCAGCTGTCAACTAGCTGCATTCTTATGGCAGGGTGAAGGTAGCAGTATTCTGAGACAGGAGGTTCCCAGGTTACCACTCTACTGGACCTGGAGATACCCTCCAGGTCTGCATTGTTAACTTGCGTCTCAGAAGCCTCTGGCAAACGTCTCTGGTGAAGACGTGCGAAACTCACTGTGCAGGCAGTGTGGAACTGTGAGGGACTGAGGGTGAGCTCAACTCTGAGAAGTAAGATGTTTTTGGACAAGGCGTTCAACTACATACTCACGTATGGAACTTAGTATGTAGCATCAGTCTACCCCAGGAATTACTAGGAAATCGCTGGATTGAGCTTGGAGGCACTCGTCTTGTGTGCCGGGAGATTCCAGTTACCTCTCCCAACACTTGCGTCAAGCAGCGAGCCTAGGCCTTTTGGAAGCGAAAGGTAGCTGCAGGCAGGAGGTAGGCTTACAGGTCATAAGCTCAACTCTCAGAAGTGTGTATGCATGGGAGGCAGATGTCTGCTACCCACTCGGACATGGGAGTTGGAACCTAGCTACACTCCTATTGAAGAAGGATGTTGGAAATCGCTGTATTCAACTCAGATACACGGGAGTTCAGGCCCAATGCTTACACATGCTTTTCCCGCAACCCATCCCAGCCACTAACCTAAGGAGGTTAGCAGGTACGTCTACAGTCAGGCAGGATGCGGGAGGGTTCTGCCCTGTCCTCAGCTCTCACAGGGAAGCTTGCCTAGAAGCCAGCTCTCAACTAGCTGCATTCTTATGACAGTGTGAAGGTAGCAGTATTCTGAGTAAGGAGGTTCCCAGATTACCACTCTACTGCACCTGGAGATACCGTCCAGGTGTGCATTGTTAACTTGCGTCTCAGAAGCCTCTGGCAAAAGTCTCTGGTGAAGACGTGGGAAACTCACTCTGCAGGCAGTGCGGAACTGTGAGGGACTGAGGGTGAGCTCAACTCTCAGCAGTAAGATGATTTTGGACAAGGCGTTCAGCTACCTTCTCACATATGGAACTTAGTATGTAGCACCAGTCTACCCCAGGAATTACTGGGAAATCGCTGGATTGAGCTTGGTGGCACTAGTCTTGTGTGCCGGGAGATTCCAGTTACCTCTCCCAACACTTGCGTCAAGCAGCGAGCCTAGGCCTTTTGGAAGCGAAAGGTAGCTGCAGGCAGGAGGTAGGCTTACAGGCCATAAGCTCAACTCTCAGAAGTGTGTATACATGGGAGGCAGATGTCTGCTACCCACTCGGACATGCGAGTGGGAACCTAGCTACACTCTGATGAAGAAGGACTTTGGAAATCGCTGTATTCAACTCAGATACACGTGGGTTCAGGCACAACGATTCCACATGCTTTTCTCACAACGTTTCCCTGCCACTAACATGAGGACGTTAGCAGCTCCTTCTACAGTCAAGCAGGATGCGGGAGGGTTGTGCCCTGTCCTTAGCTCTCACAGGGAAGCAGGCCTTGAAGCCAGCTGTCAACTAGCTGCATTCTTATGGCAGGGTGAAGGTAGCAGTATTCTGAGACAGGAGGTTCCCAGGTTACCACTCTACTGGACCTGGAGATACCCTCCAGGTCTGCATTGTTAACTTGCGTCTCAGAAGCCTCTGGCAAACGTCTCTGGTGAAGACGTGCGAAACTCACTCTGCAGGCAGTGTGGAACTGTGAGGGACTGAGGGTGAGCTCAACTCTGAGAAGTAAGATGTTTTTGGACAAGGCGTTCAACTACATACTCACGTATGGAACTTAGTATGTAGCACCAGTCTACCCCAGGAATTACTAGGAAATCGCTGGATTGAGCTTGGAGGCACTCGTCTTGTGTGCCGGGAGATTCCAGTTACCTCTCCCAACACTTGCGTCAAGCAGCGAGCCTAGGCCTTTTGGAAGCGAAAGGTAGCGGCAGGCAGGATGTAGGGTTACAAGCCATAAGCTCAACTCTCAGAAGTGTGTATGCATGGGAGGCAGATGTCTGCTACCCACTCGGACATGGGAGTTGGAACCTAGCTACACTCCTATTGAAGAAGGATGTTGGAAATCGCTGTATTCAACTCAGATACACGGGAGTTCAGGCCCACTGCTTACACATGCTTTTCCCGCAACCCATCCCAGCCACTAACCTAAGGAGGTTAGCAGGTACGTCTACAGTCAGGCAGGATGCGGGAGGGTTCTGCCCTGTCCTCAGCTCTCACAGGGAAGCTTGCCTAGAAGCCAGCTCTCAACTAGCTGCATTCTTATGACAGTGTGAAGGTAGCAGTATTCTGAGTAAGGAGGTTCCCAGATTACCACTCTACTGCACCTGGAGATACCGTCCAGGTGTGCATTGTTAACTTGCGTCTCAGAAGCCTCTGGCAAAAGTCTCTGGTGAAGACGTGGGAAACTCACTCTGCAGGCAGTGCGGAACTGTGAGGGACTGAGGGTGAGCTCAACTCTCAGCAGTAAGATGATTTTGGACAAGGCGTTCAGCTACCTTCTCACATATGGAACTTAGTATGTAGCACCAGTCTACCCCAGGAATTACTGGGAAATCGCTGGATTGAGCTTGGTGGCACTAGTCTTGTGTGCCGGGAGATTCCAGTTACCTCTCCCAACACTTCGGTGAAGCAGCGAGCCTAGGCCTTTTGGAAGCGAAAGGTAGCTGCAGGCAGGAGGTAGGCTTACAGGCCATAAGCTCAACTCTCAGAAGTGTGTATACATGGGAGGCAGATGTCTGCTACCCACTCGGACATGCGAGTGGGAACCTAGCTACACTCTGATGAAGAAGGACTTTGGAAATCGCTGTATTCAACTCAGATACACGTGGGTTCAGGCACAACGATTCCACATGCTTTTCTCACAACGTTTCCCTGCCACTAACATGAGGACGTTAGCAGCTCCTTCTACAGTCAAGCAGGATGCGGGAGGGTTGTGCCCTGTCCTTAGCTCTCACAGGGAAGCAGGCCTTGAAGCCAGCTGTCAACTAGCTGCATTCTTATGGCAGGGTGAAGGTAGCAGTATTCTGAGACAGGAGGTTCCCAGGTTACCACTCTACTGGACCTGGAGATACCCTCCAGGTCTGCATTGTTAACTTGCGTCTCAGAAGCCTCTGGCAAACGTCTCTGGTGAAGACGTGCGAAACTCACTCTGCAGGCAGTGTGGAACTGTGAGGGACTGAGGGTGAGCTCAACTCTGAGAAGTAAGATGTTTTTGGACAAGGCGTTCAACTACATACTCACGTATGGAACTTAGTATGTAGCACCAGTCTACCCCAGGAATTACTAGGAAATCGCTGGATTGAGCTTGGAGGCACTCGTCTTGTGTGCCGGGAGATTCCAGTTACCTCTCCCAACACTTGTTTCAAGCAGCGAGCCTAGGCCTTTTGGAAGCGAAAGGTAGCGGCAGGCAGGATGTAGGGTTACAGGCCATAAGCTCAACTCTCAGAAGTGTGTAGGCATGGGAGGCAGATGTCTGCTACCCACTCGGACATGGGAGTTGGAACCTAGCTACACTCCTATTGAAGAAGGATGTTGGAAATCGCTGTATTCAACTCAGATACACGGGAGTTCAGGCCCACTGCTTACACATGCTTTTCCCGCAACCCATCCCAGCCACTAACATAAGGAGGTTAGCAGGTACGTCTACAGTCAGGCAGGATGCGGGAGGGTTCTGCCCTGTCCTCAGCTCTCACAGGGAAGCTTGCCTAGAAGCCAGCTCTCAACTAGCTGCATTCTTATGACAGTGTGAAGGTAGCAGTATTCTGAGTAAGGAGGTTCCCAGATTACCACTCTACTGCACCTGGAGATACCGTCCAGGTGTGCATTGTTAACTTGCGTCTCAGAAGCCTCTGGCAAAAGTCTCTGGTGAAGACGTGGGAAACTCACTCTGCAGGCAGTGCGGAACTGTGAGGGACTGAGGGTGAGCTCAACTCTCAGCAGTAAGATGATTTTGGACAAGGCGTTCAGCTACCTTCTCACATATGGAACTTAGTATGTAGCACCAGTCTACCCCAGGAATTACTGGGAAATCGCTGGATTGAGCTTGGTGGCACTAGTCTTGTGTGCCGGGAGATTCCAGTTACCTCTCCCAACACTTGCGTCAAGCAGCGAGCCTAGGCCTTTTGGAAGCGAAAGGTAGCTGCAGGCAGGAGGTAGGCTTACAGGCCATAAGCTCAACTCTCAGAAGTGTGTATACATGGGAGGCAGATGTCTGCTACCCACTCGGACATGCGAGTGGGAACCTAGCTACACTCTGATGAAGAAGGACTTTGGAAATCGCTGTATTCAACTCAGATACACGTGGGTTCAGGCACAACGATTCCACATGCTTTTCTCACAACGTTTCCCTGCCACTAACATGAGGACGTTAGCAGCTCCTTCTACAGTCAAGCAGGATGCGGGAGGGTTGTGCCCTGTCCTTAGCTCTCACAGGGAAGCAGGCCTTGAAGCCAGCTGTCAACTAGCTGCATTCTTATGGCAGGGTGAAGGTAGCAGTATTCTGAGA
Source organism: Canis aureus (assembly GCF_053574225.1). Lineage (NCBI taxonomy): Eukaryota > Metazoa > Chordata > Mammalia > Carnivora > Canidae > Canis > Canis aureus. Next base: position 162,767 of record NW_027554451.1, on the reverse strand, counting down.
CAGGAGGTTCCCAGGTTACCACTCTACTGGACCTGGAGATACCCTCCAGGTCTGCATTGTTAACTTGCGTCTCAGAAGCCTCTGGCAAACGTCTCTGGTGAAGACGTGCGAAACTCACTCTGCAGGCAGTGTGGAACTGTGAGGGACTGAGGGTGAGCTCAACTCTGAGAAGTAAGATGTTTTTGGACAAGGCGTTCAACTACATACTCACGTATGGAACTTAGTATGTAGCACCAGTCTACCCCAGGAATTACTAGGAAATCGCGTGATTGAGCTTGGAGGCACTCGTCTTGTGTGCCGGGAGATTCCAGTTACCTCTCCCAACACTTGCGTCAAGCAGCGAGCCTAGGCCTTTTGGAAGCGAAAGGTAGCGGCAGGCAGGATGTAGGGTTACAGGCCATAAGCTCAACTCTCAGAAGTGTGTATGCATGGGAGGCAGATGTCTGCTACCCACTCGGACATGGGAGTTGGAACCTAGCTACACTCCTATTGAAGAAGGATGTTGGAAATCGCTGTATTCAACTCAGATACACGGGAGTTCAGGCCCAATGCTTACACATGCTTTTCCCGCAACCCATCCCAGCCACTAACCTAAGGAGGTTAGCAGGTACGTCTACAGTCAGGCAGGATGCGGGAGGGTTCTGCCCTGTCCTCAGCTCTCACAGGGAAGCTTGCCTAGAAGCCAGCTCTCAACTAGCTGCATTCTTATGACAGTGTGAAGGTAGCAGTATTCTGAGTAAGGAGGTTCCCAGATTACCACTCTACTGCACCTGGAGATACCGTCCAGGTGTGCATTGTTAACTTGCGTCTCAGAAGCCTCTGGCAAAAGTCTCTGGTGAAGACGTGGGAAACTCACTCTGCAGGCAGTGCGGAACTGTGAGGGACTGAGGGTGAGCTCAACTCTCAGCAGTAAGATGATTTTGGACAAGGCGTTCAGCTACCTTCTCACATATGGAACTTAGTATGTAGCACCAGTCTACCCCAGGAATTACTGGGAAATCGCTGGATTGAGCTTGGTGGCACTAGTCTTGTGTGCCGGGAGATTCCAGTTACCTCTCCCAACACTTCGGTGAAGCAGCGAGCCTAGGCCTTTTGGAAGCGAAAGGTAGCTGCAGGCAGGAGGTAGGCTTACAGGCCATAAGCTCAACTCTCAGAAGTGTGTATACATGGGAGGCAGATGTCTGCTACCCACTCGGACATGCGAGTGGGAACCTAGCTACACTCTGATGAAGAAGGACTTTGGAAATCGCTGTATTCAACTCAGATACACGTGGGTTCAGGCACAACGATTCCACATGCTTTTCTCACAACGTTTCCCTGCCACTAACATGAGGACGTTAGCAGCTCCTTCTACAGTCAAGCAGGATGCGGGAGGGTTGTGCCCTGTCCTTAGCTCTCACAGGGAAGCAGGCCTTGAAGCCAGCTGTCAACTAGCTGCATTCTTATGGCAGGGTGAAGGTAGCAGTATTCTGAGACAGGAGGTTCCCAGGTTACCACTCTACTGGACCTGGAGATACCCTCCAGGTCTGCATTGTTAACTTGCGTCTCAGAAGCCTCTGGCAAACGTCTCTGGTGAAGACGTGCGAAACTCACTCTGCAGGCAGTGTGGAACTGTGAGGGACTGAGGGTGAGCTCAACTCTGAGAAGTAAGATGTTTTTGGACAAGGCGTTCAACTACATACTCACGTATGGAACTTAGTATGTAGCACCAGTCTACCCCAGGAATTACTAGGAAATCGCTGGATTGAGCTTGGAGGCACTCGTCTTGTGTGCCGGGAGATTCCAGTTACCTCTCCCAACACTTGTTTCAAGCAGCGAGCCTAGGCCTTTTGGAAGCGAAAGGTAGCGGCAGGCAGGATGTAGGGTTACAGGCCATAAGCTCAACTCTCAGAAGTGTGTAGGCATGGGAGGCAGATGTCTGCTACCCACTCGGACATGGGAGTTGGAACCTAGCTACACTCCTATTGAAGAAGGATGTTGGAAATCGCTGTATTCAACTCAGATACACGGGAGTTCAGGCCCACTGCTTACACATGCTTTTCCCGCAACCCATCCCAGCCACTAACATAAGGAGGTTAGCAGGTACGTCTACAGTCAGGCAGGATGCGGGAGGGTTCTGCCCTGTCCTCAGCTCTCACAGGGAAGCTTGCCTAGAAGCCAGCTCTCAACTAGCTGCATTCTTATGACAGTGTGAAGGTAGCAGTATTCTGAGTAAGGAGGTTCCCAGATTACCACTCTACTGCACCTGGAGATACCGTCCAGGTGTGCATTGTTAACTTGCGTCTCAGAAGCCTCTGGCAAAAGTCTCTGGTGAAGACGTGGGAAACTCACTCTGCAGGCAGTGCGGAACTGTGAGGGACTGAGGGTGAGCTCAACTCTCAGCAGTAAGATGATTTTGGACAAGGCGTTCAGCTACCTTCTCACATATGGAACTTAGTATGTAGCACCAGTCTACCCCAGGAATTACTGGGAAATCGCTGGATTGAGCTTGGTGGCACTAGTCTTGTGTGCCGGGAGATTCCAGTTACCTCTCCCAACACTTGCGTCAAGCAGCGAGCCTAGGCCTTTTGGAAGCGAAAGGTAGCTGCAGGCAGGAGGTAGGCTTACAGGCCATAAGCTCAACTCTCAGAAGTGTGTATACATGGGAGGCAGATGTCTGCTACCCACTCGGACATGCGAGTGGGAACCTAGCTACACTCTGATGAAGAAGGACTTTGGAAATCGCTGTATTCAACTCAGATACACGTGGGTTCAGGCACAACGATTCCACATGCTTTTCTCACAACGTTTCCCTGCCACTAACATGAGGACGTTAGCAGCTCCTTCTACAGTCAAGCAGGATGCGGGAGGGTTGTGCCCTGTCCTTAGCTCTCACAGGGAAGCAGGCCTTGAAGCCAGCTGTCAACTAGCTGCATTCTTATGGCAGGGTGAAGGTAGCAGTATTCTGAGACAGGAGGTTCCCAGGTTACCACTCTACTGGACCTGGAGATACCCTCCAGGTCTGCATTGTTAACTTGCGTCTCAGAAGCCTCTGGCAAACGTCTCTGGTGAAGACGTGCGAAACTCACTCTGCAGGCAGTGTGGAACTGTGAGGGACTGAGGGTGAGCTCAACTCTGAGAAGTAAGATGTTTTTGGACAAGGCGTTCAACTACATACTCACGTATGGAACTTAGTATGTAGCACCAGTCTACCCCAGGAATTACTAGGAAATCGCGTGATTGAGCTTGGAGGCACTCGTCTTGTGTGCCGGGAGATTCCAGTTACCTCTCCCAACACTTGCGTCAAGCAGCGAGCCTAGGCCTTTTGGAAGCGAAAGGTAGCGGCAGGCAGGATGTAGGGTTACAGGCCATAAGCTCAACTCTCAGAAGTGTGTATGCATGGGAGGCAGATGTCTGCTACCCACTCGGACATGGGAGTTGGAACCTAGCTACACTCCTATTGAAGAAGGATGTTGGAAATCGCTGTATTCAACTCAGATACACGGGAGTTCAGGCCCAATGCTTACACATGCTTTTCCCGCAACCCATCCCAGCCACTAACCTAAGGAGGTTAGCAGGTACGTCTACAGTCAGGCAGGATGCGGGAGGGTTCTGCCCTGTCCTCAGCTCTCACAGGGAAGCTTGCCTAGAAGCCAGCTCTCAACTAGCTGCATTCTTATGACAGTGTGAAGGTAGCAGTATTCTGAGTAAGGAGGTTCCCAGATTACCACTCTACTGCACCTGGAGATACCGTCCAGGTGTGCATTGTTAACTTGCGTCTCAGAAGCCTCTGGCAAAAGTCTCTGGTGAAGACGTGGGAAACTCACTCTGCAGGCAGTGCGGAACTGTGAGGGACTGAGGGTGAGCTCAACTCTCAGCAGTAAGATGATTTTGGACAAGGCGTTCAGCTACCTTCTCACATATGGAACTTAGTATGTAGCACCAGTCTACCCCAGGAATTACTGGGAAATCGCTGGATTGAGCTTGGTGGCACTAGTCTTGTGTGCCGGGAGATTCCAGTTACCTCTCCCAACACTTCGGTGAAGCAGCGAGCCTAGGCCTTTTGGAAGCGAAAGGTAGCTGCAGGCAGGAGGTAGGCTTACAGGCCATAAGCTCAACTCTCAGAAGTGTGTATACATGGGAGGCAGATGTCTGCTACCCACTCGGACATGCGAGTGGGAACCTAGCTACACTCTGATGAAGAAGGACTTTGGAAATCGCTGTATTCAACTCAGATACACGTGGGTTCAGGCACAACGATTCCACATGCTTTTCTCACAACGTTTCCCTGCCACTAACATGAGGACGTTAGCAGCTCCTTCTACAGTCAAGCAGGATGCGGGAGGGTTGTGCCCTGTCCTTAGCTCTCACAGGGAAGCAGGCCTTGAAGCCAGCTGTCAACTAGCTGCATTCTTATGGCAGGGTGAAGGTAGCAGTATTCTGAGACAGGAGGTTCCCAGGTTACCACTCTACTGGACCTGGAGATACCCTCCAGGTCTGCATTGTTAACTTGCGTCTCAGAAGCCTCTGGCAAACGTCTCTGGTGAAGACGTGCGAAACTCACTCTGCAGGCAGTGTGGAACTGTGAGGGACTGAGGGTGAGCTCAACTCTGAGAAGTAAGATGTTTTTGGACAAGGCGTTCAACTACATACTCACGTATGGAACTTAGTATGTAGCACCAGTCTACCCCAGGAATTACTAGGAAATCGCTGGATTGAGCTTGGAGGCACTCGTCTTGTGTGCCGGGAGATTCCAGTTACCTCTCCCAACACTTGTTTCAAGCAGCGAGCCTAGGCCTTTTGGAAGCGAAAGGTAGCGGCAGGCAGGATGTAGGGTTACAGGCCATAAGCTCAACTCTCAGAAGTGTGTAGGCATGGGAGGCAGATGTCTGCTACCCACTCGGACATGGGAGTTGGAACCTAGCTACACTCCTATTGAAGAAGGATGTTGGAAATCGCTGTATTCAACTCAGATACACGGGAGTTCAGGCCCACTGCTTACACATGCTTTTCCCGCAACCCATCCCAGCCACTAACCTAAGGAGGTTAGCAGGTACGTCTACAGTCAGGCAGGATGCGGGAGGGTTCTGCCCTGTCCTCAGCTCTCACAGGGAAGCTTGCCTAGAAGCCAGCTCTCAACTAGCTGCATTCTTATGACAGTGTGAAGGTAGCAGTATTCTGAGTAAGGAGGTTCCCAGATTACCACTCTACTGCACCTGGAGATACCGTCCAGGTGTGCATTGTTAACTTGCGTCTCAGAAGCCTCTGGCAAAAGTCTCTGGTGAAGACGTGGGAAACTCACTCTGCAGGCAGTGCGGAACTGTGAGGGACTGAGGGTGAGCTCAACTCTCAGCAGTAAGATGATTTTGGACAAGGCGTTCAGCTACCTTCTCACATATGGAACTTAGTATGTAGCACCAGTCTACCCCAGGAATTACTGGGAAATCGCTGGATTGAGCTTGGTGGCACTAGTCTTGTGTGCCGGGAGATTCCAGTTACCTCTCCCAACACTTGCGTCAAGCAGCGAGCCTAGGCCTTTTGGAAGCGAAAGGTAGCTGCAGGCAGGAGGTAGGCTTACAGGCCATAAGCTCAACTCTCAGAAGTGTGTATACATGGGAGGCAGATGTCTGCTACCCACTCGGACATGCGAGTGGGAACCTAGCTACACTCTGATGAAGAAGGACTTTGGAAATCGCTGTATTCAACTCAGATACACGTGGGTTCAGGCACAACGATTCCACATGCTTTTCTCACAACGTTTCCCTGCCACTAACATGAGGACGTTAGCAGCTCCTTCTACAGTCAAGCAGGATGCGGGAGGGTTGTGCCCTGTCCTTAGCTCTCACAGGGAAGCAGGCCTTGAAGCCAGCTGTCAACTAGCTGCATTCTTATGGCAGGGTGAAGGTAGCAGTATTCTGAGACAGGAGGTTCCCAGGTTACCACTCTACTGGACCTGGAGATACCCTCCAGGTCTGCATTGTTAACTTGCGTCTCAGAAGCCTCTGGCAAACGTCTCTGGTGAAGACGTGCGAAACTCACTCTGCAGGCAGTGTGGAACTGTGAGGGACTGAGGGTGAGCTCAACTCTGAGAAGTAAGATGTTTTTGGACAAGGCGTTCAACTACATACTCACGTATGGAACTTAGTATGTAGCATCAGTCTACCCCAGGAATTACTAGGAAATCGCTGGATTGAGCTTGGAGGCACTCGTCTTGTGTGCCGGGAGATTCCAGTTACCTCTCCCAACACTTGCGTCAAGCAGCGAGCCTAGGCCTTTTGGAAGCGAAAGGTAGCTGCAGGCAGGAGGTAGGCTTACAGGTCATAAGCTCAACTCTCAGAAGTGTGTATGCATGGGAGGCAGATGTCTGCTACCCACTCGGACATGGGAGTTGGAACCTAGCTACACTCCTATTGAAGAAGGATGTTGGAAATCGCTGTATTCAACTCAGATACACGGGAGTTCAGGCCCAATGCTTACACATGCTTTTCCCGCAACCCATCCCAGCCACTAACCTAAGGAGGTTAGCAGGTACGTCTACAGTCAGGCAGGATGCGGGAGGGTTCTGCCCTGTCCTCAGCTCTCACAGGGAAGCTTGCCTAGAAGCCAGCTCTCAACTAGCTGCATTCTTATGACAGTGTGAAGGTAGCAGTATTCTGAGTAAGGAGGTTCCCAGATTACCACTCTACTGCACCTGGAGATACCGTCCAGGTGTGCATTGTTAACTTGCGTCTCAGAAGCCTCTGGCAAAAGTCTCTGGTGAAGACGTGGGAAACTCACTCTGCAGGCAGTGCGGAACTGTGAGGGACTGAGGGTGAGCTCAACTCTCAGCAGTAAGATGATTTTGGACAAGGCGTTCAGCTACCTTCTCACATATGGAACTTAGTATGTAGCACCAGTCTACCCCAGGAATTACTGGGAAATCGCTGGATTGAGCTTGGTGGCACTAGTCTTGTGTGCCGGGAGATTCCAGTTACCTCTCCCAACACTTCGGTGAAGCAGCGAGCCTAGGCCTTTTGGAAGCGAAAGGTAGCTGCAGGCAGGAGGTAGGCTTACAGGCCATAAGCTCAACTCTCAGAAGTGTGTATACATGGGAGGCAGATGTCTGCTACCCACTCGGACATGCGAGTGGGAACCTAGCTACACTCTGATGAAGAAGGACTTTGGAAATCGCTGTATTCAACTCAGATACACGTGGGTTCAGGCACAACGATTCCACATGCTTTTCTCACAACGTTTCCCTGCCACTAACATGAGGACGTTAGCAGCTCCTTCTACAGTCAAGCAGGATGCGGGAGGGTTGTGCCCTGTCCTTAGCTCTCACAGGGAAGCAGGCCTTGAAGCCAGCTGTCAACTAGCTGCATTCTTATGGCAGGGTGAAGGTAGCAGTATTCTGAGACAGGAGGTTCCCAGGTTACCACTCTACTGGACCTGGAGATACCCTCCAGGTCTGCATTGTTAACTTGCGTCTCAGAAGCCTCTGGCAAACGTCTCTGGTGAAGACGTGCGAAACTCACTCTGCAGGCAGTGTGGAACTGTGAGGGACTGAGGGTGAGCTCAACTCTGAGAAGTAAGATGTTTTTGGACAAGGCGTTCAACTACATACTCACGTATGGAACTTAGTATGTAGCACCAGTCTACCCCAGGAATTACTAGGAAATCGCTGGATTGAGCTTGGAGGCACTCGTCTTGTGTGCCGGGAGATTCCAGTTACCTCTCCCAACACTTGCGTCAAGCAGCGAGCCTAGGCCTTTTGGAAGCGAAAGGTAGCGGCAGGCAGGATGTAGGGTTACAGGCCATAAGCTCAACTCTCAGAAGTGTGTATGCATGGGAGGCAGATGTCTGCTACCCACTCGGACATGGGAGTTGGAAACTAGCTACACTCCTATTGAAGAAGGATGTTGGAAATCGCTGTATTCAACTCAGATACACGGGAGTTCAGGCCCAATGCTTACACATGCTTTTCCCGCAACCCATCCCAGCCACTAACCTAAGGAGGTTAGCAGGTACGTCTACAGTCAGGCAGGATGCGGGAGGGTTCTGCCCTGTCCTCAGCTCTCACAGGGAAGCTTGCCTAGAAGCCAGCTCTCAACTAGCTGCATTCTTATGACAGTGTGAAGGTAGCAGTATTCTGAGTAAGGAGGTTCCCAGATTACCACTCTACTGCACCTGGAGATACCGTCCAGGTGTGCATTGTTAACTTGCATCTCAGAAGCCTCTGGCAAAAGTCTCTGGTGAAGACGTGGGAAACTCACTCTGCAGGCAGTGCGGAACTGTGAGGGACTGAGGGTGAGCTCAACTCTCAGCAGTAAGATGATTTTGGACAAGGCGTTCAGCTACCTTCTCACATATGGAACTTAGTATGTAGCACCAGTCTACCCCAGGAATTACTGGGAAATCGCTGGATTGAGCTTGGTGGCACTAGTCTTGTGTGCCGGGAGATTCCAGTTACCTCTCCCAACACTTCGGTGAAGCAGCGAGCCTAGGCCTTTTGGAAGCGAAAGGTAGCTGCAGGCAGGAGGTAGGCTTACAGGCCATAAGCTCAACTCTCAGAAGTGTGTATACATGGGAGGCAGATGTCTGCTACCCACTCGGACATGCGAGTGGGAACCTAGCTACACTCTGATGAAGAAGGACTTTGGAAATCGCTGTATTCAACTCAGATACACGTGGGTTCAGGCACAACGATTCCACATGCTTTTCTCACAACGTTTCCCTGCCACTAACATGAGGACGTTAGCAGCTCCTTCTACAGTCAAGCAGGATGCGGGAGGGTTGTGCCCTGTCCTTAGCTCTCACAGGGAAGCAGGCCTTGAAGCCAGCTGTCAACTAGCTGCATTCTTATGGCAGGGTGAAGGTAGCAGTATTCTGAGACAGGAGGTTCCCAGGTTACCACTCTACTGGACCTGGAGATACCCTCCAGGTCTGCATTGTTAACTTGCGTCTCAGAAGCCTCTGGCAAACGTCTCTGGTGAAGACGTGCGAAACTCACTCTGCAGGCAGTGTGGAACTGTGAGGGACTGAGGGTGAGCTCAACTCTGAGAAGTAAGATGTTTTTGGACAAGGCGTTCAACTACATACTCACGTATGGAACTTAGTATGTAGCACCAGTCTACCCCAGGAATTACTAGGAAATCGCTGGATTGAGCTTGGAGGCACTCGTCTTGTGTGCCGGGAGATTCCAGTTACCTCTCCCAACACTTGTTTCAAGCAGCGAGCCTAGGCCTTTTGGAAGCGAAAGGTAGCGGCAGGCAGGATGTAGGGTTACAGGCCATAAGCTCAACTCTCAGAAGTGTGTAGGCATGGGAGGCAGATGTCTGCTACCCACTCGGACATGGGAGTTGGAACCTAGCTACACTCCTATTGAAGAAGGATGTTGGAAATCGCTGTATTCAACTCAGATACACGGGAGTTCAGGCCCACTGCTTACACATGCTTTTCCCGCAACCCATCCCAGCCACTAACCTAAGGAGGTTAGCAGGTACGTCTACAGTCAGGCAGGATGCGGGAGGGTTCTGCCCTGTCCTCAGCTCTCACAGGGAAGCTTGCCTAGAAGCCAGCTCTCAACTAGCTGCATTCTTATGACAGTGTGAAGGTAGCAGTATTCTGAGTAAGGAGGTTCCCAGATTACCACTCTACTGCACCTGGAGATACCGTCCAGGTGTGCATTGTTAACTTGCGTCTCAGAAGCCTCTGGCAAAAGTCTCTGGTGAAGACGTGGGAAACTCACTCTGCAGGCAGTGCGGAACTGTGAGGGACTGAGGGTGAGCTCAACTCTCAGCAGTAAGATGATTTTGGACAAGGCGTTCAGCTACCTTCTCACATATGGAACTTAGTATGTAGCACCAGTCTACCCCAGGAATTACTGGGAAATCGCTGGATTGAGCTTGGTGGCACTAGTCTTGTGTGCCGGGAGATTCCAGTTACCTCTCCCAACACTTCGGTGAAGCAGCGAGCCTAGGCCTTTTGGAAGCGAAAGGTAGCTGCAGGCAGGAGGTAGGCTTACAGGCCATAAGCTCAACTCTCAGAAGTGTGTATACATGGGAGGCAGATGTCTGCTACCCACTCGGACATGCGAGTGGGAACCTAGCTACACTCTGATGAAGAAGGACTTTGGAAATCGCTGTATTCAACTCAGATACACGTGGGTTCAGGCACAACGATTCCACATGCTTTTCTCACAACGTTTCCCTGCCACTAACATGAGGACGTTAGCAGCTCCTTCTACAGTCAAGCAGGATGCGGGAGGGTTGTGCCCTGTCCTTAGCTCTCACAGGGAAGCAGGCCTTGAAGCCAGCTGTCAACTAGCTGCATTCTTATGGCAGGGTGAAGGTAGCAGTATTCTGAGACAGGAGGTTCCCAGGTTACCACTCTACTGGACCTGGAGATACCCTCCAGGTCTGCATTGTTAACTTGCGTCTCAGAAGCCTCTGGCAAACGTCTCTGGTGAAGACGTGCGAAACTCACTCTGCAGGCAGTGTGGAACTGTGAGGGACTGAGGGTGAGCTCAACTCTGAGAAGTAAGATGTTTTTGGACAAGGCGTTCAACTACATACTCACGTATGGAACTTAGTATGTAGCACCAGTCTACCCCAGGAATTACTAGGAAATCGCTGGATTGAGCTTGGAGGCACTCGTCTTGTGTGCCGGGAGATTCCAGTTACCTCTCCCAACACTTGTTTCAAGCAGCGAGCCTAGGCCTTTTGGAAGCGAAAGGTAGCGGCAGGCAGGATGTAGGGTTACAGGCCATAAGCTCAACTCTCAGAAGTGTGTAGGCATGGGAGGCAGATGTCTGCTACCCACTCGGACATGGGAGTTGGAACCTAGCTACACTCCTATTGAAGAAGGATGTTGGAAATCGCTGTATTCAACTCAGATACACGGGAGTTCAGGCCCACTGCTTACACATGCTTTTCCCGCAACCCATCCCAGCCACTAACATAAGGAGGTTAGCAGGTACGTCTACAGTCAGGCAGGATGCGGGAGGGTTCTGCCCTGTCCTCAGCTCTCACAGGGAAGCTTGCCTAGAAGTCAGCTCTCAACTAGCTGCATTCTTATGACAGTGTGAAGGTAGCAGTATTCTGAGTAAGGAGGTTCCCAGATTACCACTCTACTGCACCTGGAGATACCGTCCAGGTGTGCATTGTTAACTTGCGTCTCAGAAGCCTCTGGCAAAAGTCTCTGGTGAAGACGTGGGAAACTCACTCTGCAGGCAGTGCGGAACTGTGAGGGACTGAGGGTGAGCTCAACTCTCAGCAGTAAGATGATTTTGGACAAGGCGTTCAGCTACCTTCTCACATATGGAACTTAGTATGTAGCACCAGTCTACCCCAGGAATTACTGGGAAATCGCTGGATTGAGCTTGGTGGCACTAGTCTTGTGTGCCGGGAGATTCCAGTTACCTCTCCCAACACTTGCGTCAAGCAGCGAGCCTAGGCCTTTTGGAAGCGAAAGGTAGCTGCAGGCAGGAGGTAGGCTTACAGGCCATAAGCTCAACTCTCAGAAGTGTGTATACATGGGAGGCAGATGTCTGCTACCCACTCGGACATGCGAGTGGGAACCTAGCTACACTCTGATGAAGAAGGACTTTGGAAATCGCTGTATTCAACTCAGATACACGTGGGTTCAGGCACAACGATTCCACATGCTTTTCTCACAACGTTTCCCTGCCACTAACATGAGGACGTTAGCAGCTCCTTCTACAGTCAAGCAGGATGCGGGAGGGTTGTGCCCTGTCCTTAGCTCTCACAGGGAAGCAGGCCTTGAAGCCAGCTGTCAACTAGCTGCATTCTTATGGCAGGGTGAAGGTAGCAGTATTCTGAGACAGGAGGTTCCCAGGTTACCACTCTACTGGACCTGGAGATACCCTCCAGGTCTGCATTGTTAACTTGCGTCTCAGAAGCCTCTGGCAAACGTCTCTGGTGAAGACGTGCGAAACTCACTCTGCAGGCAGTGTGGAACTGTGAGGGACTGAGGGTGAGCTCAACTCTGAGAAGTAAGATGTTTTTGGACAAGGCGTTCAACTACATACTCACGTATGGAACTTAGTATGTAGCACCAGTCTACCCCAGGAATTACTAGGAAATCGCTGGATTGAGCTTGGAGGCACTCGTCTTGTGTGCCGGGAGATTCCAGTTACCTCTCCCAACACTTGCGTCAAGCAGCGAGCCTAGGCCTTTTGGAAGCGAAAGGTAGCGGCAGGCAGGATGTAGGGTTACAGGCCATAAGCTCAACTCTCAGAAGTGTGTATGCATGGGAGGCAGATGTCTGCTACCCACTCGGACATGGGAGTTGGAACCTAGCTACACTCCTATTGAAGAAGGATGTTGGAAATCGCTGTATTCAACTCAGATACACGGGAGTTCAGGCCCAATGCTTACACATGCTTTTCCCGCAACCCATCCCAGCCACTAACCTAAGGAGGTTAGCAGGTACGTCTACAGTCAGGCAGGATGCGGGAGGGTTCTGCCCTGTCCTCAGCTCTCACAGGGAAGCTTGCCTAGAAGCCAGCTCTCAACTAGCTGCATTCTTATGACAGTGTGAAGGTAGCAGTATTCTGAGTAAGGAGGTTCCCAGATTACCACTCTACTGCACCTGGAGATACCGTCCAGGTGTGCATTGTTAACTTGCGTCTCAGAAGCCTCTGGCAAAAGTCTCTGGTGAAGACGTGGGAAACTCACTCTGCAGGCAGTGCGGAACTGTGAGGGACTGAGGGTGAGCTCAACTCTCAGCAGTAAGATGATTTTGGACAAGGCGTTCATCTACCTTCTCACATATGGAACTTAGTATGTAGCACCAGTCTACCCCAGGAATTACTGGGAAATCGCTGGATTGAGCTTGGTGGCACTAGTCTTGTGTGCCGGGAGATTCCAGTTACCTCTCCCAACACTTCGGTGAAGCAGCGAGCCTAGGCCTTTTGGAAGCGAAAGGTAGCTGCAGGCAGGAGGTAGGCTTACAGGCCATAAGCTCAACTCTCAGAAGTGTGTATACATGGGAGGCAGATGTCTGCTACCCACTCGGACATGCGAGTGGGAACCTAGCTACACTCTGATGAAGAAGGACTTTGGAAATCGCTGTATTCAACTCAGATACACGTGGGTTCAGGCACAACGATTCCACATGCTTTTCTCACAACGTTTCCCTGCCACTAACATGAGGACGTTAGCAGCTCCTTCTACAGTCAAGCAGGATGCGGGAGGGTTGTGCCCTGTCCTTAGCTCTCACAGGGAAGCAGGCCTTGAAGCCAGCTGTCAACTAGCTGCATTCTTATGGCAGGGTGAAGGTAGCAGTATTCTGAGACAGGAGGTTCCCAGGTTACCACTCTACTGGACCTGGAGATACCCTCCAGGTCTGCATTGTTAACTTGCGTCTCAGAAGCCTCTGGCAAACGTCTCTGGTGAAGACGTGCGAAACTCACTCTGCAGGCAGTGTGGAACTGTGAGGGACTGAGGGTGAGCTCAACTCTGAGAAGTAAGATGTTTTTGGACAAGGCGTTCAACTACATACTCACGTATGGAACTTAGTATGTAGCACCAGTCTACCCCAGGAATTACTAGGAAATCGCTGGATTGAGCTTGGAGGCACTCGTCTTGTGTGCCGGGAGATTCCAGTTACCTCTCCCAACACTTGTTTCAAGCAGCGAGCCTAGGCCTTTTGGAAGCGAAAGGTAGCGGCAGGCAGGATGTAGGGTTACAGGCCATAAGCTCAACTCTCAGAAGTGTGTAGGCATGGGAGGCAGATGTCTGCTACCCACTCGGACATGGGAGTTGGAACCTAGCTACACTCCTATTGAAGAAGGATGTTGGAAATCGCTGTATTCAACTCAGATACACGGGAGTTCAGGCCCACTGCTTACACATGCTTTTCCCGCAACCCATCCCAGCCACTAACCTAAGGAGGTTAGCAGGTACGTCTACAGTCAGGCAGGATGCGGGAGGGTTCTGCCCTGTCCTCAGCTCTCACAGGGAAGCTTGCCTAGAAGCCAGCTCTCAACTAGCTGCATTCTTATGACAGTGTGAAGGTAGCAGTATTCTGAGTAAGGAGGTTCCCAGATTACCACTCTACTGCACCTGGAGATACCGTCCAGGTGTGCATTGTTAACTTGCGTCTCAGAAGCCTCTGGCAAAAGTCTCTGGTGAAGACGTGGGAAACTCACTCTGCAGGCAGTGCGGAACTGTGAGGGACTGAGGGTGAGCTCAACTCTCAGCAGTAAGATGATTTTGGACAAGGCGTTCAGCTACCTTCTCACATATGGAACTTAGTATGTAGCACCAGTCTACCCCAGGAATTACTGGGAAATCGCTGGATTGAGCTTGGTGGCACTAGTCTTGTGTGCCGGGAGATTCCAGTTACCTCTCCCAACACTTGCGTCAAGCAGCGAGCCTAGGCCTTTTGGAAGCGAAAGGTAGCTGCAGGCAGGAGGTAGGCTTACAGGCCATAAGCTCAACTCTCAGAAGTGTGTATACATGGGAGGCAGATGTCTGCTACCCACTCGGACATGCGAGTGGGAACCTAGCTACACTCTGATGAAGAAGGACTTTGGAAATCGCTGTATTCAACTCAGATACACGTGGGTTCAGGCACAACGATTCCACATGCTTTTCTCACAACGTTTCCCTGCCACTAACATGAGGACGTTAGCAGCTCCTTCTACAGTCAAGCAGGATGCGGGAGGGTTGTGCCCTGTCCTTAGCTCTCACAGGGAAGCAGGCCTTGAAGCCAGCTGTCAACTAGCTGCATTCTTATGGCAGGGTGAAGGTAGCAGTATTCTGAGACAGGAGGTTCCCAGGTTACCACTCTACTGGACCTGGAGATACCCTCCAGGTCTGCATTGTTAACTTGCGTCTCAGAAGCCTCTGGCAAACGTCTCTGGTGAAGACGTGCGAAACTCACTCTGCAGGCAGTGTGGAACTGTGAGGGACTGAGGGTGAGCTCAACTCTGAGAAGTAAGATGTTTTTGGACAAGGCGTTCAACTACATACTCACGTATGGAACTTAGTATGTAGCATCAGTCTACCCCAGGAATTACTAGGAAATCGCTGGATTGAGCTTGGAGGCACTCGTCTTGTGTGCCGGGAGATTCCAGTTACCTCTCCCAACACTTGCGTCAAGCAGCGAGCCTAGGCCTTTTGGAAGCGAAAGGTAGCTGCAGGCAGGAGGTAGGCTTACAGGTCATAAGCTCAACTCTCAGAAGTGTGTATGCATGGGAGGCAGATGTCTGCTACCCACTCGGACATGGGAGTTGGAACCTAGCTACACTCCTATTGAAGAAGGATGTTGGAAATCGCTGTATTCAACTCAGATACACGGGAGTTCAGGCCCAATGCTTACACATGCTTTTCCCGCAACCCATCCCAGCCACTAACCTAAGGAGGTTAGCAGGTACGTCTACAGTCAGGCAGGATGCGGGAGGGTTCTGCCCTGTCCTCAGCTCTCACAGGGAAGCTTGCCTAGAAGCCAGCTCTCAACTAGCTGCATTCTTATGACAGTGTGAAGGTAGCAGTATTCTGAGTAAGGAGGTTCCCAGATTACCACTCTACTGCACCTGGAGATACCGTCCAGGTGTGCATTGTTAACTTGCGTCTCAGAAGCCTCTGGCAAAAGTCTCTGGTGAAGACGTGGGAAACTCACTCTGCAGGCAGTGCGGAACTGTGAGGGACTGAGGGTGAGCTCAACTCTCAGCAGTAAGATGATTTTGGACAAGGCGTTCAGCTACCTTCTCACATATGGAACTTAGTATGTAGCACCAGTCTACCCCAGGAATTACTGGGAAATCGCTGGATTGAGCTTGGTGGCACTAGTCTTGTGTGCCGGGAGATTCCAGTTACCTCTCCCAACACTTCGGTGAAGCAGCGAGCCTAGGCCTTTTGGAAGCGAAAGGTAGCTGCAGGCAGGAGGTAGGCTTACAGGCCATAAGCTCAACTCTCAGAAGTGTGTATACATGGGAGGCAGATGTCTGCTACCCACTCGGACATGCGAGTGGGAACCTAGCTACACTCTGATGAAGAAGGACTTTGGAAATCGCTGTATTCAACTCAGATACACGTGGGTTCAGGCACAACGATTCCACATGCTTTTCTCACAACGTTTCCCTGCCACTAACATGAGGACGTTAGCAGCTCCTTCTACAGTCAAGCAGGATGCGGGAGGGTTGTGCCCTGTCCTTAGCTCTCACAGGGAAGCAGGCCTTGAAGCCAGCTGTCAACTAGCTGCATTCTTATGGCAGGGTGAAGGTAGCAGTATTCTGAGACAGGAGGTTCCCAGGTTACCACTCTACTGGACCTGGAGATACCCTCCAGGTCTGCATTGTTAACTTGCGTCTCAGAAGCCTCTGGCAAACGTCTCTGGTGAAGACGTGCGAAACTCACTCTGCAGGCAGTGTGGAACTGTGAGGGACTGAGGGTGAGCTCAACTCTGAGAAGTAAGATGTTTTTGGACAAGGCGTTCAACTACATACTCACGTATGGAACTTAGTATGTAGCACCAGTCTACCCCAGGAATTACTAGGAAATCGCTGGATTGAGCTTGGAGGCACTCGTCTTGTGTGCCGGGAGATTCCAGTTACCTCTCCCAACACTTGCGTCAAGCAGCGAGCCTAGGCCTTTTGGAAGCGAAAGGTAGCGGCAGGCAGGATGTAGGGTTACAGGCCATAAGCTCAACTCTCAGAAGTGTGTATGCATGGGAGGCAGATGTCTGCTACCCACTCGGACATGGGAGTTGGAACCTAGCTACACTCCTATTGAAGAAGGATGTTGGAAATCGCTGTATTCAACTCAGATACACGGGAGTTCAGGCCCAATGCTTACACATGCTTTTCCCGCAACCCATCCCAGCCACTAACCTAAGGAGGTTAGCAGGTACGTCTACAGTCAGGCAGGATGCGGGAGGGTTCTGCCCTGTCCTCAGCTCTCACAGGGAAGCTTGCCTAGAAGCCAGCTCTCAACTAGCTGCATTCTTATGACAGTGTGAAGGTAGCAGTATTCTGAGTAAGGAGGTTCCCAGATTACCACTCTACTGCACCTGGAGATACCGTCCAGGTGTGCATTGTTAACTTGCGTCTCAGAAGCCTCTGGCAAAAGTCTCTGGTGAAGACGTGGGAAACTCACTCTGCAGGCAGTGCGGAACTGTGAGGGACTGAGGGTGAGCTCAACTCTCAGCAGTAAGATGATTTTGGACAAGGCGTTCAGCTACCTTCTCACATATGGAACTTAGTATGTAGCACCAGTCTACCCCAGGAATTACTGGGAAATCGCTGGATTGAGCTTGGTGGCACTAGTCTTGTGTGCCGGGAGATTCCAGTTACCTCTCCCAACACTTGCGTCAAGCAGCGAGCCTAGGCCTTTTGGAAGCGAAAGGTAGCTGCAGGCAGGAGGTAGGCTTACAGGCCATAAGCTCAACTCTCAGAAGTGTGTATACATGGGAGGCAGATGTCTGCTACCCACTCGGACATGCGAGTGGGAACCTAGCTACACTCTGATGAAGAAGGACTTTGGAAATCGCTGTATTCAACTCAGATACACGTGGGTTCAGGCACAACGATTCCACATGCTTTTCTCACAACGTTTCCCTGCCACTAACATGAGGACGTTAGCAGCTCCTTCTACAGTCAAGCAGGATGCGGGAGGGTTGTGCCCTGTCCTTAGCTCTCACAGGGAAGCAGGCCTTGAAGCCAGCTGTCAACTAGCTGCATTCTTATGGCAGGGTGAAGGTAGCAGTATTCTGAGACAGGAGGTTCCCAGGTTACCACTCTACTGGACCTGGAGATACCCTCCAGGTCTGCATTGTTAACTTGCGTCTCAGAAGCCTCTGGCAAACGTCTCTGGTGAAGACGTGCGAAACTCACTCTGCAGGCAGTGTGGAACTGTGAGGGACTGAGGGTGAGCTCAACTCTGAGAAGTAAGATGTTTTTGGACAAGGCGTTCAACTACATACTCACGTATGGAACTTAGTATGTAGCACCAGTCTACCCCAGGAATTACTAGGAAATCGCTGGATTGAGCTTGGAGGCACTCGTCTTGTGTGCCGGGAGATTCCAGTTACCTCTCCCAACACTTGTTTCAAGCAGCGAGCCTAGGCCTTTTGGAAGCGAAAGGTAGCGGCAGGCAGGATGTAGGGTTACAGGCCATAAGCTCAACTCTCAGAAGTGTGTAGGCATGGGAGGCAGATGTCTGCTACCCACTCGGACATGGGAGTTGGAACCTAGCTACACTCCTATTGAAGAAGGATGTTGGAAATCGCTGTATTCAACTCAGATACACGGGAGTTCAGGCCCACTGCTTACACATGCTTTTCCCGCAACCCATCCCAGCCACTAACCTAAGGAGGTTAGCAGGTACGTCTACAGTCAGGCAGGATGCGGGAGGGTTCTGCCCTGTCCTCAGCTCTCACAGGGAAGCTTGCCTAGAAGCCAGCTCTCAACTAGCTGCATTCTTATGACAGTGTGAAGGTAGCAGTATTCTGAGTAAGGAGGTTCCCAGATTACCACTCTACTGCACCTGGAGATACCGTCCAGGTGTGCATTGTTAACTTGCGTCTCAGAAGCCTCTGGCAAAAGTCTCTGGTGAAGACGTGGGAAACTCACTCTGCAGGCAGTGCGGAACTGTGAGGGACTGAGGGTGAGCTCAACTCTCAGCAGTAAGATGATTTTGGACAAGGCGTTCAGCTACCTTCTCACATATGGAACTTAGTATGTAGCACCAGTCTACCCCAGGAATTACTGGGAAATCGCTGGATTGAGCTTGGTGGCACTAGTCTTGTGTGCCGGGAGATTCCAGTTACCTCTCCCAACACTTGCGTCAAGCAGCGAGCCTAGGCCTTTTGGAAGCGAAAGGTAGCTGCAGGCAGGAGGTAGGCTTACAGGCCATAAGCTCAACTCTCAGAAGTGTGTATACATGGGAGGCAGATGTCTGCTACCCACTCGGACATGCGAGTGGGAACCTAGCTACACTCTGATGAAGAAGGACTTTGGAAATCGCTGTATTCAACTCAGATACACGTGGGTTCAGGCACAACGATTCCACATGCTTTTCTCACAACGTTTCCCTGCCACTAACATGAGGACGTTAGCAGCTCCTTCTACAGTCAAGCAGGATGCGGGAGGGTTGTGCCCTGTCCTTAGCTCTCACAGGGAAGCAGGCCTTGAAGCCAGCTGTCAACTAGCTGCATTCTTATGGCAGGGTGAAGGTAGCAGTATTCTGAGACAGGAGGTTCCCAGGTTACCACTCTACTGGACCTGGAGATACCCTCCAGGTCTGCATTGTTAACTTGCGTCTCAGAAGCCTCTGGCAAACGTCTCTGGTGAAGACGTGCGAAACTCACTCTGCAGGCAGTGTGGAACTGTGAGGGACTGAGGGTGAGCTCAACTCTGAGAAGTAAGATGTTTTTGGACAAGGCGTTCAACTACATACTCACGTATGGAACTTAGTATGTAGCATCAGTCTACCCCAGGAATTACTAGGAAATCGCTGGATTGAGCTTGGAGGCACTCGTCTTGTGTGCCGGGAGATTCCAGTTACCTCTCCCAACACTTGCGTCAAGCAGCGAGCCTAGGCCTTTTGGAAGCGAAAGGTAGCTGCAGGCAGGAGGTAGGCTTACAGGTCATAAGCTCAACTCTCAGAAGTGTGTATGCATGGGAGGCAGATGTCTGCTACCCACTCGGACATGGGAGTTGGAACCTAGCTACACTCCTATTGAAGAAGGATGTTGGAAATCGCTGTATTCAACTCAGATACACGGGAGTTCAGGCCCAATGCTTACACATGCTTTTCCCGCAACCCATCCCAGCCACTAACCTAAGGAGGTTAGCAGGTACGTCTACAGTCAGGCAGGATGCGGGAGGGTTCTGCCCTGTCCTCAGCTCTCACAGGGAAGCTTGCCTAGAAGCCAGCTCTCAACTAGCTGCATTCTTATGACAGTGTGAAGGTAGCAGTATTCTGAGTAAGGAGGTTCCCAGATTACCACTCTACTGCACCTGGAGATACCGTCCAGGTGTGCATTGTTAACTTGCGTCTCAGAAGCCTCTGGCAAAAGTCTCTGGTGAAGACGTGGGAAACTCACTCTGCAGGCAGTGCGGAACTGTGAGGGACTGAGGGTGAGCTCAACTCTCAGCAGTAAGATGATTTTGGACAAGGCGTTCAGCTACCTTCTCACATATGGAACTTAGTATGTAGCACCAGTCTACCCCAGGAATTACTGGGAAATCGCTGGATTGAGCTTGGTGGCACTAGTCTTGTGTGCCGGGAGATTCCAGTTCCCTCTCCCAACACTTCGGTGAAGCAGCGAGCCTAGGCCTTTTGGAAGCGAAAGGTAGCTGCAGGCAGGAGGTAGGCTTACAGGCCATAAGCTCAACTCTCAGAAGTGTGTATACATGGGAGGCAGATGTCTGCTACCCACTCGGACATGCGAGTGGGAACCTAGCTACACTCTGATGAAGAAGGACTTTGGAAATCGCTGTATTCAACTCAGATACACGTGGGTTCAGGCACAACGATTCCACATGCTTTTCTCACAACGTTTCCCTGCCACTAACATGAGGACGTTAGCAGCTCCTTCTACAGTCAAGCAGGATGCGGGAGGGTTGTGCCCTGTCCTTAGCTCTCACAGGGAAGCAGGCCTTGAAGCCAGCTGTCAACTAGCTGCATTCTTATGGCAGGGTGAAGGTAGCAGTATTCTGAGACAGGAGGTTCCCAGGTTACCACTCTACTGGACCTGGAGATACCCTCCAGGTCTGCATTGTTAACTTGCGTCTCAGAAGCCTCTGGCAAACGTCTCTGGTGAAGACGTGCGAAACTCACTCTGCAGGCAGTGTGGAACTGTGAGGGACTGAGGGTGAGCTCAACTCTGAGAAGTAAGATGTTTTTGGACAAGGCGTTCAACTACATACTCACGTATGGAACTTAGTATGTAGCACCAGTCTACCCCAGGAATTACTAGGAAATCGCTGGATTGAGCTTGGAGGCACTCGTCTTGTGTGCCGGGAGATTCCAGTTACCTCTCCCAACACTTGCGTCAAGCAGCGAGCCTAGGCCTTTTGGAAGCGAAAGGTAGCGGCAGGCAGGATGTAGGGTTACAGGCCATAAGCTCAACTCTCAGAAGTGTGTATGCATGGGAGGCAGATGTCTGCTACCCACTCGGACATGGGAGTTGGAACCTAGCTACACTCCTATTGAAGAAGGATGTTGGAAATCGCTGTATTCAACTCAGATACACGGGAGTTCAGGCCCAATGCTTACACATGCTTTTCCCGCAACCCATCCCAGCCACTAACCTAAGGAGGTTAGCAGGTACGTCTACAGTCAGGCAGGATGCGGGAGGGTTCTGCCCTGTCCTCAGCTCTCACAGGGAAGCTTGCCTAGAAGCCAGCTCTCAACTAGCTGCATTCTTATGACAGTGTGAAGGTAGCAGTATTCTGAGTAAGGAGGTTCCCAGATTACCACTCTACTGCACCTGGAGATACCGTCCAGGTGTGCATTGTTAACTTGCGTCTCAGAAGCCTCTGGCAAAAGTCTCTGGTGAAGACGTGGGAAACTCACTCTGCAGGCAGTGCGGAACTGTGAGGGACTGAGGGTGAGCTCAACTCTCAGCAGTAAGATGATTTTGGACAAGGCGTTCAGCTACCTTCTCACCTATGGAACTTAGTATGTAGCACCAGTCTACCCCAGGAATTACTGGGAAATCGCTGGATTGAGCTTGGTGGCACTAGTCTTGTGTGCCGGGAGATTCCAGTTACCTCTCCCAACACTTCGGTGAAGCAGCGAGCCTAGGCCTTTTGGAAGCGAAAGGTAGCTGCAGGCAGGAGGTAGGCTTACAGGCCATAAGCTCAACTCTCAGAAGTGTGTATACATGGGAGGCAGATGTCTGCTACCCACTCGGACATGCGAGTGGGAACCTAGCTACACTCTGATGAAGAAGGACTTTGGAAATCGCTGTATTCAACTCAGATACACGTGGGTTCAGGCACAACGATTCCACATGCTTTTCTCACAACGTTTCCCTGCCACTAACATGAGGACGTTAGCAGCTCCTTCTACAGTCAAGCAGGATGCGGGAGGGTTGTGCCCTGTCCTTAGCTCTCACAGGGAAGCAGGCCTTGAAGCCAGCTGTCAACTAGCTGCATTCTTATGGCAGGGTGAAGGTAGCAGTATTCTGAGACAGGAGGTTCCCAGGTTACCACTCTACTGGACCTGGAGATACCCTCCAGGTCTGCATTGTTAACTTGCGTCTCAGAAGCCTCTGGCAAACGTCTCTGGTGAAGACGTGCGAAACTCACTCTGCAGGCAGTGTGGAACTGTGAGGGACTGAGGGTGAGCTCAACTCTGAGAAGTAAGATGTTTTTGGACAAGGCGTTCAACTACATACTCACGTATGGAACTTAGTATGTAGCACCAGTCTACCCCAGGAATTACTAGGAAATCGCGTGATTGAGCTTGGAGGCACTCGTCTTGTGTGCCGGGAGATTCCAGTTACCTCTCCCAACACTTGTTTCAAGCAGCGAGCCTAGGCCTTTTGGAAGCGAAAGGTAGCGGCAGGCAGGATGTAGGGTTACAGGCCATAAGCTCAACTCTCAGAAGTGTGTATGCATGGGAGGCAGATGTCTGCTACCCACTCGGACATGGGAGTTGGAACCTAGCTACACTCCTATTGAAGAAGGATGTTGGAAATCGCTGTATTCAACTCAGATACACGGGAGTTCAGGCCCAATGCTTACACATGCTTTTCCCGCAACCCATCCCAGCCACTAACCTAAGGAGGTTAGCAGGTACGTCTACAGTCAGGCAGGATGCGGGAGGGTTCTGCCCTGTCCTCAGCTCTCACAGGGAAGCTTGCCTAGAAGCCAGCTCTCAACTAGCTGCATTCTTATGACAGTGTGAAGGTAGCAGTATTCTGAGTAAGGAGGTTCCCAGATTACCACTCTACTGCACCTGGAGATACCGTCCAGGTGTGCATTGTTAACTTGCGTCTCAGAAGCCTCTGGCAAAAGTCTCTGGTGAAGACGTGGGAAACTCACTCTGCAGGCAGTGCGGAACTGTGAGGGACTGAGGGTGAGCTCAACTCTCAGCAGTAAGATGATTTTGGACAAGGCGTTCAGCTACCTTCTCACATATGGAACTTAGTATGTAGCACCAGTCTACCCCAGGAATTACTGGGAAATCGCTGGATTGAGCTTGGTGGCACTAGTCTTGTGTGCCGGGAGATTCCAGTTACCTCTCCCAACACTTCGGTGAAGCAGCGAGCCTAGGCCTTTTGGAAGCGAAAGGTAGCTGCAGGCAGGAGGTAGGCTTACAGGCCATAAGCTCAACTCTCAGAAGTGTGTATACATGGGAGGCAGATGTCTGCTACCCACTCGGACATGCGAGTGGGAACCTAGCTACACTCTGATGAAGAAGGACTTTGGAAATCGCTGTATTCAACTCAGATACACGTGGGTTCAGGCACAACGATTCCACATGCTTTTCTCACAACGTTTCCCTGCCACTAACATGAGGACGTTAGCAGCTCCTTCTACAGTCAAGCAGGATGCGGGAGGGTTGTGCCCTGTCCTTAGCTCTCACAGGGAAGCAGGCCTTGAAGCCAGCTGTCAACTAGCTGCATTCTTATGGCAGGGTGAAGGTAGCAGTATTCTGAGACAGGAGGTTCCCAGGTTACCACTCTACTGGACCTGGAGATACCCTCCAGGTCTGCATTGTTAACTTGCGTCTCAGAAGCCTCTGGCAAACGTCTCTGGTGAAGACGTGCGAAACTCACTCTGCAGGCAGTGTGGAACTGTGAGGGACTGAGGGTGAGCTCAACTCTGAGAAGTAAGATGTTTTTGGACAAGGCGTTCAACTACATACTCACGTATGGAACTTAGTATGTAGCACCAGTCTACCCCAGGAATTACTAGGAAATCGCGTGATTGAGCTTGGAGGCACTCGTCTTGTGTGCCGGGAGATTCCAGTTACCTCTCCCAACACTTGTTTCAAGCAGCGAGCCTAGGCCTTTTGGAAGCGAAAGGTAGCGGCAGGCAGGATGTAGGGTTACAGGCCATAAGCTCAACTCTCAGAAGTGTGTATGCATGGGAGGCAGATGTCTGCTACCCACTCGGACATGGGAGTTGGAACCTAGCTACACTCCTATTGAAGAAGGATGTTGGAAATCGCTGTATTCAACTCAGATACACGGGAGTTCAGGCCCAATGCTTACACATGCTTTTCCCGCAACCCATCCCAGCCACTAACATAAGGAGGTTAGCAGGTACGTCTACAGTCAGGCAGGATGCGGGAGGGTTCTGCCCTGTCCTCAGCTCTCACAGGGAAGCTTGCCTAGAAGCCAGCTCTCAACTAGCTGCATTCTTATGACAGTGTGAAGGTAGCAGTATTCTGAGTAAGGAGGTTCCCAGATTACCACTCTACTGCACCTGGAGATACCGTCCAGGTGTGCATTGTTAACTTGCGTCTCAGAAGCCTCTGGCAAAAGTCTCTGGTGAAGACGTGGGAAACTCACTCTGCAGGCAGTGCGGAACTGTGAGGGACTGAGGGTGAGCTCAACTCTCAGCAGTAAGATGATTTTGGACAAGGCGTTCAGCTACCTTCTCACATATGGAACTTAGTATGTAGCACCAGTCTACCCCAGGAATTACTGGGAAATCGCTGGATTGAGCTTGGTGGCACTAGTCTTGTGTGCCGGGAGATTCCAGTTACCTCTCCCAACACTTGCGTCAAGCAGCGAGCCTAGGCCTTTTGGAAGCGAAAGGTAGCTGCAGGCAGGAGGTAGGCTTACAGGCCATAAGCTCAACTCTCAGAAGTGTGTATACATGGGAGGCAGATGTCTGCTACCCACTCGGACATGCGAGTGGGAACCTAGCTACACTCTGATGAAGAAGGACTTTGGAAATCGCTGTATTCAACTCAGATACACGTGGGTTCAGGCACAACGATTCCACATGCTTTTCTCACAACGTTTCCCTGCCACTAACATGAGGACGTTAGCAGCTCCTTCTACAGTCAAGCAGGATGCGGGAGGGTTGTGCCCTGTCCTTAGCTCTCACAGGGAAGCAGGCCTTGAAGCCAGCTGTCAACTAGCTGCATTCTTATGGCAGGGTGAAGGTAGCAGTATTCTGAGACAGGAGGTTCCCAGGTTACCACTCTACTGGACCTGGAGATACCCTCCAGGTCTGCATTGTTAACTTGCGTCTCAGAAGCCTCTGGCAAACGTCTCTGGTGAAGACGTGCGAAACTCACTCTGCAGGCAGTGTGGAACTGTGAGGGACTGAGGGTGAGCTCAACTCTGAGAAGTAAGATGTTTTTGGACAAGGCGTTCAACTACATACTCACGTATGGAACTTAGTATGTAGCACCAGTCTACCCCAGGAATTACTAGGAAATCGCGTGATTGAGCTTGGAGGCACTCGTCTTGTGTGCCGGGAGATTCCAGTTACCTCTCCCAACACTTGCGTCAAGCAGCGAGCCTAGGCCTTTTGGAAGCGAAAGGTAGCGGCAGGCAGGATGTAGGGTTACAGGCCATAAGCTCAACTCTCAGAAGTGTGTATGCATGGGAGGCAGATGTCTGCTACCCACTCGGACATGGGAGTTGGAACCTAGCTACACTCCTATTGAAGAAGGATGTTGGAAATCGCTGTATTCAACTCAGATACACGGGAGTTCAGGCCCAATGCTTACACATGCTTTTCCCGCAACCCATCCCAGCCACTAACATAAGGAGGTTAGCAGGTACGTCTACAGTCAGGCAGGATGCGGGAGGGTTCTGCCCTGTCCTCAGCTCTCACAGGGAAGCTTGCCTAGAAGCCAGCTCTCAACTAGCTGCATTCTTATGACAGTGTGAAGGTAGCAGTATTCTGAGTAAGGAGGTTCCCAGATTACCACTCTACTGCACCTGGAGATACCGTCCAGGTGTGCATTGTTAACTTGCGTCTCAGAAGCCTCTGGCAAAAGTCTCTGGTGAAGACGTGGGAAACTCACTCTGCAGGCAGTGCGGAACTGTGAGGGACTGAGGGTGAGCTCAACTCTCAGCAGTAAGATGATTTTGGACAAGGCGTTCAGCTACCTTCTCACCTATGGAACTTAGTATGTAGCACCAGTCTACCCCAGGAATTACTGGGAAATCGCTGGATTGAGCTTGGTGGCACTAGTCTTGTGTGCCGGGAGATTCCAGTTACCTCTCCCAACACTTCGGTGAAGCAGCGAGCCTAGGCCTTTTGGAAGCGAAAGGTAGCTGCAGGCAGGAGGTAGGCTTACAGGCCATAAGCTCAACTCTCAGAAGTGTGTATACATGGGAGGCAGATGTCTGCTACCCACTCGGACATGCGAGTGGGAACCTAGCTACACTCTGATGAAGAAGGACTTTGGAAATCGCTGTATTCAACTCAGATACACGTGGGTTCAGGCACAACGATTCCACATGCTTTTCTCACAACGTTTCCCTGCCACTAACATGAGGACGTTAGCAGCTCCTTCTACAGTCAAGCAGGATGCGGGAGGGTTGTGCCCTGTCCTTAGCTCTCACAGGGAAGCAGGCCTTGAAGCCAGCTGTCAACTAGCTGCATTCTTATGGCAGGGTGAAGGTAGCAGTATTCTGAGACAGGAGGTTCCCAGGTTACCACTCTACTGGACCTGGAGATACCCTCTAGGTCTGCATTGTTAACTTGCGTCTCAGAAGCCTCTGGCAAACGTCTCTGGTGAAGACGTGCGAAACTCACTCTGCAGGCAGTGTGGAACTGTGAGGGACTGAGGGTGAGCTCAACTCTGAGAAGTAAGATGTTTTTGGACAAGGCGTTCAACTACATACTCACGTATGGAACTTAGTATGTAGCACCAGTCTACCCCAGGAATTACTAGGAAATCGCGTGATTGAGCTTGGAGGCACTCGTCTTGTGTGCCGGGAGATTCCAGTTACCTCTCCCAACACTTGCGTCAAGCAGCGAGCCTAGGCCTTTTGGAAGCGAAAGGTAGCGGCAGGCAGGATGTAGGGTTACAGGCCATAAGCTCAACTCTCAGAAGTGTGTATGCATGGGAGGCAGATGTCTGCTACCCACTCGGACATGGGAGTTGGAACCTAGCTACACTCCTATTGAAGAAGGATGTTGGAAATCGCTGTATTCAACTCAGATACACGGGAGTTCAGGCCCAATGCTTACACATGCTTTTCCCGCAACCCATCCCAGCCACTAACATAAGGAGGTTAGCAGGTACGTCTACAGTCAGGCAGGATGCGGGAGGGTTCTGCCCTGTCCTCAGCTCTCACAGGGAAGCTTGCCTAGAAGCCAGCTCTCAACTAGCTGCATTCTTATGACAGTGTGAAGGTAGCAGTATTCTGAGTAAGGAGGTTCCCAGATTACCACTCTACTGCACCTGGAGATACCGTCCAGGTGTGCATTGTTAACTTGCGTCTCAGAAGCCTCTGGCAAAAGTCTCTGGTGAAGACGTGGGAAACTCACTCTGCAGGCAGTGCGGAACTGTGAGGGACTGAGGGTGAGCTCAACTCTCAGCAGTAAGATGATTTTGGACAAGGCGTTCAGCTACCTTCTCACATATGGAACTTAGTATGTAGCACCAGTCTACCCCAGGAATTACTGGGAAATCGCTGGATTGAGCTTGGTGGCACTAGTCTTGTGTGCCGGGAGATTCCAGTTACCTCTCCCAACACTTGCGTCAAGCAGCGAGCCTAGGCCTTTTGGAAGCGAAAGGTAGCTGCAGGCAGGAGGTAGGCTTACAGGCCATAAGCTCAACTCTCAGAAGTGTGTATACATGGGAGGCAGATGTCTGCTACCCACTCGGACATGCGAGTGGGAACCTAGCTACACTCTGATGAAGAAGGACTTTGGAAATCGCTGTATTCAACTCAGATACACGTGGGTTCAGGCACAACGATTCCACATGCTTTTCTCACAACGTTTCCCTGCCACTAACATGAGGACGTTAGCAGCTCCTTCTACAGTCAAGCAGGATGCGGGAGGGTTGTGCCCTGTCCTTAGCTCTCACAGGGAAGCAGGCCTTGAAGCCAGCTGTCAACTAGCTGCATTCTTATGGCAGGGTGAAGGTAGCAGTATTCTGAGACAGGAGGTTCCCAGGTTACCACTCTACTGGACCTGGAGATACCCTCCAGGTCTGCATTGTTAACTTGCGTCTCAGAAGCCTCTGGCAAACGTCTCTGGTGAAGACGTGCGAAACTCACTCTGCAGGCAGTGTGGAACTGTGAGGGACTGAGGGTGAGCTCAACTCTGAGAAGTAAGATGTTTTTGGACAAGGCGTTCAACTACATACTCACGTATGGAACTTAGTATGTAGCATCAGTCTACCCCAGGAATTACTAGGAAATCGCTGGATTGAGCTTGGAGGCACTCGTCTTGTGTGCCGGGAGATTCCAGTTACCTCTCCCAACACTTGCGTCAAGCAGCGAGCCTAGGCCTTTTGGAAGCGAAAGGTAGCGGCAGGCAGGATGTAGGGTTACAGGCCATAAGCTCAACTCTCAGAAGTGTGTATGCATGGGAGGCAGATGTCTGCTACCCACTCGGACATGGGAGTTGGAACCTAGCTACACTCCTATTGAAGAAGGATGTTGGAAATCGCTGTATTCAACTCAGATACACGGGAGTTCAGGCCCAATGCTTACACATGCTTTTCCCGCAACCCATCCCAGCCACTAACCTAAGGAGGTTAGCAGGTACGTCTACAGTCAGGCAGGATGCAGGAGGGTTCTGCCCTGTCCTCAGCTCTCACAGGGAAGCTTGCCTAGAAGCCAGCTCTCAACTAGCTGCATTCTTATGACAGTGTGAAGGTAGCAGTATTCTGAGTAAGGAGGTTCCCAGATTACCACTCTACTGCACCTGGAGATACCGTCCAGGTGTGCATTGTTAACTTGCGTCTCAGAAGCCTCTGGCAAAAGTCTCTGGTGAAGACGTGGGAAACTCACTCTGCAGGCAGTGCGGAACTGTGAGGGACTGAGGGTGAGCTCAACTCTCAGCAGTAAGATGATTTTGGACAAGGCGTTCAGCTACCTTCTCACCTATGGAACTTAGTATGTAGCACCAGTCTACCCCAGGAATTACTGGGAAATCGCTGGATTGAGCTTGGTGGCACTAGTCTTGTGTGCCGGGAGATTCCAGTTACCTCTCCCAACACTTCGGTGAAGCAGCGAGCCTAGGCCTTTTGGAAGCGAAAGGTAGCTGCAGGCAGGAGGTAGGCTTACAGGCCATAAGCTCAACTCTCAGAAGTGTGTATACATGGGAGGCAGATGTCTGCTACCCACTCGGACATGCGAGTGGGAACCTAGCTACACTCTGATGAAGAAGGACTTTGGAAATCGCTGTATTCAACTCAGATACACGTGGGTTCAGGCACAACGATTCCACATGCTTTTCTCACAACGTTTCCCTGCCACTAACATGAGGACGTTAGCAGCTCCTTCTACAGTCAAGCAGGATGCGGGAGGGTTGTGCCCTGTCCTTAGCTCTCACAGGGAAGCAGGCCTTGAAGCCAGCTGTCAACTAGCTGCATTCTTATGGCAGGGTGAAGGTAGCAGTATTCTGAGACAGGAGGTTCCCAGGTTACCACTCTACTGGACCTGGAGATACCCTCCAGGTCTGCATTGTTAACTTGCGTCTCAGAAGCCTCTGGCAAACGTCTCTGGTGAAGACGTGCGAAACTCACTCTGCAGGCAGTGTGGAACTGTGAGGGACTGAGGGTGAGCTCAACTCTGAGAAGTAAGATGTTTTTGGACAAGGCGTTCAACTACATACTCACGTATGGAACTTAGTATGTAGCACCAGTCTACCCCAGGAATTACTAGGAAATCGCTGGATTGAGCTTGGAGGCACTCGTCTTGTGTGCCGGGAGATTCCAGTTACCTCTCCCAACACTTGCGTCAAGCAGCGAGCCTAGGCCTTTTGGAAGCGAAAGGTAGCGGCAGGCAGGATGTAGGGTTACAGGCCATAAGCTCAACTCTCAGAAGTGTGTATGCATGGGAGGCAGATGTCTGCTACCCACTCGGACATGGGAGTTGGAACCTAGCTACACTCCTATTGAAGAAGGATGTTGGAAATCGCTGTATTCAACTCAGATACACGGGAGTTCAGGCCCAATGCTTACACATCCTTTTCCCGCAACCCATCCCAGCCACTAACCTAAGGAGGTTAGCAGGTACGTCTACAGTCAGGCAGGATGCGGGAGGGTTCTGCCCTGTCCTCAGCTCTCACAGGGAAGCTTGCCTAGAAGCCAGCTCTCAACTAGCTGCATTCTTATGACAGTGTGAAGGTAGCAGTATTCTGAGTAAGGAGGTTCCCAGATTACCACTCTACTGCACCTGGAGATACCGTCCAGGTGTGCATTGTTAACTTGCGTCTCAGAAGCCTCTGGCAAAAGTCTCTGGTGAAGACGTGGGAAACTCACTCTGCAGGCAGTGCGGAACTGTGAGGGACTGAGGGTGAGCTCAACTCTCAGCAGTAAGATGATTTTGGACAAGGCGTTCAGCTACCTTCTCACCTATGGAACTTAGTATGTAGCACCAGTCTACCCCAGGAATTACTGGGAAATCGCTGGATTGAGCTTGGTGGCACTAGTCTTGTGTGCCGGGAGATTCCAGTTACCTCTCCCAACACTTCGGTGAAGCAGCGAGCCTAGGCCTTTTGGAAGCGAAAGGTAGCTGCAGGCAGGAGGTAGGCTTACAGGCCATAAGCTCAACTCTCAGAAGTGTGTATACATGGGAGGCAGATGTCTGCTACCCACTCGGACATGCGAGTGGGAACCTAGCTACACTCTGATGAAGAAGGACTTTGGAAATCGCTGTATTCAACTCAGATACACGTGGGTTCAGGCACAACGATTCCACATGCTTTTCTCACAACGTTTCCCTGCCACTAACATGAGGACGTTAGCAGCTCCTTCTACAGTCAAGCAGGATGCGGGAGGGTTGTGCCCTGTCCTTAGCTCTCACAGGGAAGCAGGCCTTGAAGCCAGCTGTCAACTAGCTGCATTCTTATGGCAGGGTGAAGGTAGCAGTATTCTGAGACAGGAGGTTCCCAGGTTACCACTCTACTGGACCTGGAGATACCCTCCAGGTCTGCATTGTTAACTTGCGTCTCAGAAGCCTCTGGCAAACGTCTCTGGTGAAGACGTGCGAAACTCACTCTGCAGGCAGTGTGGAACTGTGAGGGACTGAGGGTGAGCTCAACTCTGAGAAGTAAGATGTTTTTGGACAAGGCGTTCAACTACATACTCACGTATGGAACTTAGTATGTAGCACCAGTCTACCCCAGGAATTACTAGGAAATCGCTGGATTGAGCTTGGAGGCACTCGTCTTGTGTGCCGGGAGATTCCAGTTACCTCTCCCAACACTTGTTTCAAGCAGCGAGCCTAGGCCTTTTGGTAGAGAAAGGTAGCGGCAGGCAGGATGTAGGGTTACAGGCCATAAGCTCAACTCTCAGAAGTGTGTAGGCATGGGAGGCAGATGTCTGCTACCCACTCGGACATGGGAGTTGGAACCTAGCTACACTCCTATTGAAGAAGGATGTTGGAAATCGCTGTATTCAACTCAGATACACGGGAGTTCAGGCCCAATGCTTACACATGCTTTTCCCGCAACCCATCCCAGCCACTAACATAAGGAGGTTAGCAGGTACGTCTACAGTCAGGCAGGATGCGGGAGGGTTCTGCCCTGTCCTCAGCTCTCACAGGGAAGCTTGCCTAGAAGCCAGCTCTCAACTAGCTGCATTCTTATGACAGTGTGAAGGTAGCAGTATTCTGAGTAAGGAGGTTCCCAGATTACCACTCTACTGCACCTGGAGATACCGTCCAGGTGTGCATTGTTAACTTGCGTCTCAGAAGCCTCTGGCAAAAGTCTCTGGTGAAGACGTGGGAAACTCACTCTGCAGGCAGTGCGGAACTGTGAGGGACTGAGGGTGAGCTCAACTCTCAGCAGTAAGATGATTTTGGACAAGGCGTTCAGCTACCTTCTCACATATGGAACTTAGTATGTAGCACCAGTCTACCCCAGGAATTACTGGGAAATCGCTGGATTGAGCTTGGTGGCACTAGTCTTGTGTGCCGGGAGATTCCAGTTACCTCTCCCAACACTTCGGTGAAGCAGCGAGCCTAGGCCTTTTGGAAGCGAAAGGTAGCTGCAGGCAGGAGGTAGGCTTACAGGCCATAAGCTCAACTCTCAGAAGTGTGTATACATGGGAGGCAGATGTCTGCTACCCACTCGGACATGCGAGTGGGAACCTAGCTACACTCTGATGAAGAAGGACTTTGGAAATCGCTGTATTCAACTCAGATACACGTGGGTTCAGGCACAACGATTCCACATGCTTTTCTCACAACGTTTCCCTGCCACTAACATGAGGACGTTAGCAGCGCCTTCTACAGTCAAGCAGGATGCGGGAGGGTTGTGCCCTGTCCTTAGCTCTCACAGGGAAGCAGGCCTTGAAGCCAGCTGTCAACTAGCTGCATTCTTATGGCAGGGTGAAGGTAGCAGTATTCTGAGACAGGAGGTTCCCAGGTTACCACTCTACTGGACCTGGAGATACCCTCCAGGTCTGCATTGTTAACTTGCGTCTCAGAAGCCTCTGGCAAACGTCTCTGGTGAAGACGTGCGAAACTCACTCTGCAGGCAGTGTGGAACTGTGAGGGACTGAGGGTGAGCTCAACTCTCAGAAGTAAGATGTTTTTGGACAAGGCGTTCAACTACATACTCACGTATGGAACTTAGTATGTAGCACCAGTCTACCCCAGGAATTACTAGGAAATCGCGTGATTGAGCTTGGAGGCACTCGTCTTGTGTGCCGGGAGATTCCAGTTACCTCTCCCAACACTTGCGTCAAGCAGCGAGCCTAGGCCTTTTGGAAGCGAAAGGTAGCGGCAGGCAGGATGTAGGGTTACAGGCCATAAGCTCAACTCTCAGAAGTGTGTATGCATGGGAGGCAGATGTCTGCTACCCACTCGTACATGGGAGTTGGAACCTAGCTACACTCCTATTGAAGAAGGATGTTGGAAATCGCTGTATTCAACTCAGATACACGGGAGTTCAGGCCCAATGCTTACACATCCTTTTCCCGCAACCCATCCCAGCCACTAACCTAAGGAGGTTAGCAGGTACGTCTACAGTCAGGCAGGATGCGGGAGGGTTCTGCCCTGTCCTCAGCTCTCACAGGGAAGCTTGCCTAGAAGCCAGCTCTCAACTAGCTGCATTCTTATGACAGTGTGAAGGTAGCAGTATTCTGAGTAAGGAGGTTCCCAGATTACCACTCTACTGCACCTGGAGATACCGTCCAGGTGTGCATTGTTAACTTGCGTCTCAGAAGCCTCTGGCAAAAGTCTCTGGTGAAGACGTGGGAAACTCACTCTGCAGGCAGTGCGGAACTGTGAGGGACTGAGGGTGAGCTCAACTCTCAGCAGTAAGATGATTTTGGACAAGGCGTTCAGCTACCTTCTCACCTATGGAACTTAGTATGTAGCACCAGTCTACCCCAGGAATTACTGGGAAATCGCTGGATTGAGCTTGGTGGCACTAGTCTTGTGTGCCGGGAGATTCCAGTTACCTCTCCCAACACTTCGGTGAAGCAGCGAGCCTAGGCCTTTTGGAAGCGAAAGGTAGCTGCAGGCAGGAGGTAGGCTTACAGGCCATAAGCTCAACTCTCAGAAGTGTGTATACATGGGAGGCAGATGTCTGCTACCCACTCGGACATGCGAGTGGGAACCTAGCTACACTCTGATGAAGAAGGACTTTGGAAATCGCTGTATTCAACTCAGATACACGTGGGTTCAGGCACAACGATTCCACATGCTTTTCTCACAACGTTTCCCTGCCACTAACATGAGGACGTTAGCAGCTCCTTCTACAGTCAAGCAGGATGCGGGAGGGTTGTGCCCTGTCCTTAGCTCTCACAGGGAAGCAGGCCTTGAAGCCAGCTGTCAACTAGCTGCATTCTTATGGCAGGGTGAAGGTAGCAGTATTCTGAGACAGGAGGTTCCCAGGTTACCACTCTACTGGACCTGGAGATACCCTCCAGGTCTGCATTGTTAACTTGCGTCTCAGAAGCCTCTGGCAAACGTCTCTGGTGAAGACGTGCGAAACTCACTCTGCAGGCAGTGTGGAACTGTGAGGGACTGAGGGTGAGCTCAACTCTGAGAAGTAAGATGTTTTTGGACAAGGCGTTCAACTACATACTCACGTATGGAACTTAGTATGTAGCACCAGTCTACCCCAGGAATTACTAGGAAATCGCTGGATTGAGCTTGGAGGCACTCGTCTTGTGTGCCGGGAGATTCCAGTTACCTCTCCCAACACTTGTTTCAAGCAGCGAGCCTAGGCCTTTTGGAAGAGAAAGGTAGCGGCAGGCAGGATGTAGGGTTACAGGCCATAAGCTCAACTCTCAGAAGTGTGTAGGCATGGGAGGCAGATGTCTGCTACCCACTCGGACATGGGAGTTGGAACCTAGCTACACTCCTATTGAAGAAGGATGTTGGAAATCGCTGTATTCAACTCAGATACACGGGAGTTCAGGCCCAATGCTTACACATGCTTTTCCCGCAACCCATCCCAGCCACTAACATAAGGAGGTTAGCAGGTACGTCTACAGTCAGGCAGGATGCGGGAGGGTTCTGCCCTGTCCTCAGCTCTCACAGGGAAGCTTGCCTAGAAGCCAGCTCTCAACTAGCTGCATTCTTATGACAGTGTGAAGGTAGCAGTATTCTGAGTAAGGAGGTTCCCAGATTACCACTCTACTGCACCTGGAGATACCGTCCAGGTGTGCATTGTTAACTTGCGTCTCAGAAGCCTCTGGCAAAAGTCTCTGGTGAAGACGTGGGAAACTCACTCTGCAGGCAGTGCGGAACTGTGAGGGACTGAGGGTGAGCTCAACTCTCAGCAGTAAGATGATTTTGGACAAGGCGTTCAGCTACCTTCTCACATATGGAACTTAGTATGTAGCACCAGTCTACCCCAGGAATTACTGGGAAATCGCTGGATTGAGCTTGGTGGCACTAGTCTTGTGTGCCGGGAGATTCCAGTTACCTCTCCCAACACTTCGGTGAAGCAGCGAGCCTAGGCCTTTTGGAAGCGAAAGGTAGCTGCAGGCAGGAGGTAGGCTTACAGGCCATAAGCTCAACTCTCAGAAGTGTGTATACATGGGAGGCAGATGTCTGCTACCCACTCGGACATGCGAGTGGGAACCTAGCTACACTCTGATGAAGAAGGACTTTGGAAATCGCTGTATTCAACTCAGATACACGTGGGTTCAGGCACAACGATTCCACATGCTTTTCTCACAACGTTTCCCTGCCACTAACATGAGGACGTTAGCAGCTCCTTCTACAGTCAAGCAGGATGCGGGAGGGTTGTGCCCTGTCCTTAGCTCTCACAGGGAAGCAGGCCTTGAAGCCAGCTGTCAACTAGCTGCATTCTTATGGCAGGGTGAAGGTAGCAGTATTCTGAGACAGGAGGTTCCCAGGTTACCACTCTACTGGACCTGGAGATACCCTCCAGG
Source organism: Canis aureus (assembly GCF_053574225.1). Lineage (NCBI taxonomy): Eukaryota > Metazoa > Chordata > Mammalia > Carnivora > Canidae > Canis > Canis aureus. The sequence continues at coordinate 127,317 of NW_027554451.1, read as the reverse complement.
TCTGCATTGTTAACTTGCGTCTCAGAAGCCTCTGGCAAACGTCTCTGGTGAAGACGTGCGAAACTCACTCTGCAGGCAGTGTGGAACTGTGAGGGACTGAGGGTGAGCTCAACTCTGAGAAGTAAGATGTTTTTGGACAAGGCGTTCAACTACATACTCACGTATGGAACTTAGTATGTAGCATCAGTCTACCCCAGGAATTACTAGGAAATCGCTGGATTGAGCTTGGAGGCACTCGTCTTGTGTGCCGGGAGATTCCAGTTACCTCTCCCAACACTTGCGTCAAGCAGCGAGCCTAGGCCTTTTGGAAGCGAAAGGTAGCGTCAGGCAGGATGTAGGGTTACAGGCCATAAGCTCAACTCTCAGAAGTGTGTATGCATGGGAGGCAGATGTCTGCTACCCACTCGGACATGGGAGTTGGAACCTAGCTACACTCCTATTGAAGAAGGATGTTGGAAATCGCTGTATTCAACTCAGATACACGGGAGTTCAGGCCCAATGCTTACACATGCTTTTCCCGCAACCCATCCCAGCCACTAACATAAGGAGGTTAGCAGGTACGTCTACAGTCAGGCAGGATGCGGGAGGGTTCTGCCATGTCCTCAGCTCTCACAGGGAAGCTTGCCTAGAAGCCAGCTCTCAACTAGCTGCATTCTTATGACAGTGTGAAGGTAGCAGTATTCTGAGTAAGGAGGTTCCCAGATTACCACTCTACTGCACCTGGAGATACCGTCCAGGTGTGCATTGTTAACTTGCGTCTCAGAAGCCTCTGGCAAAAGTCTCTGGTGAAGACGTGGGAAACTCACTCTGCAGGCAGTGCGGAACTGTGAGGGACTGAGGGTGAGCTCAACTCTCAGCAGTAAGATGATTTTGGACAAGGCGTTCAGCTACCTTCTCACATATGGAACTTAGTATGTAGCACCAGTCTACCCCAGGAATTACTGGGAAATCGCTGGATTGAGCTTGGTGGCACTAGTCTTGTGTGCCGGGAGATTCCAGTTACCTCTCCCAACACTTCGGTGAAGCAGCGAGCCTAGGCCTTTTGGAAGCGAAAGGTAGCTGCAGGCAAGAGGTAGGCTTACAGGCCATAAGCTCAACTCTCAGAAGTGTGTATACATGGGAGGCAGATGTCTGCTACCCACTCGGACATGCGAGTGGGAACCTAGCTACACTCTGATGAAGAAGGACTTTGGAAATCGCTGTATTCAACTCAGATACACGTGGGTTCAGGCACAACGATTCCACATGCTTTTCTCACAACGTTTCCCTGCCACTAACATGAGGACGTTAGCAGCTCCTTCTACAGTCAAGCAGGATGCGGGAGGGTTGTGCCCTGTCCTTAGCTCTCACAGGGAAGCAGGCCTTGAAGCCAGCTGTCAACTAGCTGCATTCTTATGGCAGGGTGAAGGTAGCAGTATTCTGAGACAGGAGGTTCCCAGGTTACCACTCTACTGGACCTGGAGATACCCTCCAGGTCTGCATTGTTAACTTGCGTCTCAGAAGCCTCTGGCAAACGTCTCTGGTGAAGACGTGCGAAACTCACTCTGCAGGCAGTGTGGAACTGTGAGGGACTGAGGGTGAGCTCAACTCTGAGAAGTAAGATGTTTTTGGACAAGGCGTTCAACTACATACTCACGTATGGAACTTAGTATGTAGCACCAGTCTACCCCAGGAATTACTAGGAAATCGCGTGATTGAGCTTGGAGGCACTCGTCTTGTGTGCCGGGAGATTCCAGTTACCTCTCCCAACACTTGCGTCAAGCAGCGAGCCTAGGCCTTTTGGAAGCGAAAGGTAGCGGCAGGCAGGATGTAGGGTTACAGGCCATAAGCTCAACTCTCAGAAGTGTGTATGCATGGGAGGCAGATGTCTGCTACCCACTCGGACATGGGAGTTGGAACCTAGCTACACTCCTATTGAAGAAGGATGTTGGAAATCGCTGTATTCAACTCAGATACACGGGAGTTCAGGCCCAATGCTTACACATGCTTTTCCCGCAACCCATCCCAGCCACTAACATAAGGAGGTTAGCAGGTACGTCTACAGTCAGGCAGGATGCGGGAGGGTTCTGCCCTGTCCTCAGCTCTCACAGGGAAGCTTGCCTAGAAGCCAGCTCTCAACTAGCTGCATTCTTATGACAGTGTGAAGGTAGCAGTATTCTGAGTAAGGAGGTTCCCAGATTACCACTCTACTGCACCTGGAGATACCGTCCAGGTGTGCATTGTTAACTTGCGTCTCAGAAGCCTCTGGCAAAAGTCTCTGGTGAAGACGTGGGAAACTCACTCTGCAGGCAGTGCGGAACTGTGAGGGACTGAGGGTGAGCTCAACTCTCAGCAGTAAGATGATTTTGGACAAGGCGTTCAGCTACCTTCTCACCTATGGAACTTAGTATGTAGCACCAGTCTACCCCAGGAATTACTGGGAAATCGCTGGATTGAGCTTGGTGGCACTAGTCTTGTGTGCCGGGAGATTCCAGTTACCTCTCCCAACACTTCGGTGAAGCAGCGAGCCTAGGCCTTTTGGAAGCAAAAGGTAGCTGCAGGCAGGAGGTAGGCTTACAGGCCATAAGCTCAACTCTCAGAAGTGTGTATACATGGGAGGCAGATGTCTGCTACCCACTCGGACATGCGAGTGGGAACCTAGCTACACTCTGATGAAGGACTTTGGAAATCGCTGTATTCAACTCAGATACACGTGGGTTCAGGCACAACGATTCCACATGCTTTTCTCACAACGTTTCCCTGCCACTAACATGAGGACGTTAGCAGCTCCTTCTACAGTCAAGCAGGATGCGGGAGGGTTGTGCCCTGTCCTTAGCTCTCACAGGGAAGCAGGCCTTGAAGCCAGCTGTCAACTAGCTGCATTCTTATGGCAGGGTGAAGGTAGCAGTATTCTGAGACAGGAGGTTCCCAGGTTACCACTCTACTGGACCTGGAGATACCCTCCAGGTCTGCATTGTTAACTTGCGTCTCAGAAGCCTCTGGCAAACGTCTCTGGTGAAGACGTGCGAAACTCACTCTGCAGGCAGTGTGGAACTGTGAGGGACTGAGGGTGAGCTCAACTCTCAGAAGTAAGATGTTTTTGGACAAGGCGTTCAACTACCTACTCACGTATGGAACTTTGTAGCACCAGTCTACCCCAGGAATTACTAGGAAATCGCTTGATTGAGCTTGGAGGCACTCGTCTTGTGTGCCGGGAGATTCCAATTACCTCTCCCAACACTTGCGTCAAGCAGCGAGCCTAGGCCTTTTGGAAGCGAAAGGTAGCGGCAGGCAGGATGTAGGGTTACAGGCCATAAGCTCAACTCTCAGAAGTGTGTATGCATGGGAGGCAGATGTCTGCTACCCACTCGGACATGGGAGTTGGAACCTAGCTACAGTCCTATTGAAGAAGGATGTTGGAAATCGCTGTATTCAACTCAGATACACGGGAGTTCAGGCCCAAAGCTTACACATGCTTTTCCCACAACCTATCCCAGCCACTAACATAAGGAGGTTAGCAGGTACGTCTACAGTCAGGCAGGATGCGGGAGGGTTCTGCCCTGTCCTCAGCTCTCACAGGGAAGCATGCCTAGAAGCCAGCTCTCAACTAGCTGCATTCTTATGACAGTGTGAAGGTAGCAGTATTCTGAGTAAGGAGGTTCCCAGATTACCACTCTACTGCACCTGGAGATACCGTCCAGGTGTGCATTGTTAACTTGCGTCTCAGAAGCCTGTGGCAAAAGTCTCTGGTGAAGACGTGGGAAACTCACTCTGCAGGCAGTGTGGAACTGTGAGGGACTGAGGATGAGCTCAGCTCTCAGAAGTAAGATCCTTTTGGACAAGGCGTTAGCTACATTCTCACATATATGGAACTTAGTATGTAGCACCAGTCTACCTCAGGAATTACTAGGAAATCGCTGGATTGAGCTTGGAGGCACTAGTCTTGTGTGCCTGGAGACTCCACTTACCTCTCCCAACACTGCCGTCACGCAGCAGGTCTAGGCCGTTTAGAAGCGAAGGGTACCTGCAGGCAGGATATGGAGGTTTAGGCCGAAGCTCAACTCTCAGAAGTATGCATGGGAGGCAGATGTCTACTACCCACTAGTACATGGGAGTAGGAACCTAGCTACACTCTGATTGAAGAAGACCGTTGGAAAACCCTCTATTCAACTCAGGTACACGTTAGTTCAGGCTCAATGCTTACACATGCTATTCCCCCAACCTCTCCCAGCAACTAACATAAGGATGTTAGCAGCTACGTCTACAGTCAGGCAGGATGTGGGAGGGTTCTGCCCTGACCTCAGCTTTCACAGGGAAGCATGCCTAGAATCCAGCTCTCAACTAGCTGCGTCTTATCGCAGTGAGAAGGTAGCAGTATTCTGAGTCAGGAGGTTCCAAGATTACCACTGTACTGCACCTGGAGATACCGTGCAGGTCTGCATTGTTAAGTTGCGTCTCACAAGCCTTTGACAAACGTCTCTGGTGAAGACGTGCGAAACTCACTCTGCAGGCAGTGTGGAACTGTGAGGGACTGAGGGTGAGCTCAACTCTCAGCAGTAAGATGCTTTTGGACAAGGCGTTCAGCTACCTTCTCACATATGGAACTTAGTATGTAGCACCAGTCTACCCCAGGAATTACTGGGAAATCGCTGGATTGAGTTTGGAGGCACTAGTCTTGTGTGCCGGGAGATTCCAGTTACCTCTCCCAACACTTCGGTGAAGCAGCGAGCCTAGGCCTTTTGGAAGCGAAAGGTAGCTGCAGGCAGGAGGTAGGGTTACAGGCCATAAGCTCAACTCTCAGAAGTGTGTATGCATGGGAGGCAGATGTCTGCTACCCACTCGTACATGCGAGTGGGAACCTAGCTACACTCTGATGAAGAAGGACTTTGGAAATCGCTGTATTCAACTCAGATACACGTGGGTTCAGGCACAAAGATTCCACATGCTCTTCTCACAACCTTTCCCTGCCACTAACATGAGGACGTTAGCAGCTCCTTCTACAGTCAAGCAGGATGCGGGAGGGTTGTGCCCTGTCCTTAGCTCTCACAGGGAAGCATGCCTTGAAGCCAGCTGTCAACTAGCTGCATTCTTATGGCAGGGTGAAGGTAGCAGTATTCTGAGACAGGAGGTTCCCAGATTACCACTCTACTGCACCTGGAGATACCCTCCAGGTCTGCATTGTGAACTTGCGTCTCAGAAGCCTCTGGCAAAAGTCTCGGTTGAAGACGTGCGAAACTCACTCTGCAGGCAGTGTGGAACTGTGAGGGACTGAGGGTGAGCTCAACTTCAGAAGTAAGATGTTTTTGGACAAGGCGTTCAACTACCTACTCACGTATGGAACTTAGTATGTAGCACCAGTCTACCCCAGGAATTACTAGGAAATCGCTTGATTGAGCTTGGAGGCACTCGTCTTGTGTGCCGGGAGATTCCAATTACCTCTCCCAACACTTGCGTCAAGCAGCGAGCCTAGGCCTTTTGGAAGCGAAAGGTAGCGGCAGGCAGGATGTAGGGTTACAGGCCATAAGCTCAACTCTCAGAAGTGTGTATGCATGGGAGGCAGATGTCTGCTACCCACTCGGACATGGGAGTTGGAACCTAGCTACAGTCCTATTGAAGAAGGATGTCGGAAATCGCTGTATTCAACTCAGATACACGGGAGTTCAGGCCCAAAGCTTACACATGCTTTTCCCGCAACCTATCCCAGCCAGTAACATAAGGAGGTTAGCAGGTACGTCTACAGTCAGGCAGGATGCGGGAGGGTTCTGCCCTGTCCTCAGCTCTCACAGGGAAGCATGCCTAGAAGCCAGCTCTCAACTAGCTGCATTCTTATGACAGTGTGAAGGTAGCAGTATTCTGAGTAAGGAGGTTCCCAGATTACCACTCTACTGCACCTGGAGATACCGTCCAGGTGTGCATTGTTAACTTGCGTCTCAGAAGCCTGTGGCAAAAGTCTCTGGTGAAGACGTGGGAAACTCACTCTGCAGGCAGTGTGGAACTGTGAGGGACAGAGGATGAGCTCAGCTCTCAGAAGTAAGATGCTTTTGGACAAGTCGTTAGCTACATTCTCACATATATTGAACTTAGTATGTAGCACCAGTCTACCTCAGGAATTACTAGGAAATCGCTGGATTGAGCTTGGAGGCACTAGTCTTGTGTGCCTGGAGACTCCAATTACCTTTCCCAACACTGCCGTCACGCAGCAGGTCTAGGCCTTTTAGAAGCGAAGGGTAACTGCAGGCAGGATGTGGAGGTACAGGCCGTAAGCTCAACTCTCAGAACTAAGCATGGGAGGCAGATGTCTGCTACCCACTAGTACATGGGAGTAGGAACCTAGCTACACTCTGATTGGAGATGGCCATTTGAAAACGCTGTATTCAACTCAGGTACACGTGAGTTCAGGCTCAATGGTTACACATACTATTCCCCCAACCTCTCCCAGCAACTAACATAAGGATGTTAGCAGCTACGTCTACAGTCAGGCAGGATGCGGGAGGGTTCTGCCCTGACCTCAGCTCTCACAGGGAAGCATGCCTAGAAGCCAGCTCTCAACTAGCTGCGTTCTTATCGCAGTGAGAAGGTAGCAGTATTCTGAGTCAGGAGGTTCCAAGATTACCACTGTACTGCACCTGGAGAAACCGGCCAGGTCTGCATTGTTAAGTTGCGTCTCACAAGCCTCTGGGAAGCGTCTCTGGTGGAGACGTGCGAAACTCACTCTGCAGGCAGTGTGGAACTCTGAGGGCCTGAGGGTGAGCTCAACTCTCAGAAGTAAGATGCTTTTGGACAAGGCGTTAGCTACATTCTCACATATATTGAACTTAGTATGTAGCACCAGTCTACCACAGGAATTACTAGGAAATCGCTGGATTGAGCTTGGAGGCACTAGTCTTGTGTGCCTGGAGACTCCAATTACCTTTCCCAACACTGTCGTCACGCAGCAGGTCTAGGACTTTTAAAAGCGAAGGGTAACTGCAGGCAGGATGTGGAGGTACAGGCCGTAAGCTCAACTCTCAGAAGTAAGCATGGGAGGCAGATGTCTGCTACCCACTAGTACATGGGAGTAGGAACCTAGCTACACTCTGATTGGAGATGGCCGTTTGAAAACGCTGTATTCAACTCAGGTACACGTGAGTTCAGGCTCAATGGTTACACATACTATTCCCCCAACGTCTCCCAGCAACTAACATAAGGATGTTAGCAGCTACGTCTACAGTCAGGCAGGATGCGGGAGGGTTCTGCCCTGACCTCAGCTCTCACAGGGAAGCATGCCTAGAAGCCAGCTCTCAACTAGCTGCGTTCTTATCGCAGTGAGAAGGTAGCAGTATTTTGAGTCAGGAGGTTCCAAGATTACCACTGTACTGCACCTGGAGATACCGTGCAGGTCTGCATTGTTAAGTTGCGTCTCACAAGCCTTTGACAAACGTCTCTGGTGAAGATGTGCGAAACTCACTCTGCAGGCAGTGTGGAACTGTGAGGGACTGAGGGTCAGCTCAACTCTCAGCAGTAAGATGATTTTGGACAAGGCGTTCAGCTACCTTCTCACATATGGAACTTAGTATGTAGCACCAGTCTACCCCAGGAATTACTGGGAAATCGCTGGATTGAGTTTGGAGGCACTAGTCTTGTGTGCCGGGAGATTCCAGTTACCTCTCCCAACACTTCGGTGAAGCAGCGAGCCTAGGCCTTTTGGAAGCGAAAGGTAGCTGCAGGCAGGAGGTAGGGTTACAGGCCATAAGCTCAACTCTCAGAAGTGTGTATGCATGGGAGGCAGATGTCTGCTACCCACTCGTACATGCGAGTGGGAACCTAGCTACACTCTGATGAAGAAGGACTTTGGAAATCGCTGTATTCAACTCAGATACACGTGGGTTCAGGCACAACGATTCCACATGCTTTTCTCACAACCTTTCCCTGCCACTAACATGAGGACGTTAGCAGCTCCTTCTACAGTCAAGCAGGATGCGGGAGGGTTGTGCCCTGTCCTTAGCTCTCACAGGGAAGCATGCCTTGAAGCCAGCTGTCATCTAGCTGCATTGTTATGGCAGGGTGAAGGTAGCAGTATTCTGAGACAGGAGGTTCCCAGATTACCACTCTACTGCACCTGGAGATACCCTCCAGGTCTGCATTGTGAACTTGCGTCTCAGAAGCCTCTGGCAAAAGTCTCGGTTGAAGACGTGCGAAACTCACTCTGCAGGCAGTGTGGAACTGTGAGGGACTGAGGGTGAGCTCAACTCTCAGAAGTAAGATGTTTTTGGACAAGGCGTTCAACTACCTACTCACGTATGGAACTTAGTATGTAGCACCAGTCTACCCCAGGAATTACTAGGAAATCGCTTGATTGAGCTTGGAGGCACTCGTCTTGTGTGCCGGGAGATTCCAATTACCTCTCCCAACACTTGCGTCAAGCAGCGAGCCTAGGCCTTTTGGAAGCGAAAGGTAGCGGCAGGCAGGATGTAGGGTTACAGGCCATAAGCTCAACTCTCAGAAGTGTGTATGCATGGGAGGCAGATGTCTGCTACCCACTCGGACATGGGAGTTGGAACCTAGATACAGTCCTATTGAAGAAGGATGTTGGAAATCGCTGTATTCAACTCAGATACACGGGAGTTCAGGCCCAAAGCTTACACATGCTTTTCCCACAACCTATCCCAGCCAGTAACATAAGGAGGTTAGCAGGTACGTCTACAGTCAGGCAGGATGCGGGAGGGTTCTGCCCTGTCCTCAGCTCTCACAGGGAAGCATGCCTAGAAGCCAGCTCTCAACTAGCTGCATTCTTATGACAGTGTGAAGGTAGCAGTATTCTGAGTAAGGAGGTTCCCAGATTACCACTCTACTGCACCTGGAGATACCGTCCAGGTGTGCATTGTTAACTTGCGTCTCAGAAGCCTGTGGCAAAAGTCTCTGGTGAAGACGTGGGAAACTCACTCTGCAGGCAGTGTGGAACTGTGAGGGACTGAGGATGAGCTCAGCTCTAAGAAGTAAGATGCTTTTGGACAAGTCGTTAGCTACATTCTCACATATATTGAACTTAGTGTGTAGCACCAGTCTACCTCATGGAATTACTAGGAAATCGCTGGATTGAGCTTGGAGGCACTAGTCTTGTGTGCCTGGAGACTCCAATTACCTTTCCCAACACTGCCGTCACGCAGCAGGTCTAGGCCTTTTAGAAGCGAAGGGTAACTGCAGGCAGGATGTGGAGGTACAGGCCGTAAGCTCAACTCTCAGAAGTAAGCATGGGAGGCAGATGTCTGCTACCCACTAGTACATGGTAGTAGGAACCTAGCTACACTCTGATTTGAGATGTCCATTTGAAAACGCTGTATTCAACTCAGGTACACGTGAGTTCAGGCTCAATGGTTACACATACTATTCCCCCAACCTCTCCCAGCAACTAACATAAGGATGTTAGCAGCTACGTCTACAGTCAGGCAGGATGCGGGAGGGTTCTGCCCTGACCTCAGCTCTCACAGGGAAGCATGCCTAGAAGCCAGCTCTCAACTAGCTGCGTTCTTATCGCAGTGAGAAGGTAGCAGTATTCTGAGTCAGGAGGTTCCAAGATTACCACTGTACTGCACCTGGAGAAACCGGCCAGGTCTGCATTGTTAAGTTGCGTCTCACAAGCCTCTGGGAAGCGTCTCTGGTGGAGACGTGCGAAACTCACTCTGCAGGCAGTGTGGAACTCTGAGGGCCTGAGGATGAGCTCAACTCTCAGAAGTAAGATGCTTTTGGACAAGGCGTTAGCTACATTCTCACATATATTGAACTTAGTATGTAGCACCAGTCTACCACAGGAATTACTAGGAAATCGCTGGATTGAGCTTGGAGGCAGTAGTCTTGTGTGCCTGGAGACTCCAATTACCTTTCCCAACACTGCCGTCACGCAGCAGGTCTAGGACTTTTAAAAGCGAAGGGTAACTGCAGGCAGGATGTGGAGGTACAGGCCGTAAGCTCAACTCTCAGAAGTAAGCATGGGAGGCAGATGTCTGCTACCCACTAGTACATGGGAGTAGGAACCTAGCTACACTCTGATTTGAGATGGCCGTTTGAAAACGCTGTATTCAACTCAGGTACACGTGAGTTCAGGCTCAATGGTTACACATACTATTCCCCCAACCTCTCCCAGCAACTAACATAAGGATGTTAGCAGCTACGTCTACAGTCAGGCAGGATGCGGGAGGGTTCTGCCCTGACCTCAGCTCTCACAGGGAAGCATGCCTAGAAGCCAGCTCTCAACTAGCTGCGTTCTTATCGCAGTGAGAAGGTAGCAGTATTTTGAGTCAGGAGGTTCCAAGATTACCACTGTACTGCACCTGGAGATACGGTGCAGGTCTGCATTGTTAAGTTGCGTCTCACAAGCCTTTGACAAACGTCTCTGGTGAAGACGTGCGAAACTCACTCTGCAGGCAGTGTGGAACTGTGAGGGACTGAGGGTGAGCTCAACTCTCAGCAGTAAGATGATTTTGGACAAGGCGTTCAGCTACCTTCTCACATATGGAACTTAGTATGTAGCACCAGTCTACCCCAGGAATTACTGGGAAATCGCTGGATTGAGTTTGGAGGCACTAGTCTTGTGTGCCGGGAGATTCCAGTTACCTCTCCCAACACTTCGGTGAAGCAGCGAGCCTAGGCCTTTTGGAAGCGAAAGGTAGCTGCAGGCAGGAGGTAGGGTTACAGGCCATAAGCTCAACTCTCAGAAGTGTGTATGCATGGGAGGCAGATGTCTGCTACCCACTCGTACATGCGAGTGGGAACCTAGCTACACTCTGATGAAGAAGGACTTTGGAAATCGCTGTATTCAACTCAGATACACGTGGGTTCAGGCACAACGATTCCACATGCTTTTCTCACAACCTTTCCCTGCCACTAACATGAGGACGTTAGCAGCTCCCTCTACAGTAAAGCAGGATGCGGGAGGGTTGTGCCCTGTCCTTAGCTCTCACAGGGAAGCATGCCTTGAAGCCAGCTGTCATCTAGCTGCATTGTTATGGCAGGGTGAAGGTAGCAGTATTCTGAGACAGGAGGTTCCCAGATTACCACTCTACTGCACCTGGAGATACCCTCCAGGTCTGCATTGTGAACTTGCGTCTCAGAAGCCTCTGGCAAAAGTCTCGGTTGAAGACGTGCGAAACTCACTCTGCAGGCAGTGTGGAACTGTGAGGGACTGAGGGTGAGCTCAACTCTCAGAAGTAAGATGTTTTTGGACAAGGCGTTCAACTACCTACTCACGTATGGAACTTTGTAGCACCAGTCTACCCCAGGAATTACTAGGAAATCGCTTGATTGAGCTTGGAGGCACTCGTCTTGTGTGCCGGGAGATTCCAATTACCTCTCCCAACACTTGCGTCAAGCAGCGAGCCTAGGCCTTTTGGAAGCGAAAGGTAGCGGCAGGCAGGATGTAGGGTTACAGGCCATAAGCTCAACTCTCAGAAGTGTGTATGCATGGGAGGCAGATGTCTGCTACCCACTCGGACATGGGAGTTGGAACCTAGCTATAGTCCTATTGAAGAAGGATGTTGGAAATCGCTGTATTCAACTCAGATACACGGGAGTTCAGGCCCAAAGCTTACACATGCTTTTCCCGCAACCTATCCCAGCCACTAACATAAGGAGGTTAGCAGGTACGTCTACAGTCAGGCAGGATGCGGGAGGGTTCTGCCCTGTCCTCAGCTCTCACAGGGAAGCATGCCTAGAAGCCAGCTCTCAACTAGCTGCATTCTTATGACAGTGTGAAGGTAGCAGTATTCTGAGTAAGGAGGTTCCCAGATTACCACTCTACTGCACCTGGAGATACCGTCCAGGTGTGCATTGTTAACTTGCGTCTCAGAAGCCTGTGGCAAAAGTCTCTGGTGAAGACGTGGGAAACTCACTCTGCAGGCAGTGTGGAACTGTGAGGGACTGAGGATTAGCTCAGCTCTCAGAAGTAAGATGCTTTTGGACAAGGCGTTAGCTACATTCTCACATATATGGAACTTAGTATGTAGCACCAGTCTACCCCAGGAATTACTAGGAAATCGCTTGATTGAGCTTGGAGGCACTCGTCTTGTGTGCCGGGAGATTCCAATTACCTCTCCCAACACTTGCGTCAAGCAGCGAGCCTAGGCCTTTTGGAAGCGAAAGGTAGCGGCAGGCAGGATGTAGGGTTACAGGCCATAAGCTCAACTCTCAGAAGTGTGTATGCATGGGAGGCAGATGTCTGCTACCCACTCGGACATGGGAGTTGGAACCTAGCTACAGTCCTATTGAAGAAGGATGTTGGAAATCGCTGTATTCAACTCAGATACACGGGAGTTCAGGCCCAAAGCTTACACATGCTTTTCCCACAAACTATCCCAGCCACTAACATAAGGAGGTTAGCAGGTACGTCTACAGTCAGGCAGGATCCGGGAGGGTTCTGCCCTGTCCTCAGCTCTCACAGGGAAGCATGCCTAGAAGCCAGCTCTCAACTAGCTGCATTCTTATGACAGTGTGAAGGTAGCAGTATTCTGAGTAAGGAGGTTCCCAGATTACCACTCTACTGCACCTGGAGATACCGTCCAGGTGTGCATTGTTAACTTGCGTCTCAGAAGCCTGTGGCAAAAGTCTCTGGTGAAGACGTAGGAAACTCACTCTGCAGGCAGTGTGGAACTGTGAGGGACTGAGGATGAGCTCAGCTCTCAGAAGTAAGATGCTTTTGGACAAGTCGTTAGCTACATTCTCACATATATTGAACTTAGTATGTAGCACCAGTCTACCTCAGGAATTACTAGGAAATCGCTGGATTGAGCTTGGAGGCACTAGTCTTGTGTGCCTGGAGACTCCACTTACCTCTCCCAACACTGCCGTCACGCAGCAGGTCTAGGCCGTTTAGAAGCGAAGGGTACCTGCAGGCAGGATATGGAGGTACAGGCCGAAGCTCAACTCTCAGAAGTATGCATGGGAGGCAGATGTCTACTACCCACTAGTACATGGGAGTAGGAACCTAGCTACACTCTGATTGAAGAAGGCCGTTGGAAAACGCTCTATTCAACTCAGGTACACGTGAGTTCAGGCTCAATGCTTACACATGCTATTCCCCCAACCTCTCCCAGCAACTAACATAAGGATGTTAGCAGCTACGTCTACAGTCAGGCAGGATGCGGGAGGGTTCTGCCCTGACCTCAGCTTTCACAGGGAAGCATGCCTAGATTCCAGCTCTCAACTAGCTGCGTTCTTATCGCAGTGAGAAGGTAGCCGTATTCTGAGTCAGGAGGTTCCAAGATTACCACTGTACTGCACCTGGAGATACCGTGCAGGTCTGCATTGTTAAGTTGCGTCTCACAAGCCTTTGACAAACGTCTCTGGTGAAGACGTGCGAAACTCACTCTGCAGGCAGTGTGGAACTGTGAGGGACTGAGGGTGCGCTCAACTCTCAGCAGTAAGATGCTTTTGGACAAGGCGTTCAGCTACCTTCTCACATATGGAACTTAGTATGTAGCACCAGTCTACCCCAGGAATTACTGGGAAATCGCTGGATTGAGTTTGGAGGCACTAGTCTTGTGTGCCGGGAGATTCCAGTTACCTCTCCCAACACTTCGGTGAAGCAGCGAGCCTAGGCCTTTTGGAAGCGAAAGGTAGCTGCAGGCAGGAGGTAGGGTTACAGGCCATAAGCTCAACTCTCAGAAGTGTGTATGCATGGGAGGCAGATGTCTGCTACCCACTCGGACATGCGAGTGGGAACCTAGCTACACTCTGATGAAGAAGGACTTTGGAAATCGCTGTATTCAACTCAGATACACGTGGGTTCAGGCACAACGATTCCACATGCTTTTCTCACAACCTTTCCCTGCCACTAACATGAGGACGTTAGCAGCTCCTTCTACAGTCAAGCAGGATGCGGGAGGGTTGTGCCCTGTCCTTAGCTCTCACAGGGAAGCATGCCTTGAAGCCAGCTGTCAACTAGCTGCATTGTTATGGCAGGGTGAAGGTAGCAGTATTCTGAGACAGGAGGTTCCCAGATTACCACTCTACTGCACCTGGAGATACCCTCCAGGTCTGCATTGTGAACTTGCGTCTCAGAAGCCTCTGGCAAAAGTCTCGGTTGAAGACGTGCGAAACTCACTCTGCAGGCAGTGTGGAACTGTGAGGGACTGAGGGTGAGCTCAACTCTCAGAAGTAAGATGTTTTTGGACAAGGCGTTCAACTACCTACTCACGTATGGAACTTAGTATGTAGCACCAGTCTACCCCAGGAATTACTAGGAAATCGCTTGATTGAGCTTGGAGGCACTCGTCTTGTGTGCCGGGAGATTCCAATTACCTCTCCCAACACTTGCGTCAAGCAGCGAGCCTAGGCCTTTTGGAAGCGAAAGGTAGCGGCAGGCAGGATGTAGGGTTACAGGCCATAAGCTCAACTCTCAGAAGTGTGTATGCATGGGAGGCAGATGTCTGCTACCCACTCGGACATGGGAGTTGGAACCTAGCTACAGTCCTATTGAAGAAGGATGTTGGAAATCGCTGTATTCAACTCAGATACACGGGAGTTCAGGCCCAAAGCTTACACATGCTTTTCCCACAAACTATCCCAGCCACTAACATAAGGAGGTTAGCAGGTACGTCTACAGTCAGGCAGGATGCGGGAGGGTTCTGCCCTGTCCTCAGCTCTCACAGGGAAGCATGCCTAGAAGCCAGCTCTCAACTAGCTGCATTCTTATGACAGTGTGAAGGTAGCAGTATTCTGAGTAAGGAGGTTCCCAGATTACCACTCTACTGCACCTGGAGATACCGTCCAGGTGTGCATTGTTAACTTGCGTCTCAGAAGCCTGTGGCAAAAGTCTCTGGTGAAGACGTAGGAAACTCACTCTGCAGGCAGTGTGGAACAGTGAGGGACTGAGGATGAGCTCAGCTCTCAGAAGTAAGATGCTTTTGGACAAGTCGTTAGCTACATTCTCACATATATTGAACTTAGTATGTAGCACCAGTCTACCTCAGGAATTACTAGGAAATCGCTGGATTGAGCTTGGAGGCACTAGTCTTGTGTGCCTGGAGACTCCACTTACCTCTCCCAACACTGCCGTCACGCAGCAGGTCTAGGCCGTTTAGAAGCGAAGGGTACCTGCAGGCAGGATATGGAGGTACAGGCCGAAGCTCAACTCTCAGAAGTATGCATGGGAGGCAGATGTCTACTACCCACTAGTACATGGGAGTAGGAACCTAGCTACACTCTGATTGAAGAAGGCCGTTGGAAAACGCTCTATTCAACTCAGGTACACGTGAGTTCAGGCTCAATGCTTACACATGCTATTCCCCCAACCTCTCCCAGCAACTAACATAAGGATGTTAGCAGCTACGTCTACAGTCAGGCAGGATGCGGGAGGGTTCTGCCCTGACCTCAGCTTTCACAGGGAAGCATGCCTAGAATCCAGCTCTCAACTAGCTGCGTTCTTATCGCAGTGAGAAGGTAGCCGTATTCTGAGTCAGGAGGTTCCAAGATTACCACTGTACTGCACCTGGAGATACCGTGCAGGTCTGCATTGTTAAGTTGCGTCTCACAAGCCTTTGACAAACGTCTCTGGTGAAGACGTGCGAAACTCACTCTGCAGGCAGTGTGGAACTGTGAGGGACTGAGGGTGAGCTCAACTCTCAGCAGTAAGATGATTTTGGACATGGCGTTCAGCTACCTTCTCACATATGGAACTTAGTATGTAGCACCAGTCTACCCCAGGAATTACTGGGAAATCGCTGGATTGAGTTTGGAGGCACTAGTCTTGTGTGCCGGGAGATTCCAGTTACCTCTCCCAACACTTCGGTGAAGCAGCGAGCCTAGGCCTTTTGGAAGCGAAAGGTAGCTGCAGGCAGGAGGTAGGGTTACAGGCCATAAGCTCAACTCTCAGAAGTGTGTATGCATGGGAGGCAGATGTCTGCTACCCACTCGTACATGCGAGTGGGAACCTAGCTACACTCTGATGAAGAAGGACTTTGGAAATCGCTGTATTCAACTCAGATACACGTGGGTTCAGGCACAACGATTCCACATGCTTTTCGCACAACCTTTCCCTGCCACTAACATGAGGACGTTAGCAGCTCCTTCTACAGTCAAGCAGGATGCGGGAGGGTTGTGCCCTGTCCTTAGCTCTCACAGGGAAGCATGCCTTGAAGCCAGCTGTCAACTAGCTGCATTCTTATGGCAGGGTGAAGGTAGCAGTATTCTGAGACAGGAGGTTCCCAGATTACCACTCTACTGCACCTGGAGATACCCTCCAGGTCTGCATTGTTAACTTGCGTCTCAGAAGCCTCTGGCAAACGTCTCTGGTGAAGACGTGCGAAACTCACTCTGCAGGCAGTGTGGAACTGTGAGGGACTGAGGGTGAGCTCAACTCTCAGAAGTAAGATGTTTTAGGACAAGGCGTTCAACTACCTACTCACGTATGGAACTTAGTACCTAGCACCAGTCTACCCCAGGAATTACTAGGAAATCGCTTGATTGAGCTTGGAGGCACTCGTCTTGTGTGCCGGGAGATTCCAGTTACCTCTCCCAACACTTGCGTCAAGCAGCGAGCCTAGGCCTTTTGGAAGCGAAAGGTAGCGGCAGGCAGGATGTAGGGTTACAGGCCATAAGGTCAACTCTCAGAAGTGTGTATGCATGGGAGGCAGATGTCTGCTACCCACTCGGACATGGGAGTTGGAACCTAGCTACACTCCTATTGAAGAAGGATGTTGGAAATCGCTGTATTCAACTCAGATACACGGGAGTTCAGGCCCAATGCTTACACATGCTTTTCCCACAACCTATCCCAGCCACTAACATAAGGAGGTTAGCAGGTACGTCTACAGTCAGGCAGGGTGCGGGAGGGTTCTGCCCTGTCCTCAGCTCTCACAGGGAAGCATGCCTAGAAGCCAGCTCTCAACTAGCTGCATTCTTATGACAGTGTGAAGGTAGCAGTATTCTGAGTAAGGAGGTTCCCAGATTACCACTCTACTGCACCTGGAGATACCGTCCAGGTGTGCATTGTTAACTTGCGTCTCTGAAGCCTGTGGCAAAAGTCTCTGGTGAAGACGTGGGAAACTCACTCTGCAGGCAGTGTGGAACTGTGAGGGACTGAGGATGAGCTCAGCTCTCAGAAGTAAGATGCTTTTGGACAAGTCGTTAGCTACATTCTCACATATATTGAACTTAGTATGTAGCACCAGTCTACCTCAGGAATTACTAGGAAATCGCTGGATTGAGCTTGGAGGCACTAGTCCTGTGTGCCGGGAGATTCCAGTTACCTCTCCCAACACTTCGGTGAAGCAGCGAGCCTAGGCCTTTTGGAAGCGGAAGGTAGCTGCAGGCAGGAGGTAGGGTTACAGGCCATAAGCTCAACTCTCAGAAGTGGGTATGCATGGGAGGCAGATGTCTGCTACCCACTCGGACATGCGAGTGGGAACCTAGCTACACTCTGATGAAGAAGGACTTTGGAAATCGCTGTATTCAACTCAGATACGCGTGGGTTCAGGCACAACGATTCCACATGCTTTTCGCACAACCTTTCCCTGCCACTAACATGAGGACGTTAGCAGCTCCTTCTACAGTCAAGCAGGATGCGGGAGGGTTGTGCCCTGTCCTTAGCTCTCACAGGGAAGCATGCCTTGAAGCCAGCTGTCAACTAGCTGCATTCTTATGGCAGGGTGAAGGTAGCAGTATTCTGAGACAGGAGGTTCCCAGATTACCACTCTACTGCACCTGGAGATACCCTCCAGGTCTGCATTGTTAACTTGCGTCTCAGAAGCCTCTGGCAAACGTCTCTGGTGAAGACGTGCGAAACCCACTCTGCAGGCAGTGTGGAACTGTGAGGGACTGAGGGTGAGCTCAACTCTCAGAAGTAAGATGTTTTAGGACAAGGCGTTCAACTACCTACTCACGTATGGAACTTAGTACCTAGCACCAGTCTACCCCAGGAATTACTAGGAAATCGCTTGATTGAGCTTGGAGGCACTCGTCTTGTGTGCCGGGAGATTCCAGTTACCTCTCCCAACACTTGCGTCAAGCAGCGAGCCTAGGCCTTTTGGAAGCGAAAGGTAGCTGCAGGCAGGATGTAGGGTTACAGGCCATAAGGTCAACTCTCAGAAGTGTGTATGCATGGGAGGCAGATGTCTGCTACCCACTCGGACATGGGAGTTGGAACCTAGCTACACTCCTATTGAAGAAGGATGTTGGAAATCGCTGTATTCAACTCAGATACACGGGAGTTCAGGCCCAATGCTTACACATGCTTTTCCCACAACCTATCCCAGCCACTAACATAAGGAGGTTAGCAGGTACGTCTACAGTGAGGCAGGGTGCGGGAGGGTTCTGCCCTGTCCTCAGCTCTCACAGGGAAGCATGCCTAGAAGCCAGCTCTCAACTAGCTGCATTCTTATGACAGTGTGAAGGTAGCAGTATTCTGAGTAAGGAGGTTCCCAGATTACCACTCTACTGCACCTGGAGATACCCTCCAGGTCTGCATTGTTAACTTGCGTCTCAGAAGCCTCTGGCAAAAGTCTCTGGTGAAGACGTGGGAAACCTACTCTGCAGGCAGTGTGGAACTGTGAGGGACTGAGGGTGAGCTCAACTCTCAGCAGTAAGATGATTTTGGACAAGGCGTTCAGCTACCTTCTCACATATGGAACTTAGTATGTAGCACCAGTCTACCCCAGGAATTACTGGGAAATCGCTGGATTGAGTTTGGAGGCACTAGTCTTGTGTGCCGGGAGATTCCAGTTACCTCTCCCAACACTTCGGTGAAGCAGCGAGCCTAGGCCTTTTGGAAGCGAAAGGTAGCTGCAGGCAGGAGGTAGGGTTACAGGCCATAAGCTCAACTCTCAGAAGTGTGTATGCATGGGAGGCAGATGTCTGCTACCCACTCGTACATGCGAGTGGGAACCTAGCTACACTCTGATGAAGAAGGACTTTGGAAATCGCTGTATTCAACTCAGATACGCGTGGGTTCAGGCACAACGATTCCACATGCTTTTCGCACAACCTTTCCCTTCCACTAACATGAGGACGTTAGCAGCTCCTTCTACAGTCAAGCAGGATGCGGGAGGGTTGTGCCCTGTCCTTAGCTCTCACAGGGAAGCAGGCCTTGAAGCCAGCTGTCAACTAGCTGCATTCTTATGGCAGGGTGAAGGTAGCAGTATTCTGAGAGAGGAGGTTCCCAGATTACCACTCTACTGTACCTGGAGATACCTTCCAGGTCTGCATTGTTAACTTGCGTCTCAGAAGCCTCTGGCAAACGTCTCTGGTGAAGACGTGCGAAACTCACTCTGCAGGCAGTGTGGAACTGTGAGGGACTGAGGGTGAGCTCAACTCTCAGAAGTAAGATGTTTTTGGACAAGGCGTTCAACTACCCACTCACGTATGGAACTTAGTATGTAGCACCAGTCTACCCCAGGAATTACTAGGAAATCGCTTGATTAAGCTTGGAGGCACTCGTCTTGTGTGCCGGGAGATTCCAGTTACCTCTCCCAACACTTGCGTCAAGCAGCGAGCCTAGGCCTTTTGGAAGCGAAAGGTAGCGGCAGGCAGGATGTAGGGTACAGGCCGTAAGCTCAACTCTCAGAACTGTGTATGCATGGGAGGCAGGTGTCTGCTACCCACTCGGACATGGGAGTTGGGACCTAGCTACACTCCTATTGAAGAAGGATGTTGGAAATCGCTGTATTCAACTCAGATACACGGGAGTTCAGGCCCAATGCTTACACATGCTTTTCCCACAACCTATCCCAGCCACTAACATAAGGAGGTTAGCAGGTACGTCTACAGTCAGGCAGGGTGCGGGAGGGTTCTGCCCTGTCCTCAGCTCTCACAGGGAAGCATGCCTAGAAGCCAGCTCTCAACTAGCTGCATTCTTATGACAGTGTGAAGGTAGCAGTATTCTGAGTAAGGAGGTTCCCAGATTACCACTCTACTGCACCTGGAGATACCCTCCAGGTCTGCATTGTTAACTTGCGTCTCAGAAGCCTCTGGCAAAAGTCTCTGGTGAAGACGTGGGAAACCTACTCTGCAGGCAGTGTGGAACTGTGAGGGACTGAGGGTGAGCTCAACTCTCAGCAGTAAGATGATTTTGGACAAGGCGTTCAGCTACCTTCTCACATATGGAACTTAGTATGTAGCACCAGTCTACCCCAGGAATTACTGGGAAATCGCTGGATTGAGTTTGGAGGCACTAGTCTTGTGTGCCGGGAGATTCCAGTTACCTCTCCCAACACTTCGGTGAAGCAGCGAGCCTAGGCCTTTTGGAAGCGAAAGGTAGCTGCAGGCAGGAGGTAGGGTTACAGGCCATAAGCTCAACTCTCAGAAGTGTGTATGCATGGGAGGCAGATGTCTGCTACCCACTCGTACATGCGAGTGGGAACCTAGCTACACTCTGATGAAGAAGGACTTTGGAAATCGCTGTATTCAACTCAGATACGCGTGGGTTCAGGCACAACGATTCCACATGCTTTTCGCACAACCTTTCCCTGCCACTAACATGAGGACGTTAGCAGCTCCTTCTACAGTCAAGCAGGATGCGGGAGGGTTGTGCCCTGTCCTTAGCTCTCACAGGGAAGCATGCCTTGAAGCCAGCTGTCAACTAGCTGCATTCTTATGGCAGGGTGAAGGTAGCAGTATTCTGAGACAGGAGGTTCCCAGATTACCACTCTACTGTACCTGGAGATACCTTCCAGGTCTGCATTGTTAACTTGCGTCTCAGAAGCCTCTGGCAAACGTCTCTGGTGAAGACGTGCGAAACTCACTCTGCAGGCAGTGTGGAACTGTGAGGGACTGAGGGTGAGCTCAACTCTCAGAAGTAAGATGTTTTTGGACAAGGCGTTCAACTACCCACTCACGTATGGAACTTAGTATGTAGCACCAGTCTACCCCAGGAATTACTAGGAAATCGCTTGATTGAGCTTGGAGGCACTCGTCTTGTGTGCCGGGAGATTCCAGTTACCTCTCCCAACACTTGCGTCAAGCAGCGAGCCTAGGCCTTTTGGAAGCGAAAGGTAGCGGCAGGCAGGATGTAGGGTACAGGCCTAAGCTCAACTCTCAGAACTGTGTATGCATGGGAGGCAGGTGTCTGCTACCCACTCGGACATGGGAGTTGGGACCTAGCTACACTCCTATTGAAGAAGGATGTTGGAAATCGCTGTATTCAACTCAGATACACGGGAGTTCAGGCCCAATGCTTACACATGCTTTTCCCACAACCTATCCCAGCCACTAACATAAGAAGGTTAGCAGGTACGTCTACAGTCAGGCAGGGTGCGGGAGGGTTCTGCCCTGTCCTCAGCTCTCACAGGGAAGCATGCCTAGAAGCCAGCTCTCAACTAGCTGCATTCTTATGACTGTGTGAAGGTAGCAGTATTCTGAGTAAGGAGGTTCCCAGATTACCACTCTACTGCACCTGGAGATACCGTCCAGGTGTGCATTGTTAACTTGCGCCTCAGAAGCCTGTGGCAAAAGTCTCTGGTGAAGACGTAGGAAACTCACTCTGCAGGCAGTGTGGAACTGTGAGGGACTGAGGATGAGCTCAGCTCTCAGAAGTAAGATGCTTTTGGACAAGTCGTTAGCTACATTCTCACATATATTGAACTTAGTATGTAGCACCAGTCTACCTCAGGAATTACTAGGAAATCGCTGGATTGAGCTTGGAGGCACTAGTCTTGTGTGCCTGGAGACTCCACTTACCTCTCCCAACACTGCCGTCACGCAGCAGGTCTAGGCCGTTTAGAAGCGAAGGGTACCTGCAGGCAGGATATGGAGGTACAGGCCGAAGCTCAACTCTCAGAAGTATGCATGGGAGGCAGATGTCTACTACCCACTAGTACATGGGAGTAGGAACCTAGCTACACTCTGATTGAAGAAGGCCGTTGGAAAACGCTCTATTCAACTCAGGTACACGTGAGTTCAGGCTCAATGCTTACACATGCTATTCCCCCAACCTCTCCCAGCAACTAACATAAGGATGTTAGCAGCTACGTCTACAGTCAGGCAGGATGCGGGAGGGTTCTGCCCTGACCTCAGCTTTCACAGGGAAGCATGCCTAGAATCCAGCTCTCAACTAGCTGCGTTCTTATCGCAGTGAGAAGGTAGCCGTATTCTGAGTCAGGAGGTTCCAAGATTACCACTGTACTGCACCTGGAGATACCGTGCAGGTCTGCATTGTTAAGTTGCGTCTCACAAGCCTTTGACAAACGTCTCTGGTGAAGACGTGCGAAACTCACTCTGCAGGCAGTGTGGAACTGTGAGGGACTGAGGGTGCGCTCAACTCTCAGCAGTAAGATGCTTTTGGACAAGGCGTTCAGCTACCTTCTCACATATGGAACTTAGTATGTAGCACCAGTCTACCCCAGGAATTACTGGGAAATCGCTGGATTGAGTTTGGAGGCACTAGTCTTGTGTGCCGGGAGATTCCAGTTACCTCTCCCAACACTTCGGTGAAGCAGCGAGCCTAGGCCTTTTGGAAGCGAAAGGTAGCTGCAGGCAGGAGGTAGGGTTACAGGCCATAAGCTCAACTCTCAGAAGTGTGTATGCATGGGAGGCAGATGTCTGCTACCCACTCGGACATGCGAGTGGGAACCTAGCTACACTCTGATGAAGAAGGACTTTGGAAATCGCTGTATTCAACTCAGATACACGTGGGTTCAGGCACAACGATTCCACATGCTTTTCTCACAACCTTTCCCTGCCACTAACATGAGGACGTTAGCAGCTCCTTCTACAGTCAAGCAGGATGCGGGAGGGTTGTGCCCTGTCCTTAGCTCTCACAGGGAAGCATGCCTTGAAGCCAGCTGTCAACTAGCTGCATTGTTATGGCAGGGTGAAGGTAGCAGTATTCTGAGACAGGAGGTTCCCAGATTACCACTCTACTGCACCTGGAGATACCCTCCAGGTCTGCATTGTGAACTTGCGTCTCAGAAGCCTCTGGCAAAAGTCTCGGTTGAAGACGTGCGAAACTCACTCTGCAGGCAGTGTGGAACTGTGAGGGACTGAGGGTGAGCTCAACTCTCAGAAGTAAGATGTTTTTGGACAAGGCGTTCAACTACCTACTCACGTATGGAACTTAGTATGTAGCACCAGTCTACCCCAGGAATTACTAGGAAATCGCTTGATTGAGCTTGGAGGCACTCGTCTTGTGTGCCGGGAGATTCCAATTACCTCTCCCAACACTTGCGTCAAGCAGCGAGCCTAGGCCTTTTGGAAGCGAAAGGTAGCGGCAGGCAGGATGTAGGGTTACAGGCCATAAGCTCAACTCTCAGAAGTGTGTATGCATGGGAGGCAGATGTCTGCTACCCACTCGGACATGGGAGTTGGAACCTAGCTACAGTCCTATTGAAGAAGGATGTTGGAAATCGCTGTATTCAACTCAGATACACGGGAGTTCAGGCCCAAAGCTTACACATGCTTTTCCCACAAACTATCCCAGCCACTAACATAAGGAGGTTAGCAGGTACGTCTACAGTCAGGCAGGATGCGGGAGGGTTGTGCCCTGTCCTCAGCTCTCACAGGGAAGCATGCCTAGAAGCCAGCTCTCAACTAGCTGCATTCTTATGACAGTGTGAAGGTAGCAGTATTCTGAGTAAGGAGGTTCCCAGATTACCACTCTACTGCACCTGGAGATACCGTCCAGGTGTGCATTGTTAACTTGCGTCTCAGAAGCCTGTGGCAAAAGTCTCTGGTGAAGACGTAGGAAACTCACTCTGCAGGCAGTGTGGAACAGTGAGGGACTGAGGATGAGCTCAGCTCTCAGAAGTAAGATGCTTTTGGACAAGTCGTTAGCTACATTCTCACATATATTGAACTTAGTATGTAGCACCAGTCTACCTCAGGAATTACTAGGAAATCGCTGGATTGAGCTTGGAGGCACTAGTCTTGTGTGCCTGGAGACTCCACTTACCTCTCCCAACACTGCCGTCACGCAGCAGGTCTAGGCCGTTTAGAAGCGAAGGGTACCTGCAGGCAGGATATGGAGGTACAGGCCGAAGCTCAACTCTCAGAAGTGGGTATGCATGGGAGGCAGATGTCTACTACCCACTAGTACATGGGAGTAGGAACCTAGCTACACTCTGATTGAAGAAGGCCGTTGGAAAACGCTCTATTCAACTCAGGTACACGTGAGTTCAGGCTCAATGCTTACACATGCTATTCCCCCAACCTCTCCCAGCAACTAACATAAGGATGTTAGCAGCTACGTCTACAGTCAGGCAGGATGCGGGAGGGTTCTGCCCTGACCTCAGCTTTCACAGGGAAGCATGCCTAGAATCCAGCTCTCAACTAGCTGCGTTCTTATCGCAGTGAGAAGGTAGCCGTATTCTGAGTCAGGAGGTTCCAAGATTACCACTGTACTGCACCTGGAGATACCGTGCAGGTCTGCATTGTTAAGTTGCGTCTCACAAGCCTTTGACAAACGTCTCTGGTGAAGACGTGCGAAAATCACTCTGCAGGCAGTGTGGAACTGTGAGGGACTGAGGGTGAGCTCAACTCTCAGCAGTAAGATGATTTTGGACATGGCGTTCAGCTACCTTCTCACATATGGAACTTAGTATGTAGCACCAGTCTACCCCAGGAATTACTGGGAAATCGCTGGATTGAGTTTGGAGGCACTAGTCTTGTGTGCCGGGAGATTCCAGTTACCTCTCCCAACACTTCGGTGAAGCAGCGAGCCTAGGCCTTTTGGAAGCGAAAGGTAGCTGCAGGCAGGAGGTAGGGTTACAGGCCATAAGCTCAACTCTCAGAAGTGGGTATGCATGGGAGGCAGATGTCTGCTACCCACTCGGACATGCGAGTGGGAACCTAGCTACACTCTGATGAAGAAGGACTTTGGAAATAGCTGTATTCAACTCAGATACACGTGGGTTCAGGCACAACGATTCCACATGCTTTTCTCACAACCTTTCCCTGCCACTAACATGAGGACGTTAGCAGCTCCTTCTACAGTCAAGCAGGATGCGGGAGGGTTGTGCCCTGTCCTTAGCTCTCACAGGGAAGCATGCCTTGAAGCCAGCTGTCAACTAGCTGCATTGTTATGGCAGGGTGAAGGTAGCAGTATTCTGAGACAGGAGGTTCCCAGATTACCACTCTACTGCACCTGGAGATACCCTCCAGGTCTGCATTGTGAACTTGCGTCTCAGAAGCCTCTGGCAAAAGTCTCGGTTGAAGACGTGCGAAACTCACTCTGCAGGCAGTGTGGAACTGTGAGGGACTGAGGGTGAGCTCAACTCTCAGAAGTAAGATGTTTTTGGACAAGGCGTTCAACTACCTACTCACGTATGGAACTTAGTATGTAGCACCAGTCTACCCCAGGAATTACTAGGAAATCGCTTGATTGAGCTTGGAGGCACTCATCTTGTGTGCCGGGAGATTCCAATTACCTCTCCCAACACTTGCGTCAAGCAGCGAGCCTAGGCCTTTTGGAAGCGAAAGGTAGCGGCAGGCAGGATGTAGGGTTACAGGCCATAAGCTCAACTCTCAGAAGTGTGTATGCATGGGAGGCAGATGTCTGCTACCCACTCGGACATGGGAGTTGGAACCTAGCTACAGTCCTATTGAAGAAGGATGTTGGAAATCGCTGTATTCAACTCAGATACACGGGAGTTCAGGCCCAAAGCTTACACATGCTTTTCCCACAACCTATCCCAGCCAGTAACATAAGGAGGTTAGCAGGTACGTCTACAGTCAGGCAGGATGCGGGAGGGTTCTGCCCTGTCCTCAGCTCTCACAGGGAAGCATGCCTAGAAGCCAGCTATCAACTAGCTGCATTCTTATGACAGTGTGAAGGTAGCAGTATTCTGAGTAAGGAGGTTCCCAGATTACCACTCTACTGCACCTGGAGATACCGTCCAGGTGTGCATTGTTAACTTGCGTCTCTGAAGCCTGTGGCAAAAGTCTCTGGTGAAGACGTGGGAAACTCACTCTGCAGGCAGTGTGGAACTGTGAGGGACTGAGGATGAGCTCAGCTCTCAGAAGTAAGATGCTTTTGGACAAGTCGTTAGCTACATTCTCACATATATTGAACTTAGTATGTAGCACCAGTCTACCTCAGGAATTACTAGGAAATCGCTGGATTGAGCTTGGAGGCACTAGTCTTGTGTGCCGGGAGATTCCAGTTACCTCTCCCAACACTTCGGTGAAGCAGCGAGCCTAGGCCTTTTGGAAGCGGAAGGTAGCTGCAGGCAGGAGGTAGGGTTACAGGCCATAAGCTCAACTCTCAGAAGTGGGTATGCATGGGAGGCAGATGTCTGCTACCCACTCGGACATGCGAGTGGGAACCTAGCTACACTCTGATGAAGAAGGACTTTGGAAATCGCTGTATTCAACTCAGATACGCGTGGGTTCAGGCACAACGATTCCACATGCTTTTCGCACAACCTTTCCCTGCCACTAACATGAGGACGTTAGCAGCTCCTTCTACAGTCAAGCAGGATGCGGGAGGGTTGTGCCCTGTCCTTAGCTCTCACAGGGAAGCATGCCTTGAAGCCAGCTGTCAACTAGCTGCATTCTTATGGCAGGGTGAAGGTAGCAGTATTCTGAGACAGGAGGTTCCCAGATTACCACTCTACTGCACCTGGAGATACCCTCCAGGTCTGCATTGTTAACTTGCGTCTCAGAAGCCTCTGGCAAACGTCTCTGGTGAAGACGTGCGAAACCCACTCTGCAGGCAGTGTGGAACTGTGAGGGACTGAGGGTGAGCTCAACTCTCAGAAGTAAGATGTTTTAGGACAAGGCGTTCAACTACCTACTCACGTATGGAACTTAGTACCTAGCACCAGTCTACCCCAGGAATTACTAGGAAATCGCTTGATTGAGCTTGGAGGCACTCGTCTTGTGTGCCGGGAGATTCCAGTTACCTCTCCCAACACTTGCGTCAAGCAGCGAGCCTAGGCCTTTTGGAAGCGAAAGGTAGCTGCAGGCAGGATGTAGGGTTACAGGCCATAAGGTCAACTCTCAGAAGTGTGTATGCATGGGAGGCAGATGTCTGCTACCCACTCGGACATGGGAGTTGGAACCTAGCTACACTCCTATTGAAGAAGGATGTTGGAAATCGCTGTATTCAACTCAGATACACGGGAGTTCAGGCCCAATGCTTACACATGCTTTTCCCACAACCTATCCCAGCCACTAACATAAGGAGGTTAGCAGGTACGTCTACAGTCAGGCAGGGTGCGGGAGGGTTCTGCCCTGTCCTCAGCTCTCACAGGGAAGCATGCCTAGAAGCCAGCTCTCAACTAGCTGCATTCTTATGACAGTGTGAAGGTAGCAGTATTCTGAGTAAGGAGGTTCCCAGATTACCACTCTACTGCACCTGGAGATACCCTCCAGGTCTGCATTGTTAACTTGCGTCTCAGAAGCCTCTGGCAAAAGTCTCTGGTGAAGACGTGGGAAACCTACTCTGCAGGCAGTGTGGAACTGTGAGGGACTGAGGGTGAGCTCAACTCTCAGCAGTAAGATGATTTTGGACAAGGCGTTCAGCTACCTTCTCACATATGGAACTTAGTATGTAGCACCAGTCTACCCCAGGAATTACTGGGAAATCGCTGGATTGAGTTTGGAGGCACTAGTCTTGTGTGCCGGGAGATTCCAGTTACCTCTCCCAACACTTCGGTGAAGCAGCGAGCCTAGGCCTTTTGGAAGCGAAAGGTAGCTGCAGGCAGGAGGTAGGGTTACAGGCCATAAGCTCAACTCTCAGAAGTGTGTATGCATGGGAGGCAGATGTCTGCTACCCACTCGTACATGCGAGTGGGAACCTAGCTACACTCTGATGAAGAAGGACTTTGGAAATCGCTGTATTCAACTCAGATACGCGTGGGTTCAGGCACAACGATTCCACATGCTTTTCGCACAACCTTTCCCTTCCACTAACATGAGGACGTTAGCAGCTCCTTCTACAGTCAAGCAGGATGCGGGAGGGTTGTGCCCTGTCCTTAGCTCTCACAGGGAAGCAGGCCTTGAAGCCAGCTGTCAACTAGCTGCATTCTTATGGCAGGGTGAAGGTAGCAGTATTCTGAGAGAGGAGGTTCCCAGATTACCACTCTACTGTACCTGGAGATACCTTCCAGGTCTGCATTGTTAACTTGCGTCTCAGAAGCCTCTGGCAAACGTCTCTGGTGAAGACGTGCGAAACTCACTCTGCAGGCAGTGTGGAACTGTGAGGGACTGAGGGTGAGCTCAACTCTCAGAAGTAAGATGTTTTTGGACAAGGCGTTCAACTACCCACTCACGTATGGAACTTAGTATGTAGCACCAGTCTACCCCAGGAATTACTAGGAAATCGCTTGATTAAGCTTGGAGGCACTCGTCTTGTGTGCCGGGAGATTCCAGTTACCTCTCCCAACACTTGCGTCAAGCAGCGAGCCTAGGCCTTTTGGAAGCGAAAGGTAGCGGCAGGCAGGATGTAGGGTACAGGCCGTAAGCTCAACTCTCAGAACTGTGTATGCATGGGAGGCAGGTGTCTGCTACCCACTCGGACATGGGAGTTGGGACCTAGCTACACTCCTATTGAAGAAGGATGTTGGAAATCGCTGTATTCAACTCAGATACACGGGAGTTCAGGCCCAATGCTTACACATGCTTTTCCCACAACCTATCCCAGCCACTAACATAAGAAGGTTAGCAGGTACGTCTACAGTCAGGCAGGGTGCGGGAGGGTTCTGCCCTGTCCTCAGCTCTCACAGGGAAGCATGCCTAGAAGCCAGCTCTCAACTAGCTGCATTCTTATGACTGTGTGAAGGTAGCAGTATTCTGAGTAAGGAGGTTCCCAGATTAACACTCTACTGCACCTGGAGATACCCTCCAGGTCTGCATTGTTAACTTGCGTCTCAGAAGCCTCTGGCAAAAGTCTCTGGTGAAGACGTGGGAAACCTACTCTGCAGGCAGTGTGGAACTGTGAGGGACTGAGGTTGAGCTCAACTCTCAGCAGTAAGATGATTTTGGACAAGGCGTTCAGCTACCTTCTCACATATGGAACTTAGTATGTAGCACCAGTCTACCCCAGGAATTACTGGGAAATCGCTGGATTGAGCTTGGAGGCACTAGTCTTGTGTGCCGGGAGATTCCAGTTACCTCTCCCAACACTTGCGTCAAGCAGCGAGCCTAGGCCTTTTGGAAGCGAAAGGTAGCTGCAGTCAGGAGGTAGGGTTACAGGCCATAAGCTCAACTCTCAGAAGTGGGTATGCATGGGAGGCAGATGTCTGCTACCCACTCGGACATGCGAGTGGGAACCTAGCTACACTCTGATGAAGAAGGACTTTGGAAATCGCTGTATTCAACTGAGATACACGTGGGTTCCGGCACAACGATTCCACATGCTTTTCGCACAACCTTTCCCTTCCACTAACATGAGGACGTTAGCAGCTCCTTCTACAGTCAAGCAGGATGCGGGAGGGTTGTGCCCTGTCCTTAGCTCTCACAGGGAAGCATGCCTTGAAGCCAGCTGTCAACTAGCTGCATTCTTATGGCAAGGTGAAGGTAGCAGTATTCTGAGACAGGAGGTTCCCAGATTACCACTCTACTGCACCTGGAGATACCCTCCAGGTCTGCATTGTTAACTTGCGTCTCAGAAGCCTCTGGCAAACGTCTCTGGTGAAGACGTGCGAAACTCACTCTGCAGGCAGTGTGGAACTGTGAGGGACTGAGGGTGAGCTCAACTCTCAGAAGTAAGATGTTTTTGGACAAGGCGTTCAACTACCTACTCACGTATGGAACTTAGTACCTAGCACCAGTCTACCCCAGGAATTACTAGGAAATCGCTTGATTGAGCTTGGAGGCACTGGTCTTGTGTGCCGGGAGATTCCAGTTACCTCTCCCAACACTTGCGTCAAGCAGCGAGCCTAGGCCTTTTGGAAGCGAAAGGTAGCGGCAGGCAGGATGTAGGGTTACAGGCCATAAGGTCAACTCTCAGAAGTGTGTATGCATGGGAGGCAGATGTCTGCTACCCACTCGGACATGGGAGTTGGAACCTAGCTACACTCCTATTGAAGAAGGATGTTGGAAATCGCTGTATTCAACTCAGATACACGGGAGTTCAGGCCCAATGCTTACACATGCTTTTCCCACAACCTATCCCAGCCACTAACATAAGGAGGTTAGCAGGTACGTCTACAGTGAGGCAGGGTGCGGGAGGGTTCTGCCCTGTCCTCAGCTCTCACAGGGAAGCATGCCTAGAAGCCAGCTCTCAACTAGCTGCATTCTTATGACAGTGTGAAGGTAGCAGTATTCTGAGTAAGGAGGTTCCCAGATTACCACTCTACTGCACCTGGAGATACCCTCCAGGTCTGCATTGTTAACTTGCGTCTCAGAAGCCTCTGGCAAAAGTCTCTGGTGAAGACGTGGGAAACCTACTCTGCAGGCAGTGTGGAACTGTGAGGGACTGAGGGTGAGCTCAACTCTCAGCAGTAAGATGATTTTGGACAAGGCGTTCAGCTACCTTCTCACATATGGAACTTAGTATGTAGCACCAGTCTACCCCAGGAATTACTGGCAAATCGCTGGATTGAGCTTGGAGGCACTAGTCTTGTGTGCCGGGAGATTCCAGTTACCTCTCCCAACACTTGCGTCAAGCAGCGAGCCTAGGCCTTTTGGAAGCGAAAGGTAGCTGCAGTCAGGAGGTAGGGTTACAGGCCATAAGCTCAACTCTCAGAAGTGGGTATGCATGGGAGGCAGATGTCTGCTACCCACTCGGACATGCGAGTGGGAACCTAGCTACACTCTGATGAAGAAGGACTTTGGAAATCGCTGTATTCAACTGAGATACACGTGGGTTCCGGCACAACGATTCCACATGCTTTTCGCACAACCTTTCCCTTCCACTAACATGAGGACGTTAGCAGCTCCTTCTACAGTCAAGCAGGATGCGGGAGGGTTGTGCCCTGTCCTTAGCTCTCACAGGGAAGCATGCCTAGAAGCCAGCTCTCAACTAGCTGCATTCTTATGACAGTGTGAAGGTAGCAGTATTCTGAGTAAGGAGGTTCCCAGATTACCACTCTACTGCACCTGGAGATACCCTCCAGGTCTGCATTGTTAACTTGCGTCTCAGAAGCCTCTGGCAAAAGTCTCTGGTGAAGACGTGGGAAACCTACTCTGCAGGCAGTGTGGAACTGTGAGGGACTGAGGGTGAGCTCAACTCTCAGCAGTAAGATGATTTTGGACAAGGCGTTCAGCTACCTTCTCACATATGGAACTTAGTATGTAGCACCAGTCTACCCCAGGAATTACTGGGAAATCGCTGGATTGAGCTTGGAGGCACTAGTCTTGTGTGCCAGGAGATTCCAGTTACCTCTCCCAACACTTCGGTGAAGCAGCGAGCCTAGGCCTTTTGGAAGCGAAAGGTAGCTGCAGGCAGGAGGTAGGGTTACAGGCCATAAGCTCAACTCTCAGAAGTGGGTATGCATGGGAGGCAGATGTCTGCTACCCACTCGGACATGCGAGTGGGAACCAAGCTACACTCTGATGAAGAAGGACTTTGGAAATCACTGTATTCAACTCAGATACGCGTGGGTTCAGGCACAACGATTCCACATGCTTTTCGCACAACCTTTCCCTTCCACTAACATGAGGACGTTAGCAGCTCCTTCTACAGTCAAGCAGGATGCGGGAGGGTTGTGCCCTGTCCTTAGCTCTCACAGGGAAGCATGCCTTGAAGCCAGCTGTCAACTAGCTGCATTCTTATGGCAGGGTGAAGGTAGCAGTATTCTGAGACAGGATGTTCCCAGATTACCACTCTACTGCACCTGGAGATACCCTCCAGGTCTGCATTGTTAACTTGCGTCTCAGAAGCCTCTGGCAAACGTCTCTGGTGAAGACGTGCGAAACTCACTCTGCAGGCAGTGTGGAACTGTGAGGGACTGAGGGTGAGCTCAACTCTCAGAAGTAAGATGTTTTTGGACAAGGCGTTCAACTACCTACTCACGTATGGAACTTAGTTCCTAGCACCAGTCTACCCCAGGAATTACTAGGAAATCGCTTGATTGAGCTTGGAGGCACTCGTCTTGTGTGCCGGGAGATTCCAGTTACCTCTCCCAACACTTGCGTCAAGCAGCGAGCCTAGGCCTTTTGGAAGCGAAAGGTAGCGGCAGGCAGGATGTAGGGTTACAGGCCATAAGGTCAACTCTCAGAAGTGTGTATGCATGGGAGGCAGATGTCTGCTACCCACTCGGACATGGGAGTTGGAACCTAGCTACACTCCTATTGAAGAAGGATGTTGGAAATCGCTGTATTCAACTCAGATACACGGGAGTTCAGGCCCAATTCTTACACATGCTTTTCCCACAACCTATCCCAGCCACTAACATAAGGAGGTTAGCAGGTACGTCTACAGTCAGGCAGGGTGCGGGAGGGTTCTGCCCTGTCCTCAGCTCTCACAGGGAAGCATGCCTAGAAGCCAGCTCTCAACTAGCTGCATTCTTATGACAGTGTGAAGGTAGCAGTATTCTGAGTAAGGAGGTTCCCAGATTACCACTCTACTGCACCTGGAGATACCCTCCAGGTCTGCATTGTTAACTTGCGTCTCAGAAGCCTCTGGCAAAAGTCTCTGGTGAAGACGTGGGAAACCTACTCTGCAGGCAGTGTGGAACTGTGAGGGACTGAGGGTGAGCTCAACTCTCAGCAGTAAGATGATTTTGGACAAGGCGTTCAGCTACCTTCTCACATATGGAACTTAGTATGTAGCACCAGTCTACCCCAGGAATTACTGGGAAATCGCTGGATTGAGCTTGGAGGCACTAGTCTTGTGTGCCGGGGATTCCAGTTACCTCTCCCAACACTTCGGTGAAGCAGCGAGCCTAGGCCTTTTGGAAGCGAAAGGTAGCTGCAGGCAGGAGGTAGGGTTACAGGCCATAAGCTCAACTCTCAGAAGTGGGTATGCATGGGAGGCAGATGTCTGCTACCCACTCGGACATGCGAGTGGGAACCTAGCTACACTCTGATGAAGAAGGACTTTGGAAATCGCTGTATTCAACTCAGATACGCGTGGGTTCAGGCACAACGATTCCACATGCTTTTCGCACAACCTTTCCCTGCTACTAACATGAGGACGTTAGCTGCTCCTTCTACAGTCAAGCAGGATGCGGGAGGGTTGTGCCCTGTCCTTAGCTCTCACAGGGAAGCATGCCTTGAAGCCAGCTGTCAACTAGCTGCATTCTTATGGCAGGGTGAAGGTAGCAGTATTCTGAGACAGGAGGTTCCCAGATTACCACTCTACTGTACCTGGAGATACCTTCCAGGTCTGCATTGTTAACTTGCGTCTCAGAAGCCTCTGGCAAACGTCTCTGGTGAAGACGTGCGAAACTCACTCTGCAGGCAGTGTGGAACTGTGAGGGACTGAGGGTGAGCTCAACTCTCAGAAGTAAGATGTTTTTGGACAAGGCGTTCAACTACCCACTCACGTATGGAACTTAGTACGTAGCACCAGTCTACCCCAGGAATTACTAGGAAATCGCTTGATTGAGCTTGGAGGCACTCGTCTTGTGTGCCGGGAGATTCCAGTTACCTCTCCCAACACTTGCGTCAAGCAGCGAGCCTAGGCCTTTTGGAAGCGAAAGGTAGCGGCAGGTAGGATGTAGGGTACAGGCCGTAAGCTCAACTCTCAGAACTGTGTATGCATGGGAGGCAGGTGTCTGCTACCCACTCGGACATGGGAGTTGGGACCTAGCTACACTCCTATTGAAGAAGGATGTTGGAAATCGCTGTATTCAACACAGATACACGGGAGTTCAGGCCCAATGCTTACACATGCTTTTCCCACAACCTATCCCAGCCACTAACATAAGAAGGTTAGCAGGTACGTCTACAGTCAGGCAGGGTGCGGGAGGGTTCTGCCCTGTCCTCAGCTCTCACAGGGAAGCATGCCTAGAAGCCAGCTCTCAACTAGCTGCATTCTTATGACTGTGTGAAGGTAGCAGTATTCTGAGTAAGGAGGTTCCCAGATTACCACTCTACTGCACCTGGAGATACCCTCCAGGTCTGCATTGTTAACTTGCGTCTCAGAAGCCTCTGGCAAAAGTCTCTGGTGAAGACGTGGGAAACCTACTCTGCAGGCAGTGTGGAACTGTGAGGGACTGAGGGTGAGCTCAACTCTCAGCAGTAAGATGATTTTGGACAAGGCGTTCAGCTACCTTCTCACATATGGAACTTAGTATGTAGCACCAGTCTACCCCAGGAATTACTGGGAAATCGCTGGATTGAGCTTGGAGGCACTAGTCTTGTGTGCCGGGAGATTCCAGTTACCTCTCCCAACACTTGCGTCAAGCAGCGAGCCTAGGCCTTTTGGAAGCGAAAGGTAGCTGCAGTCAGGAGGTAGGGTTACAGGCCATAAGCTCAACTCTCAGAAGTGGGTATGCATGGGAGGCAGATGTCTGCTACCCACTCGGACATGCGAGTGGGAACCTAGCTACACTCTGATGAAGAAGGACTTTGGAAATCGCTGTATTCAACTGAGATACACGTGGGTTCAGGCACAACGATTCCACATGCTTTTCGCACAACCTTTCCCTGCCACTAACATGAGGACGTTAGCAGCTCCTTCTACAGTCAAGCAGGATGCGGGAGGGTTGTGCCCTGTCCTTAGCTCTCACAGGGAAGCATGCCTTGAAGCCAGCTGTCAACTAGCTGCATTCTTATGGCAGGGTGAAGGTAGCCGTATTCTGAGACAGGAGGTTCCCAGATTACCACTCTACTGCACCTGGAGATACCCTCCAGGTCTGCATTGTTAACTTGCGTCTCAGAAGCCTCTGGCAAACGTCTCTGGTGAAGACGTGCGAAACTCACTCTGCAGGCAGTGTGGAACTGTGAGGGACTGAGGGTGAGCTCAACTCTCAGAAGTAAGATGTTTTAGGACAAGGCGTTCAACTACCTACTCACGTATGGAACTTAGTACCTAGCACCAGTCTACCCCAGGAATTACTAGGAAATCGCTTGATTGAGCTTGGAGGCACTCGTCTTGTGTGCCGGGAGATTCCAGTTACCTCTCCCAACACTTGCGTCAAGCAGCGAGCCTAGGCCTTTTGGAAGCGAAAGGTAGCGGCAGGCAGGATGTAGGGTTACAGGCCATAAGGTCAACTCTCAGAAGTGTGTATGCATGGGAGGCAGATGTCTGCTACCCACTCGGACATGGGAGTTGGAACCTAGCTACACTCCTATTGAAGAAGGATGTTGGAAATCGCTGTATTCAACTCAGATACACGGGAGTTCAGGCCCAATGCTTACACATGCTTTTCCCACAACCTATCCCAGCCACTAACATAAGGAGGTTAGCAGGTACGTCTACAGTCAGGCAGGGTGCGGGAGGGTTCTGCCCTGTCCTCAGCTCTCACAGGGAAGCATGCCTAGAAGCCAGCTCTCAACTAGCTGCATTCTTATGACAGTGTGAAGGTAGCAGTATTCTGAGTAAGGAGGTTCCCAGATTACCACTCTACTGCACCTGGAGATACCCTCCAGGTCTGCATTGTTAACTTGCGTCTCAGAAGCCTCTGGCAAAAGTCTCTGGTGAAGACGTGGGAAACCTACTCTGCAGGCAGTGTGGAACTGTGAGGGACTGAGGGTGAGCTCAACTCTCAGCAGTAAGATGATTTTGGACAAGGCGTTCAGCTACCTTCTCACATATGGAACTTAGTATGTAGCACCAGTCTACCCCAGGAATTACTGGGAAATCGCTGGATTGAGCTTGGAGGCACTAGTCTTGTGTGCCGGGAGATTCCAGTTACCTCTCCCAACACTTCGGTGAAGCAGCGAGCCTAGGCCTTTTGGAAGCGAAAGGTAGCTGCAGGCAGGAGGTAGGGTTACAGGCCATAAGCTCAACACTCAGAAGTGGGTATGCATGGGAGGCAGATGTCTGCTACCCACTCGGACATGCGAGTGGGAACCTAGGTACACTCTGATGAAGAAGGACTTTGGAAATCGCTGTATTCAACTCAGATACGCGTGGGTTCAGGCACAACGATTCCACATGCTTTTCGCACAACCTTTCCCTGCCACTAACATGAGGACGTTAGCAGCTCCTTCTACAGTCAAGCAGGATGCGGGAGGGTTGTGCCCTGTCCTTAGCTCTCACAGGGAAGCATGCCTTGAAGCCAGCTGTCAACTAGCTGCATTCTTATGGCAGGGTGAAGGTAGCAGTATTCTGAGACAGGATGTTCCCAGATTACCACTCTACTGCACCTGGAGATACCCTCCAGGTCTGCATTGTTAACTTGCGTCTCAGAAGCCTCTGGCAAACGTCTCTGGTGAAGACGTGCGAAACTCACTCTGCAGGCAGTGTGGAACTGTGAGGGACTGAGGGTGAGCTCAACTCTCAGAAGTAAGATGTTTTTGGACAAGGCGTTCAACTACCTACTCACGTATGGAACTTAGTTCCTAGCACCAGTCTACCCCAGGAATTACTAGGAAATCGCTTGATTGAGCTTGGAGGCACTCGTCTTGTGTGCCGGGAGATTCCAGTTACCTCTCCCAACACTTGCGTCAAGCAGCGAGCCTAGGCCTTTTGGAAGCGAAAGGTAGCGGCAGGCAGGATGTAGGGTTACAGGCCATAAGGTCAACTCTCAGAAGTGTGTATGCATGGGAGGCAGATGTCTGCTACCCACTCGGACATGGGAGTTGGAACCTAGCTACACTCCTATTGAAGAAGGATGTTGGAAATCGCTGTATTCAACTCAGATACACGGGAGTTCAGGCCCAATTCTTACACATGCTTTTCCCACAACCTATCCCAGCCACTAACATAAGGAGGTTAGCAGGTACGTCTACAGTCAGGCAGGGTGCGGGAGGGTTCTGCCCTGTCCTCAGCTCTCACAGGGAAGCATGCCTAGAAGCCAGCTCTCAACTAGCTGCATTCTTATGACAGTGTGAAGGTAGCAGTATTCTGAGTAAGGAGGTTCCCAGATTACCACTCTACTGCACCTGGAGATACCCTCCAGGTCTGCATTGTTAACTTGCGTCTCAGAAGCCTCTGGCAAAAGTCTCTGGTGAAGACGTGGGAAACCTACTCTGCAGGCAGTGTGGAACTGTGAGGGACTGAGGGTGAGCTCAACTCTCAGCAGTAAGATGATTTTGGACAAGGCGTTCAGCTACCTTCTCACATATGGAACTTAGTATGTAGCACCAGTCTACCCCAGGAATTACTGGGAAATCGCTGGATTGAGCTTGGAGGCACTAGTCTTGTGTGCCGGGGATTCCAGTTACCTCTCCCAACACTTCGGTGAAGCAGCGAGCCTAGGCCTTTTGGAAGCGAAAGGTAGCTGCAGGCAGGAGGTAGGGTTACAGGCCATAAGCTCAACTCTCAGAAGTGGGTATGCATGGGAGGCAGATGTCTGCTACCCACTCGGACATGCGAGTGGGAACCTAGCTACACTCTGATGAAGAAGGACTTTGGAAATCGCTGTATTCAACTCAGATACGCGTGGGTTCAGGCACAACGATTCCACATGCTTTTCGCACAACCTTTCCCTGCTACTAACATGAGGACGTTAGCTGCTCCTTCTACAGTCAAGCAGGATGCGGGAGGGTTGTGCCCTGTCCTTAGCTCTCACAGGGAAGCATGCCTTGAAGCCAGCTGTCAACTAGCTGCATTCTTATGGCAGGGTGAAGGTAGCAGTATTCTGAGACAGGAGGTTCCCAGATTACCACTCTACTGTACCTGGAGATACCTTCCAGGTCTGCATTGTTAACTTGCGTCTCAGAAGCCTCTGGCAAACGTCTCTGGTGAAGACGTGCGAAACTCACTCTGCAGGCAGTGTGGAACTGTGAGGGACTGAGGGTGAGCTCAACTCTCAGAAGTAAGATGTTTTTGGACAAGGCGTTCAACTACCCACTCACGTATGGAACTTAGTACGTAGCACCAGTCTACCCCAGGAATTACTAGGAAATCGCTTGATTGAGCTTGGAGGCACTCGTCTTGTGTGCCGGGAGATTCCAGTTACCTCTCCCAACACTTGCGTCAAGCAGCGAGCCTAGGCCTTTTGGAAGCGAAAGGTAGCGGCAGGTAGGATGTAGGGTACAGGCCGTAAGCTCAACTCTCAGAACTGTGTATGCATGGGAGGCAGGTGTCTGCTACCCACTCGGACATGGGAGTTGGGACCTAGCTACACTCCTATTGAAGAAGGATGTTGGAAATCGCTGTATTCAACACAGATACACGGGAGTTCAGGCCCAATGCTTACACATGCTTTTCCCACAACCTATCCCAGCCACTAACATAAGAAGGTTAGCAGGTACGTCTACAGTCAGGCAGGGTGCGGGAGGGTTCTGCCCTGTCCTCAGCTCTCACAGGGAAGCATGCCTAGAAGCCAGCTCTCAACTAGCTGCATTCTTATGACTGTGTGAAGGTAGCAGTATTCTGAGTAAGGAGGTTCCCAGATTACCACTCTACTGCACCTGGAGATACCCTCCAGGTCTGCATTGTTAACTTGCGTCTCAGAAGCCTCTGGCAAAAGTCTCTGGTGAAGACGTGGGAAACCTACTCTGCAGGCAGTGTGGAACTGTGAGGGACTGAGGGTGAGCTCAACTCTCAGCAGTAAGATGATTTTGGACAAGGCGTTCAGCTACCTTCTCACATATGGAACTTAGTATGT
This sequence comes from Canis aureus, assembly GCF_053574225.1. Taxonomy (NCBI): domain Eukaryota; kingdom Metazoa; phylum Chordata; class Mammalia; order Carnivora; family Canidae; genus Canis; species Canis aureus. The sequence continues at coordinate 88,828 of NW_027554451.1, read as the reverse complement.
AGCACCAGTCTACCCCAGGAATTACTGGGAAATCGCTGGATTGAGCTTGGAGGCACTAGTCTTGTGTGCCGGGAGATTCCAGTTACCTCTCCCAACACTTGCGTCAAGCAGCGAGCCTAGGCCTTTTGGAAGCGAAAGGTAGCTGCAGTCAGGAGGTAGGGTTACAGGCCATAAGCTCAACTCTCAGAAGTGGGTATGCATGGGAGGCAGATGTCTGCTACCCACTCGGACATGCGAGTGGGAACCTAGCTACACTCTGATGAAGAAGGACTTTGGAAATCGCTGTATTCAACTGAGATACACGTGGGTTCAGGCACAACGATTCCACATGCTTTTCGCACAACCTTTCCCTGCCACTAACATGAGGACGTTAGCAGCTCCTTCTACAGTCAAGCAGGATGCGGGAGGGTTGTGCCCTGTCCTTAGCTCTCACAGGGAAGCATGCCTTGAAGCCAGCTGTCAACTAGCTGCATTCTTATGGCAGGGTGAAGGTAGCCGTATTCTGAGACAGGAGGTTCCCAGATTACCACTCTACTGCACCTGGAGATACCCTCCAGGTCTGCATTGTTAACTTGCGTCTCAGAAGCCTCTGGCAAACGTCTCTGGTGAAGACGTGCGAAACTCACTCTGCAGGCAGTGTGGAACTGTGAGGGACTGAGGGTGAGCTCAACTCTCAGAAGTAAGATGTTTTAGGACAAGGCGTTCAACTACCTACTCACGTATGGAACTTAGTACCTAGCACCAGTCTACCCCAGGAATTACTAGGAAATCGCTTGATTGAGCTTGGAGGCACTCGTCTTGTGTGCCGGGAGATTCCAGTTACCTCTCCCAACACTTGCGTCAAGCAGCGAGCCTAGGCCTTTTGGAAGCGAAAGGTAGCGGCAGGCAGGATGTAGGGTTACAGGCCATAAGGTCAACTCTCAGAAGTGTGTATGCATGGGAGGCAGATGTCTGCTACCCACTCGGACATGGGAGTTGGAACCTAGCTACACTCCTATTGAAGAAGGATGTTGGAAATCGCTGTATTCAACTCAGATACACGGGAGTTCAGGCCCAATGCTTACACATGCTTTTCCCACAACCTATCCCAGCCACTAACATAAGGAGGTTAGCAGGTACGTCTACAGTCAGGCAGGGTGCGGGAGGGTTCTGCCCTGTCCTCAGCTCTCACAGGGAAGCATGCCTAGAAGCCAGCTCTCAACTAGCTGCATTCTTATGACAGTGTGAAGGTAGCAGTATTCTGAGTAAGGAGGTTCCCAGATTACCACTCTACTGCACCTGGAGATACCCTCCAGGTCTGCATTGTTAACTTGCGTCTCAGAAGCCTCTGGCAAAAGTCTCTGGTGAAGACGTGGGAAACCTACTCTGCAGGCAGTGTGGAACTGTGAGGGACTGAGGGTGAGCTCAACTCTCAGCAGTAAGATGATTTTGGACAAGGCGTTCAGCTACCTTCTCACATATGGAACTTAGTATGTAGCACCAGTCTACCCCAGGAATTACTGGGAAATCGCTGGATTGAGCTTGGAGGCACTAGTCTTGTGTGCCGGGAGATTCCAGTTACCTCTCCCAACACTTCGGTGAAGCAGCGAGCCTAGGCCTTTTGGAAGCGAAAGGTAGCTGCAGGCAGGAGGTAGGGTTACAGGCCATAAGCTCAACACTCAGAAGTGGGTATGCATGGGAGGCAGATGTCTGCTACCCACTCGGACATGCGAGTGGGAACCTAGGTACACTCTGATGAAGAAGGACTTTGGAAATCGCTGTATTCAACTCAGATACGCGTGGGTTCAGGCACAACGATTCCACATGCTTTTCGCACAACCTTTCCCTGCCACTAACATGAGGACGTTAGCAGCTCCTTCTACAGTCAAGCAGGATGCGGGAGGGTTGTGCCCTGTCCTTAGCTCTCACAGGGAAGCATGCCTTGAAGCCAGCTGTCAACTAGCTGCATTCTTATGGCAGGGTGAAGGTAGCAGTATTCTGAGACAGGAGGTTCCCAGATTACCACTCTACTGTACCTGGAGATACCTTCCAGGTCTGCATTGTTAACTTGCGTCTCAGAAGCCTCTGGCAAACGTCTCTGGTGAAGACGTGCGAAACTCACTCTGCAGGCAGTGTGGAACTGTGAGGGACTGAGGGTGAGCTCAACTCTCAGAAGTAAGATGTTTTTGGACAAGGCGTTCATCTACCCACTCACGTATGGAACTTAGTACCTAGCACCAGTCTACCCCAGGAATTACTAGGAAATCGCTTGATTGAGCTTGGAGGCACTCGTCTTGTGTGCCGGGAGATTCCAGTTTCCTCTCCCAACACTTGCGTCAAGCAGCGAGCCTAGGCCTTTTGGAAGCGAAAGGTAGCGGCAGGCAGGATGTAGGGTTACAGGCCATAAGGTCAACTCTCAGAAGTGTGTATGCATGGGAGGCAGATGTCTGCTACCCACTCGGACATGGGAGTTGGAACCTAGCTACACTCCTATTGAAGAAGGATGTTGGAAATCGCTGTATTCAACTCAGATACACGGGAGTTCAGGCCCAATGCTTACACATGCTTTTCCCACAACCTATCCCAGCCACTAACATAAGGAGGTTAGCAGGTACGTCTACAGTCAGGCAGGGTGCGGGAGGGTTCTGCCCTGTCCTCAGCTCTCACAGGGAAGCATGCCTAGAAGCCAGCTCTCAACTAGCTGCATTCTTATGACAGTGTGAAGGTAGCAGTATTCTGAGTAAGGAGGTTCCCAGATTACCACTCTACTGCACCTGGAGATACCCTCCAGGTCTGCATTGTTAACTTGCGTCTCAGAAGCCTCTGGCAAAAGTCTCTGGTGAAGACGTGGGAAACCTACTCTGCAGGCAGTGTGGAACTGTGAGGGACTGAGGGTGAGCTCAACTCTCAGCAGTAAGATGATTTTGGACAAGGCGTTCAGCTACCTTCTCACATATGGAACTTAGTATGTAGCACCAGTCTACCCCAGGAATTACTGGGAAATCGCTGGATTGAGCTTGGAGGCACTAGTCTTGTGTGCCGGGAGATTCCAGTTACCTCTCCCAACACTTGCGTCAAGCAGCGAGCCTAGGCCTTTTGGAAGCGAAAGGTAGCTGCAGTCAGGAGGTAGGGTTACAGGCCATAAGCTCAACTCTCAGAAGTGGGTATGCATGGGAGGCAGATGTCTGCTACCCACTCGGACATGCGAGTGGGAACCTAGCTACACTCTGATGAAGAAGGACTTTGGAAATCGCTGTATTCAACTGAGATACACGTGGGTTCAGGCACAACGATTCCACATGCTTTTCGCACAACCTTTCCCTGCCACTAACATGAGGACGTTAGCAGCTCCTTCTACAGTCAAGCAGGATGCGGGAGGGTTGTGCCCTGTCCTTAGCTCTCACAGGGAAGCATGCCTTGAAGCCAGCTGTCAACTAGCTGCATTCTTATGGCAGGGTGAAGGTAGCCGTATTCTGAGACAGGAGGTTCCCAGATTACCACTCTACTGCACCTGGAGATACCCTCCAGGTCTGCATTGTTAACTTGCGTCTCAGAAGCCTCTGGCAAACGTCTCTGGTGAAGACGTGCGAAACTCACTCTGCAGGCAGTGTGGAACTGTGAGGGACTGAGGGTGAGCTCAACTCTCAGAAGTAAGATGTTTTAGGACAAGGCGTTCAACTACCTACTCACGTATGGAACTTAGTACCTAGCACCAGTCTACCCCAGGAATTACTAGGAAATCGCTTGATTGAGCTTGGAGGCACTCGTCTTGTGTGCCGGGAGATTCCAGTTACCTCTCCCAACACTTGCGTCAAGCAGCGAGCCTAGGCCTTTTGGAAGCGAAAGGTAGCGGCAGGCAGGATGTAGGGTTACAGGCCATAAGGTCAACTCTCAGAAGTGTGTATGCATGGGAGGCAGATGTCTGCTACCCACTCGGACATGGGAGTTGGAACCTAGCTACACTCCTATTGAAGAAGGATGTTGGAAATCGCTGTATTCAACTCAGATACACGGGAGTTCAGGCCCAATGCTTACACATGCTTTTCCCACAACCTATCCCAGCCACTAACATAAGGAGGTTAGCAGGTACGTCTACAGTCAGGCAGGGTGCGGGAGGGTTCTGCCCTGTCCTCAGCTCTCACAGGGAAGCATGCCTAGAAGCCAGCTCTCAACTAGCTGCATTCTTATGACAGTGTGAAGGTAGCAGTATTCTGAGTAAGGAGGTTCCCAGATTACCACTCTACTGCACCTGGAGATACCCTCCAGGTCTGCATTGTTAACTTGCGTCTCAGAAGCCTCTGGCAAAAGTCTCTGGTGAAGACGTGGGAAACCTACTCTGCAGGCAGTGTGGAACTGTGAGGGACTGAGGGTGAGCTCAACTCTCAGCAGTAAGATGATTTTGGACAAGGCGTTCAGCTACCTTCTCACATATGGAACTTAGTATGTAGCACCAGTCTACCCAGGAATTACTGGGAAATCGCTGGATTGAGCTTGGAGGCACTAGTCTTGTGTGCCGGGAGATTCCAGTTACCTCTCCCAACACTTCGGTGAAGCAGCGAGCCTAGGCCTTTTGGAAGCGAAAGGTAGCTGCAGGCAGGAGGTAGGGTTACAGGCCATAAGCTCAACACTCAGAAGTGGGTATGCATGGGAGGCAGATGTCTGCTACCCACTCGGACATGCGAGTGGGAACCTAGGTACACTCTGATGAAGAAGGACTTTGGAAATCGCTGTATTCAACTCAGATACGCGTGGGTTCAGGCACAACGATTCCACATGCTTTTCGCACAACCTTTCCCTGCCACTAACATGAGGAAGTTAGCAGCTCCTTCTACAGTCAAGCAGGATGCGGGAGGGTTGTGCCCTGTCATTAGCTCTCACAGGGAAGCATGCCTTGAAGCCAGCTGTCAACTAGCTGCATTCTTATGGCAGGGTGAAGGTAGCAGTATTCTGAGACAGGAGGTTCCCAGATTACCACTCTACTGTACCTGGAGATACCTTCCAGGTCTGCATTGTTAACTTGCGTCTCAGAAGCCTCTGGCAAACGTCTCTGGTGAAGACGTGCGAAACTCACTCTGCAGGCAGTGTGGAACTGTGAGGGACTGAGGGTGAGCTCAACTCTCAGAAGTAAGATGTTTTTGGACAAGGCGTTCAACTACCCACTCACGTATGGAACTTAGTACCTAGCACCAGTCTACCCCAGGAATTACTAGGAAATCGCTTGATTGAGCTTGGAGGCACTCGTCTTGTGTGCCGGGAGATTCCAGTTTCCTATCCCAACACTTGCGTCAAGCAGCGAGCCTAGGCCTTTTGGAAGCGAAAGGTAGCGGCAGGCAGGATGTAGGGTTACAGGCCATAAGGTCAACTCTCAGAAGTGTGTATGCATGGGAGGCAGATGTCTGCTACCCACTCGGACATGGGAGTTGGAACCTAGCTACACTCCTATTGAAGAAGGATGTTGGAAATCGCTGTATTCAACTCAGATACACGGGAGTTCAGGCCCAATGCTTACACATGCTTTTCCCACAACCTATCCCAGCCACTAACATAAGGAGGTTAGCAGGTACGTCTACAGTCAGGCAGGGTGCGGGAGGGTTCTGCCCTGTCCTCAGCTCTCACAGGGAAGCATGCCTAGAAGCCAGCTCTCAACTAGCTGCATTCTTATGACAGTGTGAAGGTAGCAGTATTCTGAGTAAGGAGGTTCCCAGATTACCACTCTACTGCACCTGGAGATACCCTCCAGGTCTGCATTGTTAACTTGCGTCTCAGAAGCCTCTGGCAAAAGTCTCTGGTGAAGACGTGGGAAACCTACTCTGCAGGCAGTGTGGAACTGTGAGGGACTGAGGGTGAGCTCAACTCTCAGCAGTAAGATGATTTTGGACAAGGCGTTCAGCTACCTTCTCACATATGGAACTTAGTATGTAGCACCAGTCTACCCCAGGAATTACTGGGAAATCGCTGGATTGAGCTTGGAGGCACTAGTCTTGTGTGCCGGGAGATTCCAGTTACCTCTCCCAACACTTCGGTGAAGCAGCGAGCCTAGGCCTTTTGGAAGCGAAAGGTAGCTGCAGGCAGGAGGTAGGGTTACAGGCCATAAGCTCAACTCTCAGAAGTGTGTATGCATGGGAGGCAGATGTCTGCTACCCACTCGTACATGCGAGTGGGAACCTAGCTACACTCTGATGAAGAAGGACTTTGGAAATCGCTGTATTCAACTCAGATACGCGTGGGTTCAGGCACAACGATTCCACATGCTTTTCGCACAACCTTTCCCTGCCACTAACATGAGGACGTTAGCAGCTCCTTCTACAGTCAAGCAGGATGCGGGAGGGTTGTGCCCTGTCCTTAGCTCTCACAGGGAAGCATGCCTTGAAGCCAGCTGTCAACTAGCTGCATTCTTATGGCAGGGTGAAGGTAGCAGTATTCTGAGACAGGAGGTTCCCAGATTACCACTCTACTGTACCTGGAGATACCTTCCAGGTCTGCATTGTTAACTTGCGTCTCAGAAGCCTCTGGCAAACGTCTCTGGTGAAGACGTGCGAAACTCACTCTGCAGGCAGTGTGGAACTGTGAGGGACTGAGGGTGAGCTCAACTCTCAGAAGTAAGATGTTTTTGGACAAGGCGTTCAACTACCTACTCACGTATGGAACTTAGTCCCTAGCACCAGTCTACCCCAGGAATTACTAGCAAATCGCTTGATTGAGCTTGGAGGCACTCGGCTTGTGTGCCGGGAGATTCCAGTTACCTCTCCCAACACTTGCGTCAAGCAGCGAGCCTAGGCCTTTTGGAAGCGAAAGGTAGCGGCAGGCAGGATGTAGGGTTACAGGCCATAAGGTCAACTCTCAGAAGTGTGTATGCATGGGAGGCAGATGTCTGCTACCCACTCGGACATGGGAGTTGGAACCTAGCTACACTCCTATTGAAGAAGGATGTTGGAAATCGCTGTATTCAACTCAGATACACGGGAGGTCAGGCCCAATGCTTACACATGCTTTTCCCACAACCTATCCAGGCCACTAACATAAGGAGGTTAGCAGGTACGTCTACAGTCAGGCAGGGTGCGGGAGGGTTCTGCCCTGTCCTCAGCTCTCACAGGGAAGCATGCCTAGAAGCCAGCTCTCAACTAGCTGCATTCTTATGACAGTGTGAAGGTAGCAGTATTCTGAGTAAGGAGGTTCCCAGATTACCACTCTACTGCACCTGGAGATACCCTCCAGGTCTGCATTGTTAACTTGCGTCTCAGAAGCCTCTGGCAAAAGTCTCTGGTGAAGACGTGGGAAACCTACTCTGCAGGCAGTGTGGAACTGTGAGGGACTGAGGGTGAGCTCAACTCTCAGCAGTAAGATGATTTTGGACAAGGCGTTCAGCTACCTTCTCACATATGGAACTTAGTATGTAGCACCAGTCTACCCCAGGAATTACTGGGAAATCGCTGGATTGAGCTTGGAGGCACTAGTCTTGTGTGCCGGGAGATTCCAGTTACCTCTCCCAACACTTTGGTGAAGTAGCGAGCCTAGGCCTTTTGGAAGCGAAAGGTAGCTGCAGGCAGGAGGTAGGGTTACAGGCCATAAGCTCAACTCTCAGAAGTGGGTATGCATGGGAGGCAGATGTCTGCTACCCACTCGGACATGCGAGTTGGAACCTAGCTACACTCTGATGAAGAAGGACTTTGGAAATCGCTGTATTCAACTCAGATACACGTGGGTTCAGGCACAACGATTCCACATGCTTTTCGCACAACCTTTCCCTGCCACTAACATGAGGACGTTAGCAGCTTCTTCTACAGTCAAGCAGGATGCGGGAGGGTTGTGCCCTGTCCTTAGCTCTCACAGGGAAGCATGCCTTGAAGCCAGCTGTCAACTAGCTGCATTCTTATGGCAGGGTGAAGGTAGCAGTATTCTGAGACAGGAGGTTCCCAGGTTACCACTCTACTGCACCTGGAGATACCCTCCAGGTCTGCATTGTTAACTTGCGTCTCAGAAGCCTCTGGCAAACGTCTCTGGTGAAGACGTGCGAAACTCACTCTGCAGGCAGTGTGGAACTGTGAGGGACTGAGGGTGAGCTCAACTCTCAGAAGTAAGATGTTTTTGGACAAGGCGTTCAACTACCTACTCACGTATGGAACTTAGTACGTAGCACCAGTCTACCTCAGGAATTACTAGGAAATCGCTTGATTGAGCTTGGAGGCACTCGGCTTGTGTGCCGGGAGATTCCAGTTACCTCTCCCAACACTTGCGTCAAGCAGCGAGCCTAGGCCTTTTGGAAGCGAAAGGTAGCAGCAGGCAGGATGTAGGGTTACAGGCCATAAGGTCAACTCTCAGAAGTGTGTATGCATGGGAGGCAGATGTCTGCTACCCACTCGGACATGGGAGTTGGAACCTAGCTACACTCCTATTGAAGAAGGATGTTGGAAATCGCTGTATTCAACTCAGATACACGGGAGTTCAGGCCCAATGCTTACACATGCTTTTCCCACAACCTATCCCAGCCACTAACATGAGGAGGTTAGCAGGTACGTCTACAGTCAGGCAGGGTGCGGGAGGGTTCTGCCCTGTCCTCAGCTCTCACAGGGAAGCATGCCTAGAAGCCAGCTCTCAACTAGCTGCATTCTTATGACAGTGTGAAGGTAGCAGTATTCTGAGTAAGGAGGTTCCCAGATTACCACTCTACTGCACCTGGAGATACCCTCCAGGTCTGCATTGTTAACTTGCGTCTCAGAAGCCTCTGGCAAAAGTCTCTGGTGAAGACGTGGGAAACCTACTCTGCAGGCAGTGTGGAACTGTGAGGGACTGAGGGTGAGCTCAACTCTCAGAAGTAAGATGATTTTGGACAAGGCGTTCAGCTACCTTCTCACATATGGAACTTAGTATGTAGCACCAGTCTACCCCAGGAATTACTGGGAAATCGCTGGATTGAGCTTGGAGGCACTAGTCTTGTGTGCCGGGAGATTCCAGTTACCTCTCCCAACACTTCGGTGAAGCAGCGAGCCTAGGCCTTTTGGAAGCAAAAGGTAGCTGCAGTCAGGAGGTAGGGTTACAGGCCATAAGCTCAACTCTCAGAAGTGGGTATGCATGGGAGGCAGATGTCTGCTACCCACTCGGACATGCGAGTGGGAACCTAGCTACACTCTGATGAAGAAGGACTTTGGAAATCGCTGTATTCAACTCAGATACACGTGGGTTCAGGCACAACGATTCCACATGCTTTTCGCACAACCTTTCCCTGCCACTAACATGAGGACGTTAGCAGCTCCTTCTACAGTCAAGCAGGATGCGGGAGGGTTGTGCCCTGTCCTTAGCTCTCACAGGGAAGCATGCCTTGAAGCCAGCTGTCAACTAGCTGCATTCTTATGGCAGGGTGAAGGTAGCAGTATTCTGAGACAGGAGGTTCCCAGATTACCACTCTACTGTACCTGGAGATACCTTCCAGGTCTGCATTGTTAACTTGCGTCTCAGAAGCCTCTGGCAAAAGTCTCTGGTGAAGACGTGGGAAACCTACTCTGCAGGCAGTGTGGAACTGTGAGGGACTGAGGGTGAGCTCAACTCTCAGCAGTAAGATGATTTTGGACAAGGCGTTCAGCTACCTTCTCACATATGGAACTTAGTATGTAGCACCAGTCTACCCCAGGAATTACTGGGAAATCCCTGGATTGAGCTTGGAGGCACTAGTCTTGTGTGCCGGGAGATTCCAGTTACCTCTCCCAACACTTCGGTGAAGCAGCTAGCCTAGGCCTTTTGGAAGCGAAAGGTAGCTGCAGGCAGGAGGTAGGGTTACAGGCCATAAGCTCAACTCTCAGAAGTGGGTATGCATGGGAGGCAGATGTCTGCTACCCACTCGGACATGCGAGTGGGAACCTAGCTACACTCTGATGAAGAAGGACTTTGGAAATCGCTGTATTCAACTCAGATACACGTGGGTTCAGGCACAACGATTCCACATGCTTTTCGCACAACCTTTCCCTGCCACTAACATGAGGACGTTAGCAGCTCCTTCTACAGTCAAGCAGGATGCGGGAGGGTTGTGCCCTGTCCTTAGCTCTCACAGGGAAGCATGCCTTGAAGCCAGCTGTCAACTAGCTGCATTCTTATGGCAGGGTGAAGGTAGCAGTATTCTGAGACAGGAGGTTCCCAGATTACCACTCTACTGCACCTGGAGATACCCTCCAGGTCTGCATTGTTAACTTGCGTCTCAGAAGCCTCTGGCAAACGTCTCTGGTGAAGACGTGCGAAACTCACTCTGCAGGCAGTGTGGAACTGTGAGAGACTGAGGGTGAGCTCAACTCTCAGAAGTAAGATGTTTTTGGACAAGGCGTTCAACTACCTACTCACCTATGGAACTTAGTCCCTAGCACCAGTCTACCCCAGGAATTACTAGGAAATCGCTTGATGGAGCTTGGAGGCACTCGTCTTGTGTGCCGGGAGATTCCAGTTACCTCTCCCAACACTTGCATCAAGCAGCGAGCCTAGGCCTTTTGGAAGCGAAAGGTAGCGGCAGGCAGGATGTAGGGTACAGGCCGTAAGCTCAACTCTCAGAAGTGTGTATGCATGGGAGGCACGTGTCTGCTACCCACTCGGACATGGGAGTTGGAACCTAGCTACACTCCTATTGAAGAAGGATGTTGGAAATCGCTGTATTCAACTCAGATACACGGGAGTTCAGGCCCAATGCTTACACATGCTTTTCCCACAACCTATCCCAGCCACTAACATAAGGAGGTTAGCAGGTACGTCTACAGTCAGGCAGGGTGCGGGAGGGTTCTGCCCTGTCCTCAGCTCTCACAGGGATGCATGCCTAGAAGCCAGCTCTCAACTAGCTGCATTCTTATGACAGTGTGAAGGTAGCAGTATTCTGAGTAAGGAGGTTCCCAGATTACCACTCTACTGCACCTGGAGATACCCTCCAGGTCTGCATTGTTAACTTGCGTCTCAGAAGCCTCTGGCAAAAGTCTCTGGTGAAGACGTGGGAAACCTACTCTGCAGGCAGTGTGGAACTGTGAGGGACTGAGGGTGAGCTCAACTCTCAGCAGTAAGATGATTTTGGACAAGGCGTTCAGCTACCTTCTCACATATGGAACTTAGTATGTAGCACCAGTCTACCCCAGGAATTACTGGGAAATCGCTGGATTGAGCTTGGAGGCACTAGTCTTGTGTGCCGGGAGATTCCAGTTACCTCTCCCAACACTTCGGTGAAGCAGCGAGCCTAGGCCTTTTGGAAGCGAAAGGTAGCTGCAGGCAGGAGGTAGGGTTACAGGCCATAAGCTCAACTCTCAGAAGTGGGTATGTAGGGGGGGCAGATGTCTGCTACACACTCGGACATGCGAGTGGGAACCTAGCTACACTCTGATGAAGAAGGACTTTGGAAATCGCTGTATTCAACTCAGATACACGTGGGTTCAGGCACAACGATTCCACATGCTTTTCTCACAACCTTTCCCTGCCACTAACATGAGGACGTTAGCAGCTCCTTCTACAGTCAAGCAGGATGCGGGAGGGTTGTGCCCTGTCCTTAGCTCTCACAGGGAAGCATGCCTTGAAGCCAGCTGTCAACTAGCTGCATTCTTATGGCAGGGTGAAGGTAGCAGTATTCTGAGACAGGAGGTTCCCAGATTACCACTCTACTGTACCTGGAGATACCTTCCAGGTCTGCATTGTTAACTTGCGTCTCAGAAGCCTCTGGCAAACGTCTCTGGTGAAGACGTGCGAAACTCACTCTGTAGGCAGTGTGGAACTGTGAGGGACAGAGGGTGAGCTCAACTCTCAGAAGTAAGATGTTTTTGGACAAGGCGTTCAACTACCCACTCACGTATGGAACTTAGTACGTAGCACCAGTCTACCCCAGGAATTACTAGGAAATCGCTTGATTGAGCTTGGAGGCACTCGTCTTGTGTGCCGGGAGATTCCAGTGACCTCTCCCAACACTTGCGTCAAGCAGCGAGCCTAGGCCTTTTGGAAGCGAAAGGTAGCGGCAGGCAGGATGTAGGGTACAGGCCGTAAGCTCAACTCTCAGAAGTGTGTATGCATGGGAGGCAGATGTCTGCTACCCACTCGGACATGGGAGTTGGAACCTAGCTACACTCCTATTGAAGAAGAATGTTGGAAATCGCTGTATTCAACTCAGATACACGGGAGTTCAGGCCCAATGCTTACACATGCTTTTCCCACAACCTATCCCAGCCACTAACATAAGAAGGTTAGCAGGTACGTCTACAGTCAGGCAGGGTGCGGGAGGGTTCTGCCCTGTCCTCAGCTCTCACAGGGAAGCATGCCTAGAAGCCAGCTCTCAACTAGCTGCATTCTTATGACAGTGTGAAGGTAGCAGTATTCTGAGTAAGGAGGTTCCCAGATTACCACTCTACTGCACCTGGAGATACCCTCCAGGTCTGCATTGTTAACTTGCGTCTCAGAAGCCTCTGGCAAAAGTCTCTGGTGAAGACGTGGGAAACCTACTCTGCAGGCAGTGTGGAACTGTGAGGGACTGAGGGTGAGCTCAACTCTCAGCAGTAAGATGATTTTGGACAAGGCGTTCAGCTACCTTCTCACATATGGAACTTAGTATGTAGCACAGGTCTACCCCAGGAATTACTGGGAAATCGCTGGATTGAGCTTGGAGGCACTAGTCTTGTGTGCCGGGAGATTCCAGTTACCTCTCCCAACACTTCGGTGAAGCAGCGAGCCTAGGCCTTTTGGAAGCGAAAGGTAGCTGCAGGCAGGAGGTAGGGTTACAGGCCATAAGCTCAACTCTCAGAAGTGGGTATGCATGGGAGGCAGATGTCTGCTACCCACTCGGACATGCGAGTGGGAACCTAGATACACTCTGATGAAGAAGGACTTTGGAAATCGCTGTATTCAACTCAGATACACGTGGGTTCAGGCACAACGATTCCACATGCTTTTCGCACAACCTTTCCCTGCCACTAACATGAGGACGTTAGCAGCTCCTTCTACAGTCAAGCAGGATGCGGGAGGGTTGTGCCCTGTCCTTAGCTCTCACAGGGAAGCAGGCCTTGAAGCCAGCTGTCAACTAGCTGCATTCTTATGGCAGGGTGAAGGTAGCAGTATTCTGAGAACAGGAGGTTCCCAGATTACCACTCTACAGTACCTGGAGATACCTTCCAGGTCTGCATTGTTAACTTGCGTCTCAGAAGCCTCTGGCAAACGTCTCTGGTGAAGACGTGCGAAACTCACTCTGCAGGCAGTGTGGAACTGTGAGGGACTGAGGGTGAGCTCAACTCTCAGAAGTAAGATGTTTTTGGACAAGGCGTTCAACTACCTACTCACGTATGGAACTTAGTACCTAGCACCAGTCTACCCCAGGAATTACTAGGAAATCGCTTGATTGAGCTTGGAGGCACTCGGCTTGTGTGCCGGGAGATTCCAGTTACCTCTCCCAACACTTGCGTCAAGCCGCGAGCCTAGGCCTTTTGGAAGCGAAAGGTAGCAGCAGGCAGGATGTAGGGTTACAGGCCATACGGTCAACTCTCAGAAGTGTGTATGCATGGGAGGCAGATGTCTGCTACCCACTCGGACATGGGAGTTGGAACCTAGCTACACTCCTATTGAAGAAGGATGTTGGAAATCGCTGTATTCAACTCAGATACACGGGAGTTCAGGCCCAATGCTTACACATGCTTTTCCCACAACCTATCCCAGCCACTAACATAAGGAGGTTAGCAGGTACGTCTACAGTCAGGCAGGGTGCGGGAGGGTTCTGCCCTGTCCTCAGCTCTCACAGGGAAGCATGCCTAGAAGCCAGCTCTCAACTAGCTGCATTCTTATGACAGTGTGAAGGTAGCAGTATTCTGAGTAAGGAGGTTCCAAGATTACCACTCTACTGCACCTGGAGATACCCTCCAGGTCTGCATTGTTAACTTGCGTCTCAGAAGCCTCTGGCAAAAGTCTCTGGTGAAGACGTGGGAAACCTACTCTGCAGGCAGTGTGGAACTGTGAGGGACTGAGGGTGAGCTCAACTCTCAGCAGTAAGATGATTTTGGACAAGGCGTTCAGCTACCTTCTCACATATGGAACTTAGTATGTAGCACCAGTCTACCCCAGGAATTACTGGGAAATCGCTGGATTGAGCTTGGAGGCACTAGTCTTGTGTGCCGGGAGATTCCAGTTACCTCTCCCAACACTTCGGTGAAGCAGCGAGCCTAGGCCTTTTGGAAGCGAAAGGTAGCTGCAGGCAGGAGGTAGGGTTACAGGCCATAAGCTCAACTCTCAGAAGTGGGTATGCATGGGAGGCAGATGTCTGCTACCCACTCGGACATGCGAGTGGGAACCTAGCTACACTCTGATGAAGAAGGACTTTGGAAATCGCTGTATTCAACTGAGATACACGTGGGTTCAGGCACAACGATTCCACATGCTTTTCGCACAACCTTTCCCTGCCACTAACATGAGGACGTTAGCAGCTCCTTCTACAGTCAAGCAGGATGCGGGAGGGTTGTGCCCTGTCCTTAGCTCTCACAGGGAAGCATGCCTTGAAGCCAGCTGTCAACTAGCTGCATTCTTATGGCAGGGTGAAGGTAGCAGTATTCTGAGACAGGAGGTTCCCAGATTACCACTCTACTGCACCTGGAGATACCCTCCAGGTCTGCATTGTTAACTTGCGTCTCAGAAGCCTCTGGCAAACGTCTCTGGTGAAGACGTGCGAAACTCACTCTGCAGGCAGTGTGGAACTGTGAGGGACTGAGGGTGAGCTCAACTCTCAGAAGTAAGATGTTTTTGGACAAGGCGTTCAACTACCTACTCACGTATGGAACTTAGTACCTAGCACCAGTCTACCCCAGGAATTACTAGGAAATCGCTTGATTGAGCTTGGAGGCACTCGTCTTGTGTGCCAGGAGATTCCAGTTACCTCTCCCAACACTTGCGTCAAGCAGCGAGCCTAGGCCTTTTGGAAGCGAAAGGTAGCGGCAGGCAGGATGTAGGGTTACAGGCCATAAGGTCAACTCTCAGAAGTGTGTATGCATGGGAGGCAGATGTCTGCTACCCACTCGGACATGGGAGTTGGAACCTAGCTACACTCCTATTGAAGAAGGATGTTGGAAATCGCTGTATTCAACTCAGATACACGGGAGGTCAGGCCCAATGCTTACACATGCTTTTCCCACAACCTATCCCAGCCACTAACATAAGGAGGTTAGCAGGTACGTCTACAGTCAGGCAGGGTGCGGGAGGGTTCTGCCCTGTCCTCAGCTCTCACAGGGAAGCATGCCTAGAAGCCAGCTCTCAACTAGCTGCATTCTTATGACAGTGTGAAGGTAGCAGTATTCTGAGTAAGGAGGTTCCCAGATTACCACTCTACTGCACCTGGAGATACCCTCCAGGTCTGCATTGTTAACTTGCGTCTCAGAAGCCTCTGGCAAAAGTCTCTGGTGAAGACGTGGGAAACCTACTCTGCAGGCAGTGTGGAACTGTGAGGGACTGAGGGTGAGCTCAACTCTCAGAAGTAAGATGATTTTGGACAAAGCGTTCAGCTACCTTCTCACATATGGAACTTAGTATGTAGCACCAGTCTACCCCAGGAATTACTGGGAAATCGCTGGATTGAGCTTGGAGGCACTAGTCTTGTGTGCCGGGAGATTCCAGTTACCTCTCCCAACACTTCGGTGAAGCAGCGAGCCTAGGCCTTTTGGAAGCGAAAGGTAGCTGCAGGCAGGAGGTAGGGTTACAGGCCATAAGCTCAACTCTCAGAAGTGGGTATGCATGGGAGGCAGATGTCTGCTACCCACTCGGACATGCGAGTGGGAACCTAGCTACACTCTGATGAAGAAGGACTTTGGAAATCGCTGTATTCAACTCAGCTACACGTGGGTTCAGGCACAACGATTCCACATGTTTTTCGCACAACCTTTCCCTGCCACTAACATGAGGACGTTAGCAGCTCCTTCTACAGTCAAGCAGGATGCGGGAGGGTTGTGCCCTGTCCTTAGCTCTCACAGGGAAGCATGCCTTGAAGCCAGCTGTCAACTAGCTGCATTCTTATGGCAGGGTGAAGGTAGCAGTATTCTGAGACAGGAGGTTCCCAGATTACAACTCTACTGCACCTGGAGATACCCTCCAGGTCTGCATTGTTAACTTGCGTCTCAGAAGCCTCTGGCAAACGTCTCTGGTGAAGACGTGCGAAACTCACTCTGCAGGCAGTGTGGAACTGTGAGGGACTGAGGGTGAGCTCAACTCTCAGAAGTAAGATGTTTTTGGACAAGGCGTTCAACTACCTACTCACCTATGGAACTTAGTACCTAGCACCAGTCTACCTCAGGAATTACTAGGAAATCGCTTGATTGAGCTTGGAGGCACTCGGCTTGTGTGCCGGGAGATTCGAGTTACCTCTCGCAACACTTGCGTCAAGCAGCGAGAATAGGCCTTTTGGAAGCGAAAGGTAGCGGCAGGCAGGATGTAGGGTTACAGGCCATAAGGTCAACTCTCAGAAGTGTGTATGCATTGGAGGCAGATGTCTGCTACCCACTCGGACATGGGAGTTGGAACCTAGCTACACTCCTATTGAAGAAGGATGTTGGAAATCGCTGTATTCAACTCAGATACACGGGAGTTCAGGCCCAATGCTTACACATGCTTTTCCCACAACCTATCCCAGCCACTAACATAAGGAGGTTAGCAGGTACGTCTACAGTCAGGCAGGGTGCGGGAGGGTTCTGCCCTGTCCTCAGCTCTCACAGGGAAGCATGCCTAGAAGCCAGCTATCAACTAGCTGCATTCTTATGACAGTGTGAAGGTAGCAGTATTCTGAGTAAGGAGGTTCCCAGATTACCACTCTACTGCACCTGGAGATACCCTCCAGGTCTGCATTGTTAACTTGCGTCTCAGAAGCCTCTGGCAAAAGTCTCTGGTGAAGACGTGGGAAACCTACTCTGCAGGCAGTGTGGAACTGTGAGGGACTGAGGGTGAGCTCAACTCTCAGCAGTAAGATGATTTTGGACAAGGCGTTCAGCTACCTTCTCACATATGGAACTTAGTATGTAGCACCAGTCTACACCAGGAATTACTGGGAAATCGCTGGATTGAGCTTGGAGGCACTAGTCTTGTGTGCCGGGAGATTCCAGTTACCTCTCCCAACACTTCGGTGAAGCAGCGAGCCTAGGCCTTTTGGAAGCGAAAGGTAGCTGCAGGCAGGAGGTAGGGTTACAGGCCATAAGCTCAACTCTCAGAAGTGGGTATGCATGGGAGGCAGATGTCTGCTACCCACTCGGACATGCGAGTGGGAACCAAGCTACACTCTGATGAAGAAGGACTTTGGAAATCGCTGTATTCAACTCAGATACGCGTGGGTTCAGGCACAACGATTCCACATGCTTTTCGCACAACCTTTCCCTTCCACTAACATGAGGACGTTAGCAGCTCCTTCTACAGTCAAGCAGGATGCGGGAGGGTTGTGCCCTGTCCTTAGCTCTCACAGGGAAGCATGCCTTGAAGCCAGCTGTCAACTAGCTGCATTCTTATGGCAGGGTGAAGGTAGCAGTATTCTGAGACAGGAGGTTCCCAGATTACCACTCTACTGTACCTGGAGATACCTTCCAGGTCTGCATTGTTAACTTGCGTCTCAGAAGCCTCTGGCAAACGTCTCTGGTGAAGACGTGCGAAACTCACTCTGCAGGCAGTGTGGAACTGTGAGGGACTGAGGGTGAGCTCAACTCTCAGAAGTAAGATGTTTTTGGACAAGGCGTTCAACTACCTACTCACGTATGGAACTTAGTCCCTAGCACCAGTCTACCCCAGGAATTACTAGGAAATCGCTTGATGGAGCTTGGAGGCACTCGTCTTGTGTGCCGGGAGATTCCAGTTACCTCTCCCAACACTTGCATCAAGCAGCGAGCCTAGGCCTTTTGGAAGCGAAAGGTAGCGGCAGGCAGGATGTAGGGTACAGGCCGTAAGCTCAACTCTCAGAAGTGTGTATGCATGGGAGGCACGTGTCTGCTACCCACTCGGACATGGGAGTTGGAACCTAGCTACACTCCTATTGAAGAAGGATGTTGGAAATCGCTGTATTCAACTCAGATACACGGGAGTTCAGGCCCAATGCTTACACATGCTTTTCCCACAACCTATCCCAGCCACTAACATAAGGAGGTTAGCAGGTACGTCTACAGTCAGGCAGGGTGCGGGAGGGTTCTGCCCTGTCCTCAGCTCTCACAGGGAAGCATGCCTAGAAGCCAGCTATCAACTAGCTGCATTCTTATGACAGTGTGAAGGTAGCAGTATTCTGAGTAAGGAGGTTCCAAGATTACCACTCTACTGCACCTGGAGATACCCTCCAGGTCTGCATTGTTAACTTGCGTCTCAGAAGCCTCTGGCAAAAGTCTCTGGTGAAGACGTGGGAAACCTACTCTGCAGGCAGTGTGGAACTGTGAGGGACTGAGGGTGAGCTCAACTCTCAGCAGTAAGATGATTTTGGACAAGGCGTTCAGCTACCTTCTCACATATGGAACTTAGTATGTAGCACCAGTCTACCCCAGGAATTACTGGGAAATCGCTGGATTGAGCTTGGAGGCACTAGTCTTGTGTGCCGGGAGATTCCAGTTACCTCTCCCAACACTTCGGTGAAGCAGCGAGCCTAGGCCTTTTGGAAGCGAAAGGTAGCTGCAGGCAGGAGGTAGGGTTACAGGCCATAAGCTCAACTCTCAGAAGTGGGTATGTAGGGGGGGCAGATGTCTGCTACACACTCGGACATGCGAGTGGGAACCTAGCTACACTCTGATGAAGAAGGACTTTGGAAATCGCTGTATTCAACTCAGATACACGTGGGTTCAGGCACAACGATTCCACATGCTTTTCTCACAACCTTTCCCTGCCACTAACATGAGGACGTTAGCAGCTCCTTCTACAGTCAAGCAGGATGCGGGAGGGTTGTGCCCTGTCCTTAGCTCTCACAGGGAAGCATGCCTTGAAGCCAGCTGTCAACTAGCTGCATTCTTATGGCAGGGTGAAGGTAGCAGTATTCTGAGACAGGAGGTTCCCAGATTACCACTCTACTGTACCTGGAGATACCTTCCAGGTCTGCATTGTTAACTTGCGTCTCAGAAGCCTCTGGCAAACGTCTCTGGTGAAGACGTGCGAAACTCACTCTGTAGGCAGTGTGGAACTGTGAGGGACAGAGGGTGAGCTCAACTCTCAGAAGTAAGATGTTTTTGGACAAGGCGTTCAACTACCCACTCACGTATGGAACTTAGTACGTAGCACCAGTCTACCCCAGGAATTACTAGGAAATCGCTTGATTGAGCTTGGAGGCACTCGTCTTGTGTGCCGGGAGATTCCAGTGACCTCTCCCAACACTTGCGTCAAGCAGCGAGCCTAGGCCTTTTGGAAGCGAAAGGTAGCGGCAGGCAGGATGTAGGGTACAGGCCGTAAGCTCAACTCTCAGAAGTGTGTATGCATGGGAGGCAGATGTCTGCTACCCACTCGGACATGGGAGTTGGAACCTAGCTACACTCCTATTGAAGAAGAATGTTGGAAATCGCTGTATTCAACTCAGATACACGGGAGTTCAGGCCCAATGCTTACACATGCTTTTCCCACAACCTATCCCAGCCACTAACATAAGAAGGTTAGCAGGTACGTCTACAGTCAGGCAGGGTGCGGGAGGGTTCTGCCCTGTCCTCAGCTCTCACAGGGAAGCATGCCTAGAAGCCAGCTCTCAACTAGCTGCATTCTTATGACAGTGTGAAGGTAGCAGTATTCTGAGTAAGGAGGTTCCCAGATTACCACTCTACTGCACCTGGAGATACCCTCCAGGTCTGCATTGTTAACTTGCGTCTCAGAAGCCTCTGGCAAAAGTCTCTGGTGAAGACGTGGGAAACCTACTCTGCAGGCAGTGTGGAACTGTGAGGGACTGAGGGTGAGCTCAACTCTCAGCAGTAAGATGATTTTGGACAAGGCGTTCAGCTACCTTCTCACATATGGAACTTAGTATGTAGCACAGGTCTACCACAGGAATTACTGGGAAATCGCTGGATTGAGCTTGGAGGCACTAGTCTTGTGTGCCGGGAGATTCCAGTTACCTCTCCCAACACTTCGGTGAAGCAGCGAGCCTAGGCCTTTTGGAAGCGAAAGGTAGCTGCAGGCAGGAGGTAGGGTTACAGGCCATAAGCTCAACTCTCAGAAGTGGGTATGCATGGGAGGCAGATGTCTGCTACCCACTCGGACATGCGAGTGGGAACCTAGCTACACTCTGATGAAGAAGGACTTTGGAAATCGCTGTATTCAACTCAGATACACGTGGGTTCAGGCACAACGATTCCACATGCTTTTCGCACAACCTTTCCCTGCCACTAACATGAGGACGTTAGCAGCTCCTTCTACAGTCAAGCAGGATGCGGGAGGGTTGTGCCCTGTCCTGAGCTCTCACAGGGAAGCATGCCTTGAAGCCAGCTGTCAACTAGCTGCATTCTTATGGCAGGGTGAAGGTAGCAGTATTCTGAGAACAGGAGGTTCCCAGATTACCACTCTACAGTACCTGGAGATACCTTCCAGGTCTGCATTGTTAACTTGCGTCTCAGAAGCCTCTGGCAAACGTCTCTGGTGAAGACGTGCGAAACTCACTCTGCAGGCAGTGTGGAACTGTGAGGGACTGAGGGTGAGCTCAACTCTCAGAAGTAAGATGTTTTTGGACAAGGCGTTCAACTACCTACTCACGTATGGAACTTAGTACCTAGCACCAGTCTACCCCAGGAATTACTAGGAAATCGCTTGATTGAGCTTGGAGGCACTCGGCTTGTGTGCCGGGAGATTCCAGTTACCTCTCCCAACACTTGCGTCAAGCCGCGAGCCTAGGCCTTTTGGAAGCGAAAGGTAGCAGCAGGCAGGATGTAGGGTTACAGGCCATACGGTCAACTCTCAGAAGTGTGTATGCATGGGAGGCAGATGTCTGCTACCCACTCGGACATGGGAGTTGGAACCTAGCTACACTCCTATTGAAGAAGGATGTTGGAAATCGCTGTATTCAACTCAGATACACGGGAGTTCAGGCCCAATGCTTACACATGCTTTTCCCACAACCTATCCCAGCCACTAACATAAGGAGGTTAGCAGGTACGTCTACAGTCAGGCAGGGTGCGGGAGGGTTCTGCCCTGTCCTCAGCTCTCACAGGGAAGCATGCCTAGAAGCCAGCTCTCAACTAGCTGCATTCTTATGACAGTGTGAAGGTAGCAGTATTCTGAGTAAGGAGGTTCCAAGATTACCACTCTACTGCACCTGGAGATACCCTCCAGGTCTGCATTGTTAACTTGCGTCTCAGAAGCCTCTGGCAAAAGTCTCTGGTGAAGACGTGGGAAACCTACTCTGCAGGCAGTGTGGAACTGTGAGGGACTGAGGGTGAGCTCAACTCTCAGCAGTAAGATGATTTTGGACAAGGCGTTCAGCTACCTTCTCACATATGGAACTTAGTATGTAGCACCAGTCTACCCCAGGAATTACTGGGAAATCGCTGGATTGAGCTTGGAGGCACTAGTCTTGTGTGCCGGGAGATTCCAGTTACCTCTCCCAACACTTCGGTGAAGCAGCGAGCCTAGGCCTTTTGGAAGCGAAAGGTAGCTGCAGGCAGGAGGTAGGGTTACAGGCCATAAGCTCAACTCTCAGAAGTGGGTATGCATGGGAGGCAGATGTCTGCTACCCACTCGGACATGCGAGTGGGAACCTAGCTACACTCTGATGAAGAAGGACTTTGGAAATCGCTGTATTCAACTGAGATACACGTGGGTTCAGGCACAACGATTCCACATGCTTTTCGCACAACCTTTCCCTGCCACTAACATGAGGACGTTAGCAGCTCCTTCTACAGTCAAGCAGGATGCGGGAGGGTTGTGCCCTGTCCTTAGCTCTCACAGGGAAGCATGCCTTGAAGCCAGCTGTCAACTAGCTGCATTCTTATGGCAGGGTGAAGGTAGCAGTATTCTGAGACAGGAGGTTCCCAGATTACCACTCTACTGCACCTGGAGATACCCTCCAGGTCTGCATTGTTAACTTGCGTCTCAGAAGCCTCTGGCAAACGTCTCTGGTGAAGACGTGCGAAACTCACTCTGCAGGCAGTGTGGAACTGTGAGGGACTGAGGGTGAGCTCAACTCTCAGAAGTAAGATGTTTTTGGACAAGGCGTTCAACTACCTACTCACGTATGGAACTTAGTACCTAGCACCAGTCTACCCCAGGAATTACTAGGAAATCGCTTGATTGAGCTTGGAGGCACTCGTCTTGTGTGCCAGGAGATTCCAGTTACCTCTCCCAACACTTGCGTCAAGCAGCGAGCCTAGGCCTTTTGGAAGCGAAAGGTAGCGGCAGGCAGGATGTAGGGTTACAGGCCATAAGGTCAACTCTCAGAAGTGTGTATGCATGGGAGGCAGATGTCTGCTACCCACTCGGACATGGGAGTTGGAACCTAGCTACACTCCTATTGAAGAAGGATGTTGGAAATCGCTGTATTCAACTCAGATACACGGGAGGTCAGGCCCAATGCTTACACATGCTTTTCCCACAACCTATCCCAGCCACTAACATAAGGAGGTTAGCAGGTACGTCTACAGTCAGGCAGGGTGCGGGAGGGTTCTGCCCTGTCCTCAGCTCTCACAGGGAAGCATGCCTAGAAGCCAGCTCTCAACTAGCTGCATTCTTATGACAGTGTGAAGGTAGCAGTATTCTGAGTAAGGAGGTTCCCAGATTACCACTCTACTGCACCTGGAGACCCTCCAGGTCTGCATTGTTAACTTGCGTCTCAGAAGCCTCTGGCAAACGTCTCTGGTGAAGACGTGCGAAACTCACTCTGCAGGCAGTGTGGAACTGTGAGGGACTGAGGGTGAGCTCAACTCTCAGAAGTAAGATGTTTTGGGACAAGGCGTTCAACTACCTACTCACGTATGGAACTTAGTACCTAGCACCAGTCTACCCCAGAATTACTAGGAAATCGCTTGATTGAGCTTGGAGGCACTCGGCTTGTGTGCCGGGAGATTCCAGTTACGTATCCCAACACTTGCGTCAAGCAGCGAGCCTAGGCCTTTTGGAAGCGAAATGTAGCAGCAGGCAGGATGTAGGGTTACAGGCCATAAGCTGAATTCTCAGAAGTGTGTATGCATGGGAGGCAGATGTCTGCTACCCACTCGGACATGGGAGTTGGAACCTAGCTACACTCCTATTGAAGAAGGATGTTGGAAATCGCTGTATTCAACTCAGATACACGGGAGTTCAGGCCCAATGCTTACACATGCTTTTCCCACAACCTATCCCAGCCACTAACATAAGGAGGTTAGCAGGTACGTCTACAGTCAGGCAGGGTGCGGGAGGGTTCTGCCCTGTCCTCAGCTCTCACAGGGAAGCATGCCTAGAAGCCAGCTCTCAACTAGCTGCATTCTTATGACAGTGTGCAGGTAGCAGTATTCTGAGTAAGGAGGTTCCCAGATTACCACTCTACTGCACCTGGAGATACCCTCCAGGTGTGCATTGTTAACTTGCGTCTCAGAAGCCTCTGGCAAAAGTCTCTGGTGAAGACGTGGGAAACCTACTCTGCAGGCAGTGTGGAACTGTGAGGGACTGAGGGTGAGCTCAACTCTCAGCAGTAAGATGATTTTGGACAAGGCGTTCAGCTACCTTCTCACATATGGAACTTAGTATGTAGCACCAGTCTACCCCAGGAATTACTGGGAAATCGCTGGATTGAGCTTGGAGGCACTAGTCTTGTGTGTCGGGAGACTCCAGTTACCTCTCCCAACACTTCGGTGAAGCAGCGAGCCTAGGCCTTTTGGAAGCGAAATGTAGCTGCAGGCAGGAGGTAGGGTTACAGGCCATAAGCTCAACTCTCAGAAGTGGGTATGCATGGGAGGCAGATGTCTGCTACCCACTCGGACATGCGAGTGGGAACCTAGCTACACTCTGATGAAGAAGGACTTTGGAAATCGCTGTATTCAACTCAGATACACGTGGGTTCAGGCACAACGATTCCACATGCTTTTCGCACAACCTTTCCCTGCCACTAACATGAGGACGTTAGCAGCTATGTCTAGACTGAGTCAGGATGCGGAAGGGTCCTGCCCTGAGCTCTGCTCTCAAAAGGAAGCATGCCTGCAAGCTAGATTTCCACTAGCTGAGTTGCTATGTCCGTGAGAACGTAGCAGCATTGTAACGCAGGACGTTCTGACAATACGGCTCTTCCGCACCTGGAGACGCAAGCATTGCAGCCTTCAGCTTGCCCCTTGCGTCCCACGAACTTCTGACAAACATGTCTAGTGAGGATATTCGTAACTCCCTGTGCAGGCATTGTGGAACTGGGAAGGACGGCGTGTCAGCTCACCCCGCAGAAGGAAATTCCCCAGAGAGACAGCTTTCAAGGAGTTACTCAGGTTTCGAAGTTAGTTAGTAGCTCCCTTCTGAGAGAGGAATTCCTCAGAAGTTGCTGGATTGAGCTAAGAGACACTTGCCACTCACAAAGCTTGCATCCTGTATCGAACCAAATCCTTTGGAAGCAAAGCGTACAGGCAGTCAGCGTGTGGGAGGTACAAGCCAAAAGCTCAATCCAAAGGAATGTGCATGCCTTGGAGGCAGCCGTCTGCTAGGCGCGAAATTGACAAGGCAGACACTTGGTTCTCACTTCGCTACTGTCCCGCATACAACGAAATGCTGTGGAAGCAGACCAACAGGCAGTCAGGATGGCCGAGGTAAAGGCCATGAGCTCAACTCTCAGAAGTGTGTATGCTTTGCAGGCCGATGTCTGCTAGACACTTATACAGGGGAGCTAGAACTGAGCTACACTCGAATTGAGCAAGGACGTTGGCAATCGCTGTACTGAACTCAGATACACGAGAGTACAGGCCTGTCACTTCCACAGGCTTTTCACACAACCCCTTCCAGTACCTAACATAAGGATGCTAGGACCTATGTCTACAGGCAGTTAGCATGCGGCACCTAACATAAGCATATTAGCAGTTACGTCTATAGGCAGGCAGGATGAGGGAGGGTCCTGACCTGATCTTAGCTTTCAAAAGGAAGCATGCCTAAAAACCGGCTATCTACTAGCTCCTTTTGATGGCTTTGTGAATGTAGCAGCATTGTAAGGCGGTACGCTTACAATGAATACCGCTCTAATGCATCTGGAGACACAACCATTGAAGCCTGCAGCTGGCCCTTGTGTCCCGTGAGCTTCTGAAAACATGTCTAGTGAGGATGTACATAACTGCATCTGTAGGCAGTGTGGAAGTGGGAAGAATGGCGTGTCATTTCTTCTCACAGAAGGAAATTCCCCAGAGAGAGAGCTTTCAACTAGGTTTCAGGTTTGGAAGTTAGTATGTAGCTCCCATCTGAGGGAGCAATTCTTCAGAAGTTGCTGGATTGAACTAAGACACATTTGCCTCTCGCAAAACTTGGGTCCCGTATCGAATGAAATCGTTTGGAAGCGAGGCGTACAGGCAGTCAGCATGTGGGAGATTCAATTCCTAAGCTCAATCCAAAGGAGTGTGCATGCCTTGCAGGCAGCTGTCGGCTAGGCGCAAAATTGACAAGGCAGACACTTGGTTCTCACTCTGCTACTCTCCCGATACAACGAAATGCTGTGGAAGCAGAACGTACAGGCCATAAGCTCAACTCTCAGAAGTGTGTATGCTTTGCAGGCTGATGTCTGCTAGACACATATCGAGGCGAGGTATACACGAGTTACACTCTAATTGAACAAGGAGGTGGCAATCGCTGTATTGAAGTCAGAGGCACGTGAGTACACCCCTGACACTTCCACTTGCATTTCTCTAACCTCTCACAGCACCTAACATAAGGATGTTAGCAGCTATGACTATGAGCAGGCAGGATGCGGGAGGGTCCTGCCCTGAGCTCAGCTTTCAAAACGAGGCATGCCCCGAAGCCAGCTTTCTACTAACTGCGTTCTGATGGCCATGGGAAAGTGGCATCATTGTAATTCTGGATGTTCCATGAATACCACTTTACTGCACCTGAGGACACAAACTTGAAGCCTGCAGCTTGCCCCTTGTGTCCCATAAGCTTCTAACAAACATGTCTAGTGAGGATGTTTGTAACTGTATCTGCAGGCAGTGAGAAACTGGGAAGGACTGTTTCAGCTCATCTCTGAGAGGGATATTCCGCAGAGAGAGAGCTTTCAGCTAGGTATTCATGTTTGGAAGTTAGTATGTAGCTCCCATCTGAGGGGGAATTCCTCGTAAGTTGTGGTTTGAACTAAGACACATTTGCGTCTTGCAAAACTTGTGTCCCGTATTGAAAGAAATCCTTTGGAAGCGAAGCATACAGGCGGTGAGCATGTGGAGGTTCAAGTCCTAAGCTCAATCCATTGGAGTGGTCATGCCTTGGAGGCAGCTGTCCTCTAGGCGCAAAATTGACAAGGCAGACACTTGGTTCTCACTCTGCTACTCTCCCGCATACAACGAAATGCTGTGGAAGCGAAACGTACAGGCAGTCAGGATGGAGGAGGTAGAGACCATAAGCTCAACTCTCAGAAGTGTGTATGCTTTGCAGGCTGATGTCTGCCAGACACTTATTGAGGCGAGGTATACCCCAGCTGCACTCTAATTGAACAAGGACATTGGCAATCGCTGTATTGAACTCAGATACACGTGAGTAGAGTCCTGACACTTCCACTCGCATTTCTCCAACCTCTCCCAACACCTCACTTAAGGATGTTAGCAGCTATGACTATGGGCAGGCAGGATGGGGGAGAGTCTTGCCCTGAGCTCCGCTCTCACAAGAGAGCATGCCTAGAAGCCAGCTTTCAACCAGCTGCGTTCTAATGGCTGTGAGACTAAAGCAGTCTTCTAACTCAGGAGGTTCGAAGAATACCACTCTACTGCACCTGGAGACACCTTCCAGGCCTGCCTTATTCCACTTGTGTCTCACAAGCTTCTGACAAACGTCTCAGGTGAAGATTTTGAAAACTCATTCTGCAGGCAGTGTGGAACTGTGAGGGACTGGGTGTGAGCTCAACTCTCAAAACAGAGATGCTTTTGGACTCGGGGTTCATCTAGCTTCTCTCGTATGGAATTTAGTATGTAGCACCTGTCTAAGACAGGAATTACTGGGAATCGCTGGATTGAGCTTGGAGGCACTAGTCTTGTGTGCCGAGACTTTCCACTTACCTCTCACAGCACTTCAGTCACGCATCGAGCCTAGGCCTGTTTGCAGCGAAATGTACCTGCAGGCAGGATGTGGGAAGTACAGGCCATAAGCTCAACTCTCAAAAGTGTGTAGCCTGGGAGGCAGATGTCTGCTACCCACTCATTCATGGGAGTTAGAAACTAGCTACACTCTTTGAAGAAGGCTGTTTGAAATTGCTGTATTCAACTCAGATAATCGTGAGTACAGGCCTGACACTTTCACATGCATTTCGCCACCCTCTCCCAGCACCTAACATAAGGATATTAGCAGTTACGTCTACGGGCAAGCAGGATGCAAGATGGTCTTGCCCTGAACTCAGCCTCAGAAGGAAGCATGCCTAGAAGCCAGCTTTCTACTAGCTCGTTCTGATGGCCGTGAGAATGTAGCAGCATTGTAAGGTGGGACGTTCCATGACTACCGCTCTACTGCACCTGGAGACAAAACCATTGAAGCCTGCCGCTGGCCCTTGCATCCCATGAGCTTCTGACAAACATGTCTAGTGAGGATGTTCGTAACTGTATCTGCAGGCAGTGTGGAACTGGGAAGGACCATGTTTCAGCTTATCTCCGAGCGGGAAGTTCCCCAAGAGAGCTTTCAGCTACGTTCTCAGGTTGGAAGTTAGTATGTAGCTCCCGTCTTAGGGAGGAATTCCTCAGAAGTCGCTGGATTGAACTAAGAGACACTTGGCTCTTGCAAAAATTGCATCCCGTATCAAACGAAATCCTTTGGAAGTGAAGAGTACAGGCAGTCAGCATGTGGAAGGTAAGCTCAAGCCAAAGGAGTGTGCATGCCTAGTAGGCAGCTGTCCGCTAGGCGCGATATTGACAAGGGAGACACTTGGTTTATACTCAGCTTCTCTCCCGTATACAACGAAATGCTGTGGAAGCCGAACTTTCAGGCAGTCAGGATTGGGGAGGTACATGCCATAAGCTCAACTCTCAGCAATGTGTATGCTTTGTAGGCTGATGTCTGCTAAACACTTATCGAAGCGAGGTATACCCAAGCTACACTGTAATTGAACAAGGACGTTGGCAATCGCTGTATTGAAGTCAGATGGATATGAGTACAGTCCTGGCGCTTCCACTTGCATTTCTCCAACCTCTCCCATCATCTCACTTAAGGATGTTAGCAGGTATGAGTATGGGCAGGCAGGATGCGGGAGGGTCCTGCCCAGAGCTCAACTCTCACAAGAGAGCATGCCTAGAAGCCAGCTTTCAACTGGCTGCGTTCTAATGGCCATAAGATCATAGCAGTCTTCTAACTCAGGAAGTTCGAAGAATACCACTCTACTGCACTTGCAGACACCTTCCAGGCCTGCATTATTCCACTTGCTTCTCACAAGCTTCTGACAAACGTCTCTGGTGAAGATGTTCAAAACTCATTCTGCAGGCAATGTGGAACTGTGAGGGTTTTGGTGTGAACTCAACTCTTGGAAGAGAGATGCTTTTGGACTTGGGGTTCAGCTAGCTCTCACGTATGGAACTTAGTATGTAGCACCTAAGACATGAATTACTAGGAAATCGCAGGATTGAGCTTCGAGGCCCTATTCTTGTGTGCCGGGACTTTCGTCTTATCTCTCACACTTCAGTCATGCATCGAGCCTAGGCCTGTTACCAGCGCAGTGTACCTGGAGGAGGATGTGGGAAGTACAGGCCATAAGCTCAACTCTCAAAAGTGTGTACGCCTGGGAGGCTGATGTCTGCTACCCACTCGTACATTGGAGTTAGAAACTAGCTACACTCTGATTGAAGAAGGCCGTTTGAAATCGCTATATTCAACTCTGATAATGTTGAGTACAAGCCTGATACTTCCACATGCAAATGGAATCGAAACAAATAGAATCCCATCGAATAGAATTGAAAAGAATCGGAAACTATCGTATCGATACGAAAAAAATGGAATTGAATCGAATCGAATCCAAAAGGATCGAATCGCATCGAATTGAAAAGAATCGTATCGAATCGAAAATATTTGAAACAAATCAAATAAAAAGGAATTGAATAGAAAAATTCGAATCGAAAAGAAATGAATTGAATCGAATCGAAAAGGATCGAATCGAATCGAATCAAAAAGAATCGAATTGAAAAGAATTCAATCGAAGAGTTTCCATTCGAATCGAATTGAATCGAAAAGAATCTAATCGAACCAAAAAGATTCGAATGGAATCAAAAAGAAACGAATCAAAAAGAATCGAATCGAATCGATTCATTAGAATCGAATCGAATCGAATCGAAAAGTTTCGAATCCAAATGAATCTAATCGAAAAGAATGGAATCAAAAAGAATCGAATTGTTTCAGAAAAAATGAATCGAAGTGAATCGAATCGAAAAGAATTGAATCGAATTGATTTTAAAAGAAAGGAATTCGAATTGAAAAGACTCGAATCGAAAGATTCGAATCAAATCAAATCGAAACCAAAAGAATCGAATCGAATAGAATCAAAAAGAAACTAATTGAAAACTATCATATCGAAAAGAAAAAAATCGTATCGAATCAAAAAGAATCGAATCGAATAGGAAATAATCGAAATAAATCAAATAAAAAAGAATCGCATAGAAAAAATCGAATCGAATTGAAAAGAATCAAATCTAATCGAAAAGAATTGAATCAAATCGAATCGAAAACAAACGAATCCAATCGAATCGAAAACAATTGAATCGAAGAGTTTCTTTTTTTTTTTTTTAATTTTTTTTTAAATTTATTTATGATAGTCACACAGAGATAGAGAGAGAGAGAGAGGCAGAGACACAGGCAGAGGGAGAAGCAGGCTCCATGCACCGGGAGCCCGACGTGGGACTCGATCCCGGGTCTCCAGGATCACGCCCTGGGCCAAAGGCAGGCGCCAAACCGCTGCGCCACCCAGGGATCCTAATCGAAGAGTTTCGAATCGAATCGCATTGAATCTTATATAGATCTTATATAGATGATGAAATAATCAGGTTTAAGAGTAAGACATGGGACTCGATCCCGGGTCTCCAGGATCGTGCCCTGGGCCAAAGGCAGGCGCCAAACCGCTGCGCCACCCAGGGATCCCAATCGAAGAGTTTCGAATCGAATCGCATTGAATCTTATATAGATCTTATATAGATGATGAAATAATCAGGTTTAAGAGTAAGACGTGGGACTCGATCCCGGGTCTCCAGGATCGCGCCCTGGGCCAAAGGCAGGCGCCAAACCGCTGCGCCACCCAGGGATCCCAATCGAAGAGTTTCGAATCGAATCGCATTGAATCTTATATAGATCTTATATAGATGATGAAATAATCAGGTTTAAGAGTAAGACAATGGTTCCATCAAAATCCTAGAGAAGAACACAGGCAACACCCTTTTTGAACTTGGCCATAGTAACTTCTTGCAAGATACATCCACGAAGGCAAAAGAAACAAAAGCAAAAATGAACTATTGGGACTTCATCAAGATAAGAAGCTTTTGCACAGCAAAGGATACAGTCAACAAAACTCAAAGACAACCTACAGAATGGGAGAAGATATTTGCAAATGACATATCAGATAAAGGGCTAGTTTCCAAGATCTATAAAGAACTTATTAAACTCAACACCAAAGAAACAAACAATCCAATCATGAAATGGGCAAAAGACATGAACAGAAATCTCACAGAGGAAGACATAGACATGGCCAACATGCATATGAGAAAATGCTCTGCATCACTTGCCATCAGGGAAATACAAATGAAAACTACAATGAGATACCACCTCACACCAGTGAGAATGGGGAAAATTAACAAGGCAGGAAACAACAAATGTTGGAGAGGATGCGGAGAAAAGGGAACCCTCTTACACTGTTGGTGGGAATGTGAACTGGTGCAGCCACTCTGGAAAACTGTGTGGAGGTTCCTCAAACAGTTAAAAATATACCTGCCCTACGACCCAGCAGTTGCACTGTTGGGGATTTACCCCAAAGATACAAATGCAATGAAACGCCGGGACACCTGCACCCCGATGTTTCTAGCAGCAATGGCCACGATAGCCAAACTGTGGAAGGAGCCTCGGTGTCCAAAGAAAGATGAATGGATAAAGAAGATGTGGTTTATGTATACAATGGAATATTACTCAGCTATTAGAAATGACAAATACCCACCATTTGCTTCAACGTGGATGGAACTGGAGGGTATTATGCTGAGTGAAGTAAGTCAGTCGGAGAAGGACAAACATTATATGTTCTCATTCATTTGGGGAATATAAATAATAGTGAAAGGGAAAATAAGGGAAGGGAGAAGAAATGTGTGGGAAATATCAGAAAGGGAGACAGAACGTAAAGACTGCTAACTCTGGGAAACGAACTAGGGGTGGTAGAAGGGGAGGAGGGCGGGGGGTGGGAGTGAATGGGTGACGGGCACTGGGTGTTATTCTGTATGTTAGTAAATTGAACACCAATAAAAAAAAAAAAACGAATCGCATTGAATCGAAAAGAATCTGATCGAACCGAAAAGATTCGAATGGTTTCAAAAAGAAACGAATCAAAAAGAATTGAATCGAATCGATTCGAAAAGAATAGAATCTAATCGAATCGAAAACTATCAAATCCAAATGAATCTAATCGAAAAAAAGTGGAATCAAAAAGAATCGAATTGTTTCAGAAAAAACGAATCGAATTGAATCGAATCGAATAGAATTGAATGGAATCAATTTTAAAAGAAAGGAATTAGACTCAAAAAGACTCGAATCGATAGATTCGAATCAAATCTAACCGAAACAAAAAGAATCGAATCGAATAGAATCGAAAAGAAACTAATCGAAAACTATCATATCAAAAAGAAAAAAATCGTATCGAATCAAAAAAATCGAATTGAATCGAATCGAAAAGGATCTAATCAATTCTAAACAAATAAAAAAAATCGAAATGAATCGAAAAGAATCGAATCAAATAGAATAGAAAATAATCGAAACAAATCAAATAAAAAAGAATCGAATAGAAAAACATCGAATCGAATCGAAAAGAATCAAATCGAATCGAAAAGAATTGAATTGAATCGAATCGAAAATAATCGAATCCAATCGAAAACAATCGAATCGTAGAGTTTTAAATCGAATCGAATTCAATCGAAAAGAATCTAATCGAACCAAAAACATTCGAATGGAATCAAAAAGAAATGAATTAAAAAGAATCAAATCGAATTGAATCAAAAAGAATCGAATCGAATCGAAAATAATCGAATCCAAATGAATCGAGTCGAAAGGAGTGGAATCGAAAAGAATTGAATCGTTTAGAAAGAAACAAATCGAATTGAATTGAATCAAATAGAAAATAATCGAATCCAATCGAATTGAAAAGAATAGAAAAGAACTGAATCGAATCGAATCGAAAAGAAATCGATTCGAAAAGAATCGAATCGAAAAAAAAGAAAGGAATCGAATCGAATCGAAAAGAATCGAATCCAAAATAATCGAATCGAAGATTGAATCGAAAGAATGGAATCGATTCGTAAAAACCAAATCAAAGAGACTCGAAAAGAATCGAATCAAATAAAAAAAATAAAATCAAATAGAAAAGAATCGAATCGAATCGAAAAGAAAAGAATCGAATCAAATCGATTTGAAAAGAAAGATATTCGAATCGAAAAGAATCGAATCGAAAAGAATCGAATCGAAAAGAATCGAATCGAAAAGAATCGAATCGAAACGAATCGAAAAAAATCGAATCGAATTGCTCCAAATCAAAAGAATTGAATCGAATGGAAGTGAAAATAATCGAATCAAATCGAATCGAATCAAAATAATCAAATCGAAACGAATCAAAAAGAATCAAATCGATTCGAAAAGAAAGGAATTCAAATCAAAAACATTCGATTAGAAAGATTCGAATCGAATCGAATTGAATAGAAAAGAATAGAATCAAATCAAATAGAAAAGAAACGAATAGAAAACTGTCGAATGGAAATGAAAAAAATCGAATTGAATCGTATCGAAGAGAATCGAATCGAATCAAAAAAGATCGAATGGAATCGAATATAAGAATCTAATCGAATCGAATCAAAAAGAATCTAATCGAATCGAAAGGATCGAATCAAATTTTATCGAATGGAAAAGAATCAAATCAAATCGAAAAGAATCGAATCGAATCGAAAAGGATCGAATCGAATCAAATCGAATAGAAAAGAATCGAATAGAATCGAAAAGAATCGAATCAAATTGAATCGAAAAGAATCAAATCAAATCGAAAAGGATTGAATCGAATCGAAAAGAATCGAATCGAATCAAATCGAAAAGAATCGAATCAAATTGATTCGAAAAGAAAGAAATTAATATAGAAGAGGCTAGAATCGAAAAGAATCTAAATGAATCGAATAGAAAAATATCGAATCGAATCACACCGAATCAAAAGAATCGAATCTAATGGAAGTGAAAATAATCGAATTGAATCAAAAAGAATCGAATCGAATCGAATCAAAAAGAATCGAATCGAATCGAAAAGAATCAAATCGAATCGATTCGAAAAGAAAGGAATTCAAATCAAAAACACTCGAATAGAAAGATTCGAATCGAATCGAATCGAATCGAAAAGAATAGAATCGAATAGAAAAGAAACGAATAGAAAACTATCGAATGGAAAAAACTATCGAAAAAAATCGAATCGAATCGGAGAGAATCGAATTGAATCGAAAAAAGATCAAATCGAATCGAATATAAGAATCGAATCGAATCGAATTGAAAAGAATCGAATCAAAAAGGATCAAATCGAATTGTATCGAAAAGAATCAAATCAAATCGAAAAGAATCGAATCGAATCGAATAGGAAAGAATCGAAAAAATCTAATAAAGAGTCGAATCGAATCGAAAATATCGAATCGAATGGAAAAGAATCGAATCGAATCGAAAAGAATCTAATCGAATCGAATCGTTTGTAAAGAAAGGAATTCGAATCAAAAAGACTTGAATCATAAGATTCTAATCGAATCGAATCAAAAAGAAACGAACCAAAAACTATCGAATCGAAATGAAA
This sequence comes from Canis aureus, assembly GCF_053574225.1. Taxonomy (NCBI): domain Eukaryota; kingdom Metazoa; phylum Chordata; class Mammalia; order Carnivora; family Canidae; genus Canis; species Canis aureus. The sequence continues at coordinate 54,783 of NW_027554451.1, read as the reverse complement.
AAAATCGAATCGAAATGAATCGAAAAGAATCGAAGAAATCTAATAAAAAAAGAATTGAATCGAATCGAAAATATCGAATCGAATGGAAAAGAATCGAATCAAATCGAATCGAAAATAATCGAAACATCAAATAAAAAGAATCGAATGGAAAAAAATGAAAAGAATTGAATCGAATCGAAAAGAATTGAATTGAATCGAATCGAAAACAATCAAATCAAATCGAATCAAAAAGAATTGAATCTAAGAGTTTCGAATAGAATCGAATTGAATCGAAAAGAATCTAATCGAAATGAAAATATTCGAATAGAATCGAAAAGAAACGAATCAAAAAGAATCGAATCGAATTGAAAAGAATAGAATCTAATCGAGTCGAAAAGAATAGAATCCAAATAAATCAAGTCGAAAGGAGTGGAATCGAAAAGAATTGAATCGATTCGAAAAAAACGAATCAAATTGAATCTAATCGAATCGAAAATAATCGAATCAAATTGAATCGTAAAGAATACAAAATAATCGAATTGAATCGTAAAGAATAGAATCGAAGCGAACCGAAAAGAATCAAATCGAATTGAAAAGAATCGAATCGAATTGAACCGTAATGAAAAGAATCGAATCGAATCGAAAAGAATGGAATCGAATTGAATCGAAAAGAATTGAATCGAATGCAATCAAATCGAAAAGAATCGAATCGAATTGAAAAGAATCAAATCGAATTGATTGAATCAAAAAGAATCGAATCGAATCACATCGAATCGAAAATAATTGAAATGAATAAAAAATAATCGAATCGAATTGAATCGAGAATAATTGGAATTGAATTGAATCGATAATCGAATTGAATCTAATCGAGTTGAATCGAAAATAATCGAATCGAATCAAATCAATTAGAAAAAAATCGAATCAAATTGCATCGAACCAAAAGTAATCGAATCGTATTGAATCGATTCGAATTGAAAAGAATCGAATCGAATCGAATCGAAAAGAATCAAATCGAATTGAATCAAAAAGAATCGAATCCAAAGAATCGAATTGTAGAGAATCTAATCGAAACGAAAAGATTCGAATCGAAAAGAATCGAATGTAAACGAAAAGAATCAAATCGAATCGAATCGAAAAGAATCAAATCGAATCGAAAAGAATTGAATCGAAAAGAATCGAATCGAATCAAATCGATCGAAAAGATCGAATCAAAAAAATCAAAGAGAATCAAAACGAATCAAAACGAATCGAATCGAATTGAAAAGAATCATTGAATCAAATCGAAAAGAATCTAATCGAATCGTATCGAATCAAAAAAATCAAATCGAATTGAATCGAAAAGAATAGAATCGTATTTAATTGAATCAAATGAATCGAATCGAATTGAATCGAAAAGAATCGAATCGAATCAAAATGAATCAAATCAAATCGAAAAGAATCGTATTGAATCGAATTGAATCGTAAAGAATCCAATGGAACATAATCGATTCGAATTGAAAAGAATCGAATCGAAAAGAATCAAATCGAACCGAAAAGAAAGGAATCTAATCGAATAGAATCAAATCGAATGGTATCATTGAATCGAAAAGAATCGAATCATATCGAATTGAATTGAAAAGAATCAAATCGAATAGAATCGAAAAGATTCGAATCGAATCAAAAAGAATCGAATCGTATCGAATCAAATCGAATAGAATTGAGTCGAATACAATGAAAAGAATCAAAACGAATTGAAAACAATCGAATTAAATCGAATCAAATATTATCAAATCGAATCGAAAAGAATCGAATTGAATAGCATCGAAACGAATCGAATCGAATCGAAAAGAATCAAATTGAATATCGTCGAATCGAATCGAATCAAAATGAAAAGAATCGAATAGAATCGAAAAGAATCAAATCGTATCGAATTGAATTGAAAAGAATCGAATCATATCGAATTGAATCGAAAAGAATCGATTCCAATCGAATTGAATCGAAAAGAATCGAATCGAACAGTACTGAATCGAATTGATAAGAATCGAATCAAATAAAATAGAAAAGAATCTAATTGAAACGAAAAGAATCTAATCGAATCGAATTGAAAAGAATCGAATCGAAAAAATCGAATCTAATAGAATCAAGTTGAGTTGAATCGAATAGAAAAGAATCGAATCGAATCATATCGAATTGAAAAGAATCGAATCAAATCGAATTGAATTGAAAAGAATCTAATCGAACTGAATCGAAAAGAATCGAATCGAAATGTAACAAATTGAATCCAAATGATCGAATCGAATCAAATCGAAAAAAATCGAATTGAAACGAAAAGAATCGAATAGAATCGAACTGAAAATAATCGAATCTAATCGAATAGAATAGAATAGAATCGAACAGAATTGAATCGAATGAAAAGAATCTTATCGAATCGAATCGAAAAGAATCGAATCGAATCGAATGGAGAAGAATCAAATCGAATCGAATCGAAAAGAATTGAATCAAAAAGAATCGAATCGAAGAGAATCTAATCAAAACGAAAAGAATCAAATCGAATCGAAAAGAATAGAATCAAAACGAAAAGAGACGAATTGAATCAAATCGAAAAGAATCGAATAGAAAAAAATCGAATCGAATCGTATCGAAAAGAATCGAATTGAAAAGAATAGAATAGAAAAATTCGAATCGAATCGAATCGAAATGAATCGAATCGAATCAAATTGATTGAAAAGATCAAATCAAAAAACATCAAAGAGAATCGAAATGAATCAAAACGAATCGAATCGAATTGAAAAGAATCGTATCAAATCAAATCTAAAAGAATCGAATCAAATCGAATCAAAAAGAATGGAATCGAATTGATTCATATTGAAAAGAATCGATCGAATCATATTGAATCAAAAAGAATCGAATCGAATCGAAAAGAATCTAATCGAAAAGAATCTAATCGAAACGAAAAGAATCAAATCGAATCGAAAAGAATCAAATCGAAACGAAGAGTCAAGTCGAATCGAATCAAAAAGAATCTAATAGAAAAAAATCGAATCGAATCAAATCGAAAAGAATCGAATTGAAAAGAATAGAATCGAAAAATTCGAATCAAATCGAATCAAAATGAATTGAATCGAATTAAATCGATTGAAAAGATCGAATCAAAAAACATCAAAGAGAATCGAAACGAATCGAAATGAATCGAATCGAATCAAATCGAATTGAAAAGAATCGTATCAAATCAAATCTAAAAGATTCGAATCAGGGGATCCCTGAATGGCGCAGCGGTTTGGGGCCTGCCTTTGGCCCAGGACGCGATCCTGGAGACCCGGGATCGAATCCCACGTCGGGCTTCCGCTGCATGGAGCCTGCTTCTCCCTCTGCCTGTGTCTGTCTCTCTCTCTGTGACTATCATAAATAAATAAAAAATTTTAAAAATAAAATAAAATAAAAGATTCGAATCAATCGAATCAAAAAGAATGGAATCGAATCAAAAAAATCATCGAAAAGAATCGATCGAATCGTATTGAATCGAATCGAATCCAAAAGAATCGAATCGAATGGAATTGAATCGAATCGAAATTAATCGAAAAGAATTGAATTGAAGAATATCAAATCGAATTGAAAAGAATTGAATCAAATCGAAAAAAATTGAATCGAAACGAAAAGAATCGAATCGAATCGAATTCGAAAGAATCGAATTGAATTGAAATGAGAAGAATCGAATCAAATTGCATCGAATCAAAAATAATTGAATTGAATTGAATAAAAAATAATCGAATCGAATCGAATCGAAAATAATTGGAATTGAATCGAATCGATAATCGAATCGAATCAAATCGAGTCGAATCGAAAATAATTGAATCGAATCAAATGGATTCAAAAACAATTAAATCGAATCAAATTGAATCGAAAAGAATCGAATTGAATCGAAAAGAATCAAACCGAATCAAAAAGAATCGAAAAGAATTGAATCAAGAAGAATCGAAATGAATTTAATCGAGTAGAATCAAATCGAAGCTTGGGTAAAAGAATCGAATCGAATCAAAAATTATCTAAATGAATCCAATTAAATCCAAAAGAATTGAACCGAATCGAATCGAAAAGAACCGAATCAAAATGTAACAAATCGAATACAAATGATCAAATCGAATCAAATCGAAAAGAATCAAATTGAATCGAAAAGAATCAAACTGAATCAAAAAGAATTGAATCAAGAAGAATCGAAATGAATTGAATTGAGTAGAATCAAATCAAAGCTAGGGTAAAAGGATCGAATCGAATCAAAAATTATCTAAACGAATCCAATTAAATCCAAAAGAATTGAATTGAATCGAATCGAAAAGAATCGAATCAAAATGTAACAAATTGAATCCAAATGATCGAATCGAATCAAATCGAAAAGAATCAAATCGAATCGAAAAGAATCGAATTGAATCGATTCGAGAAGAATCGAATCGAATGGTATTGAATCGAAAAGAATCGAATCGTATCGAATCAAATTGAATCGAATATAATCGAAACGAAAAGAGTCGAATCGAATTGAATCAAAATAATCGAATCGAAACGACAAGAGGCGAAGCAAATCGAATCGAAAAGAATCAAATTTAAAAGAATCGAATCGGGGATACCTGGGTGGCCCAGCAGTTTGGCGCCTGCCTTTGGCCCAGGGCGCGATCCTGGAAATCCGGGATCGAATCCCACATCAGGCTCCCCGTGCATGGAGCCTGTTTCTCCCTCTGCCTATGTCTCTGCCTCTCTCTCTCTCTGTGACTATCAGAAATAAATAAAAAAATAAAAGAATTGAATCGAATTGAAAAGAATCGAATCGAAAAAATCAAATCAAAAAGAATCGAATTGAATCGTATCGAATCGAAAAGAATCGAATCAAATGGAATCGAATCGAATCGAATCGAATTGAATAGAAAAGAATCGAATAGATTCGAATCGACACGAATCGAAAAAAATTGAAACGAATCGAATCATATCAAATTGAAAAGAATCAAATCGAATAAAAAAGAATCGAATCGAACTGAATCGAAAAAAATCGAATCGACAGACCGAAAAGAATCGTATCGAATCGAATCAAATAGAATCGAAAGAATCGAATTGATTCCAATCGACTTGAATCGAAAAGAATCGAATCGAACAGTATCGAATCTAATTGAAATGAATCGAATCAAATAAAATAGAAAAGAATCAAATCGAAACGAAAAGATCGAATCGAATCAAATTGAAAAGAATTGAATCGAATCGAAAAGAATCGAATCGAAATGAAAAGAATCGAATCGATCGAAATGATCGAATTGAAAAGTGTCGAATTGAATCGAATCAAATTGAAAAGAATCAAATCGAATCGTATCGAATCAAAAAGAATCAAATCAAATCGAATCGAAAAGAATAGAATCGTATTTAATTGAATCAAAAAGAATTGAATAGAAAAGAATCGAGTCGAATCAAAATGAATCGAATCAAATCAAAAAGAATCATATCGAATCGAATCAAATTGAATCGAAAAGAATCAGATTGAATCTTATATACTTGAATCAAAAAGATTCGAGTCGATTCGAATCGAAAATATCAAACCAAATAGAAAAGAATCGAATCGAAAAGAAAAGAATCGATTCAAATCGAAAATAATCGAATTGAATCAAAATGATTCGAATCAATACGAAACGAATCGAATCGAAAATAATAGAATCGAATCGAAATGAAAATAATAAAATTGAATCGAATTGAAAATAATCGAATCAAATCAAATCGAAGATAATTGAATCGAATCTAATAGAAAATAATCGATTCGCATTGAATTGAATCGAAAATAATCGAATTGAATTGAATCGAAAATAATTGAACCGAATCGATCGAATTGAGTTGAAAATAATCGAATCGAACCGAATTGAATCGAAAATAATCGAATCGAATCGAATCGAAAATAATTGAACCGAATCGATCGAATTGAGTTGAAAATAATCGAATCGAACCGAATTGAATCGAAAATAATCGAATCGAATCGAATCGAAAAGAATCGAATCGAAACAAAAAGAATCAATCGAATCAAAAATAATCGGATCAAGTCGAAAATAATCGAATCGAATCCAATCAAGTCGAATCGAAAATAATCAAATTGAATTCAAATGAATCGAAAATAATCGAATCGAACCGAAATGAATCGAATCAAATAAAAAATTATCGAGTCGAATTGAATAAAAAATAATCGAATCTAATACAATCGAATCGAATCGAAAATATTCAAATAGCATCGAATTGAATCAAAATAATCGAATCGAATCGATAAGAATCGAATCAAATCGAATCGAATCGAATTGAAAAGAAGCGATCAAATCGAAAAGAATCCAATCGAATCGAAAAGTATCGAATCGAATTAAATCGAATCAAATCGAACAGAATTGAATCGAATCGAATCGAAAAGAATCAAATCGAATCGAAAAGAATCGAATCGAAAAGAATAGAATCGAATTGAAAAGAATAGAATTGATTCGAAAACATTCGAATCGAATTGAATCAAACCGAAAAGAATCAAATCGAATCGAAAAAAATCGAACCGAATCAAAAAGAATCAAATCAAAACGAAAGATTTTAATCGAATTGAATCGAATCAAAAGGAATCGAATCGAAAAAATCGAATCGAATCGAAAAGAATCAAATCGAATTGAATCGAAGAGAATCAAATCGAAAAGAATAGAATCGAATCGTATCGAAAAGAATCGATTCAAATCGAATGGATAAGAATCAAATCGAATCGTAAAAAATCGAGTCGAAAGGAAAAAATTCGAATCGAATCGTAAAGAATCGAATTGAATCGCATCAAAAAGATTTGAATCGAATCGAACTGAAAAGAATTGAATTGAAACGAATCGAATCAAAAAGACTCGAATCAAATCGAATCGAAAAGAATCGAATCGAATAAAATTGAATCGAATAGAAAAGAATCTATCTAATCGAAAAGAATCAAATCGATAAGAATCGAATTGAAAGAATTGAATCGAATCGATTCGAATCGAAAAAATTGAATCGAATCGAATCCCTAACCTTAACCCCTAACCCCTAACACTAAACCTACCCTAACCCTAAGCCTTAACCCTAACACCTAACCCTAACCCTAACCCTAAACGTAACGCTAACCCTAACCCTAACCCCTAACCCAAACCCTACCCCGAACACTAACCCTAAACTTAACCCGTACCCTAACTAAACCCGTACCCTAACCCTAACAGGTACACTAACACTAAGCTGTACCCCAACCTTAACCCAGACCCTAACCCTTACCCTAACCCTAAGACCGTCCCCTAACCCATACACTAACCCATCCCCTAAACATAACCTAACCAGTACTCTAACACTACCCCGTACCCTAACCCGTATCCTAACCCTAACACTAACACATACCTAACCATAACCCTAACCCTAACCCCTAACCCTAACCCTAACCCTAACCGCTAACCCTAACCCTAAACCAAAACCTAACCCTAACCCCTAACCCTAACATTAACCCCTACCCCTACCCCTAACCCTAACCTGAACCCCTAACCACTAACCCTAAACCTAACCCTAACCTTTAACCCTAAACCTTAAACCTAACCCTAACCCTAATCCTAACACTAACCCAAACCCAACCCTAAACACTAACCCTAACCTTAACCCCTAACCTTAACCCTAACACTAACACTAACCCTAACACCTAACCACTAACCCTAACCCTAACCCTTAACCCTACCCTTAACCCTAACCATAACCCAAACCCTAACCCTAACCCCAAACCCTAACAGTAACCCCAAACCTTAACCCTAACCCTAACGCTAACACTACCCCTAACCCTAACCCCTAACCCCTAACCCTAACCTCTAATGCTCTCCGTAACCCTTAAACTCAACACTTAACCCTAAACCTAACCCTAACCTAACCCTAAACCCTAACCCATACCCTAACCCGTACCCTAACCCTAACCGAACACTAACCGTAACCCGTACCCTAACCTTTACCCATACCCTAACCCTGAACCATACCCTAACCCCAACCTTAACCCGTACACGAACCCTAACCCGTATCCTAACACTAACCCATACCCTAACCCTAACACGTAACCTAAATCTAACCCTGACCCTAACCCAAACAATAACCTAACCCTAATCCTAACCCGTTCCCTAACCCTTACGCTAACCCCAACCCTAACGCTAACACGTACACTAACCCTAATGGTACCCTAACACTAACCCTAACCCGTACCCTAAACCTAACCCTAAAATTAACCCTAACCCGTAACCTAACCCTATACCCTACCCTACCTTAACCCTAAACATAACCCGTACCATAACACTAAAACTACCTCTAAACCAAACGCTAACTCTAACCATAACCCTAACCCTATCTCTAAACCTAACCCTAAACCTAACCTAACCATAACCCTCACCCTAACTGTATCCCTAACACATAAACTAACCCTAACTCTAACCCTAACCCATAAACTAAACCTAACCCTAACCCTAACCCTAAACAGTGCCCTAACCCTAACCCTGTACCTTAACCCTAACCCTAAACCTAAACCTAACCCTAAGCCATACCCTAACCCTAACCCTAATCCGTACCCTAACCCATACCGTGACCCTAAACCTAACCCGTACCCTAAACCTAACCCTAACCCTAACCTGAACCCTAACTCTAACCTGTACCCTAACCCTAAACCGTAACGTAACCTGTACCCTAACCTGTACCCTAACCCAAACCCTAACACCGTAAACCTAACCCTATCTTGTACCCTAACCCTAACCCTAAACCTAACCCAAACCCTAACCATAACCAGTACACTAACCCATACCTTAACCCGTACCATAATCCATACCATATCTCTAAACCGTACCCTCACCCTAACCCTAACCCGTACCCTAACCCTAATCTGTACCCTAACCTAAGCCTAAACCGAACCCTAATCATAACCCTAACACTAACCCTAATCCGTAGCCTAACCCTAACCCAAACCCTAAACATAACCCAAACTCTAACTCTAACCCTAACCCGTACTCTAACCCTAACCATAACCCTAACCTGTAACCTAACCCTAACCCTAACCCTAACGCTGAACAGTACCCTAAACCTAACCCTATCCCATACACTAACCCTAAACCTAACCCTAAACCTAACCTTAACCCGTACCCTAATCCTAACCCGTACCCTAATGCTTACCCTAAGCCTCACCCGTACCCTAACCCAAACTCTAACCCATACCCTAACCCTAATCTTACCCCAACCCTAAACCTAACGAAACCCAATCCCTAATCCTAACCTTAACCCTAACCTAATCCTAACCTTATCCCTTACCCTATCCTTAACCCTAACTCGTAACCAAACCCTAACCCTAATCCTAAACAGTACCCTAACTTTAACCCTAACCCGTACCCTAACCCTAACCGTAAACCTAAACCGATCCCTAACCCGTACCCTAACCCGTAACCTAACCGGTAACCTAACCCGTACCCTAACCCTAATCCTAACCCGTAGCCTACCCCTAACCCTAACCTGAACCTTAACCCTAACCCTAACCCTAACCCTAACCCTAACCCTAACCCTAACCCTAAGCTTAAACAGGACCCTAACCCTAACCCTAACCCATAACCTAACTCAAACTTTACAGCGTTGGAAGTCAGGTCGTTCCATGAACAAAACTCTACTGCACCTGGAGACACAACCGTTGAAGCCTGCAGCTTGCCCCTTGCGTCCCATGAGCTTCTGACAAACATGTCTTGTGAGGATGTTCGTAACTGCATCTGCAGGCAGTATGGAACTGGGAAGGACCGCGTGTCAGCTCACCTCGCAGAAGGAAGTTCCCCAGAGAGACAGCTTTCACCGAGGTACTCAGGTTTGGAAGTTCGTATGTAGCTCCCTTCTGAGGGAGGAATTACTCAGAAGTTGGATTGGGCTAGGAGACACTTGCCTCTCACAAAACTTGTGTCCCGTATCAAACGACGTCCTTTCGAAGTTCTGGCCCTGAGAACGCAGCAGTATTCTAACTCAGGAGGTTCCAAGCGTACCACTCTACTCCACCTGGAGACACCTTCCAGGCCTGCATTATTCCACTTGCGTCTCACAAGCTTCTGACAAGCTTCTCTGGTGAAGACGTTGGCAACACATTCTGCAGGCAGTGTGGAACTGTGAAGGAATGCGTGTGAGCCCAACTCTCGAATGTAAGTTGCCGTTGGATGTAGGGTTCAATTAGCTAGTATGGAACTTAGTATGTAGCACCAGTCTAAGACAGGAATTACTAGGATGTCGCGGGATTGAGCTTGGAGGCACTACTCTTGTGGGCTTCACCTGGACGAGGTGACTGGTCCTCACCTGGGACTCAACTGGACCTGATAACTTAGCTCCACACTTTGGCCTCACCTGGCCCTGATGACTCTGGGCCCCACCTAGGCCTCAATCTGGACTTGGTGACTGTGGTCCCCACCTGGGTCTCACCAGGACCTGGTGACTCTCGTTCCCACATGACCCACACCTGGACCCGGTGACTGTGGTGTTCTTGTAGACTCACATTTACCTGGTGACTCCAGTCCCCACCAGGGCCTCACCTGGATCTGGTGACTCTGGCCTGCAGGTTGGCCTCACCTGGACCTGATGAGTGGGGTTGCCACCTGGGCCTCACCCATACCTGGTGACTCAGGTCCCCACGTGGGCCTCACTTGGACCTGGTGAATCTGGTCCTTACCTGGTCCTCACCCAGAACTGGTAACTCTGGTCACCACCTGGGTCTCACCTGGACCTGGTGAATCTGGTCCCCATCTGGGCCTCATCCAGTCCTGGTGACTTTGTTCCCCACCTGGACCTGATTGCTGTGGACTCCTTCTTGGCCTCACCTGGAACTGGTGACTCTGATCCTAACTGGGCCTCACCCAGATCTGGTGACTCTGGTCCTCACCTGTGGACCATTATGACCTGGATACTCTGTTCCACACCTGAGCCTCATCTGGACATGATGACTCTGGATCCCCTCTGGCCCTCACCCTGACCTGGTGACTCTGGTCCCCATCTGGATGTCACCTGGACCAGGTGAATCTGGTACCCCTCTAGGCCTCAACTAGACCTGGTGTCTCTGGTCCTCAACTGGGCCTCACCGGAACCTTGTGAATATGCTCCCCACCTGCGCCTCATCTGGACCTGGTGACTCTGGTTCTACCTGGGCATCATCGGGAGATGGTTACTCTATTCCCCACTGGGACTGACCTGATCCTGGTAACTCTGGTCCTGACTTTGGCCTCTTCTGTACCAGGTGACTCTGGCTCCACCTGGGCCTCACCTGGAACTGGTGACTCTGATCCTCAGCATGGCCTCACCTGACCTGGTGACTGTGGTTCCCATCGGGACCTCACCTGGACCTCATGTCTCTGGTCCCACCTGGGCCTCACCAGGACCTGGTGTCTCTGGTACCCACCTGGGTAGCATCAGGATATGGTTACACTGTTCACTAACAGTGACCCAGCTGGACCTATTAACTCTGGTCTTCACCTGGGCCACACCTGGACATGGTGACACTGGTTCCCACCTGGGTCTCACCTGGACCTGGTGAGTCGGATCCCCAACTGGTCCTCAACTGTAACTGGTGATTTTCGTTCCCACATGGACATCATGTGGACCTGGTGTCTGCAGTGTTTCTAGCTTCTCATGTACCTCGTGACTCTGGTTCCCACCAGGGCCTCACTGGGACCTGGTGAGTGTGGTTGCCACCTGCACCTCACCTGGACCTGGTGATTCTGGTCTGCACCTGAGACTACCCTGGATCTGGTGACTGTGGTCCCCACCTGGGCTTCACCTGGATTTGGTGACTCCGATCCCCATCTGGGCCTCACCTGGCCCTGTTGACCATGGTCCTCAACTGGGCATAATTGGGACCCGGTGACTGTGTTCCACAACTGGACCTCACCTGGACCACGTGACTCTGGTCCCACTCTGGGTCTCACCGTGCCCTAGTGACTGTGAACCCCACTTTGGCCTGACGTGGACCTGCTGACCCTGGTTGCCACCTGCACCTCACCTCGAACTGTTGACTCTGGTTCTTTCAAGGGCCTCCCCTGTACCCGGTGATCCTGGTCCCCACCTGGGCCTCACCTGGACGTGGTGACTCTTGTCACCACCGGGGACTCACCTGGACCTGGTTACTGTGTTCAACACCTGGGCCTCAAGTAGACCTGTTGACCATGGTCCCCAAGCTGGCCTCACATGGACCTGTTGCCTCTGATCTCCACCGGGGCCTCACGTGTACCTGGTAACTCTGGTCCTCACCTGGGCCTCATCTGGACCTGGTGACTCTGGTCCCCACCTGGGCTTCACCTGGATCTGTTGACTCTGGTCCCCACCTGGACTTCACCTGGATCTGGTGACTCTGGTCCCCACCTGGACCTCTCCTGGACCTGGTGACTCTCTTTCCAACATGGACCTCACCTGGATCTGGTGACTCTGGTCCTCAGTTTGGCCTCACCTGGACCTGGTGTCTCTCATCCCCACTTTGACCTAACTCAGAACTGCTGAATCTTGCCCCACCTAGGCCTAACCCAGACCTGGTGACTCTTGTCCCCAGCTATGCCTCAATTCGACCTGATGAATCTGGTCCTCACGTGGGCCTCACATGGACCTGGGACTCAGCTGGATAGAGTGGCTCTTGTTCCCACAAGGGGCTCACCTGATACTGGTGACTGTGGTCTTATTCTATGCCTCACCAGGACCTAGTGATTCTGATCCCCATCTGGGCCCTGCATGGCCCTAGTGACTGTGTTCCTCACCCAGGCATCATTGGGACCTGGATACTCTATTCCACACCTGGGCCTCACTTTGACCAGGGACCTCTGGTCCCATTCTGGGCCTCAAACTAAAATGGTTACTCTGGTTCCCCCTCTGGGCCTCACCCTTACCTGGTGACTCTGGTCACCCCTTGGGGTTCACTTGGACCTGGTGAATCTGGTCCTTAGCTGGTCCTCACCTGGATCTGGTGACTGGTCACCACCTGGGCCTCACCTGGACTTGGTGAATCCTGTTGCCACCTGGGCCTCACCTGGACCTTGTGACTGTGGTCCCACCTGGACCTCACCTGGATCTGGTGGCTCTGGTTCCCATATGGGGCTCTCCTGGACCTGGTTCCTGTGGTCTCCATCTGGCCTCACCTGGAACAAAATGACTCTGATCCATATTTGGGCCTCACCTGGACCTGTTGACTCTGGTCCTTACCTGGGCATCATTGGGACCTGGTTACTCTCTTATATACCTGGGCCTCACCTGGACCTGGTGACTCTGGTCCCCCTCTGGACCTCACCCTGACCTGGTGACTGTGGTCTCACCTGGGCTTCACCTGGATGAGGTGACTGGTTCCCACAGGGACCTCACCTGGACCTGGTGACTCAGGTCCTCATATGGGCATCATGGGACCTGGTTTCTCAGTTCCACATCGGGGCCTCACCTGGACCTAGTGATTCTCGTCCCCCTCTGGGCCTCACCCTGACGTGGTGACTCTGGTCCCCACCTGGATATCACCAGAACCGGGTGACTCTGGTCCCCCTCTGGGACTCACCCGGAGCTGGGGACACTGGTCCTCAACTGGGCCTCCACAGGACCTGGTGAATCTACTCCTCACTTGCCTCGTCTGGACCTTGTGACTCTTGTCCCACCTGACATCAATGGGACATGGTTACTCTTTTCCCCAACTGGGCCTCACCTGGACATGATAACTTTGCTCCACACTTTGGCCTCACCTGGCCCTGATGACTCTGGGACCCCGACCTAGTCCTCAATCTGGACCTGGTGACTGTGGTCCCCACCTGGGTCTCACCTGGACCTGGTGACTCTCGTTCCCACATGAACCACACCTGGACCTGGTAACTGTGGTGTTCTTGTAGACTTACATTTACCTGGTGACTCCGGTCCCCACCAGGGCCTCACCTGGATCTGGTGACTCTGGCCTGCAGGTTGGCCTCACCTGGACCTGGTGAGTGGGTTTGCCACCTGGGCCTCACCCATACCTGGTGACTCAGGTCCCTACGTGGGCCTCTTGGACCTGGTGAATCTGGTCCTTACCTGGTCCTCACCCAGACCTGGGGACTCTGGTCACCACCTGGGCCTCACCTGGACCTGGTGAATCTGGTCCCCATCTGGGCCTCACCCAGTCCTGGTGACTTTGTTCTCCACCTGGACCTGATTGCTGTGGACTCCTTCTTGGCCTCACCTGGAACTGGTGACTCTGATCCTATCTGCGCGTCACCCAGATCTGGTGACTCTGGTCTCACCTGGGCATCATTGGTACCTGGTTACTCTGTTCCACACCTGAGCCTCACCTGGACATGATGACTGTGGAACACTCTGGGCCTCACCCTGACCTGGTGACTCTGGTCCCCATCTGGATGTCACCTGGACCAGGTAATTCTGGTACCCCTCTAGGCCTCAACCAGACCTGGTGAATCTGGTCCTCAACTGGGCCTCACCTGGACCTAGTGAATATGCTCCCCATCTGGACCTCATCTGGACCTGGTGACTCTGGTCCCTACCTGGGCATCACTGGGACATGGTTCCACTGCATGGCCTGCAGGTTGGCCTCATCTGGACCTGGTAACTCTGGTCCCTACCTGGGCATCATTGGGACATGGTTCCTCTGCATGGCCTGCAGGTTGGCCTCACCTGGACCCGGTGACTCTTGTCCTCACTTTGGCCTCTTCTGTACCAGGTGACTCTGGCCCCACCTGGGCCTCACCTGGACCGAGTGACTCTGATCCTCAGCAGCATGCCTCAAATGCACCTTTCCACTAGCTGCATTCATATGGCCGTGAGAATGTAGCTACATTGTAAGTCAGGAGGTTCCATGTATACCGCTCTACTGCACCTAGAGACACAATATTGAAGCCTGCAGCTAGCTCCTTTTGTCCTATGAGCTTCTGACCAATACGTCTAGTGAGGATGTTCGAAATTTCATCTGAAGGCCATGTGGAACTATGAGGGACTGGAGGTGAGTTCAAGTCTCAGAAGAAAGTACCCTTTGGACACTGCGTTCCACTAGCTTCTCATGTATGGGACTTACTATGTAGCACCAATTGTAGAGTGCAGTTCCTCACATATCTCTGGATTGGGCTTGGAGACACTAGGCGTGTGGACCGGCGCCTTCCACTAACCTCTCACAACCCTTCTGTCACAATTCAAGCCTAGGCCTGATAGGAGCGAAGTGTATCTGCAGTCAGCATGTGGGAGGTACAGGGCATAATTTCAACTCTCAGAAGTGTGTATGCTTTACAGGCAGATGTCTGCTAGACACTTATTGATGGGAGGTAGAACCGAGGTACACTCTAATTAAATAAGGACGTTGGCAATCGCTGCATTTAACTCAGATATACGTGAGTCAGGTCTGTCACTTCCACATGCTTTTCACACAACCTCTTCCAGCACCTAACATAAAGATGCTAAGACCTATGTCTACAGGCAGTCAGGATGCGGGACGGTCCTGCCCTGACCTCAGCTCGTACAAGGAAGCATGCCTAGAAGTCAGCTTTCAACTAGCTGCGTTCTTATGGCAGTGAGAATGTAGCAGTATTCTAATTCAGGAGGTTCCAAGATTACCACTCTACTGCACCTGGAGACACCTTCCAGGCCTGCATTATTCCACTTGCGTCTCACAAGCTTCTGACAAACGTCTCTGGTGAAGATGATCAAAACTCATTCTGCAGGCAGTGTGGAACTGTGAGGGACTGGGTGTGAGCTCAACTCTCAGAAGAGAGACTCTTTTGGACTTGGGGTTCAGCTAGCTTCTCACGTATGGAAATTAGTATGTAGCACCTGTCTAAGGAATTACTAGGAAGTCGCTGGATTGAGCTTGGAGGCACTAGTCTTGTGTGCCGGGACTTTCCACTTATCTCTCACAACACTTCAGTCATGCATCGAGCCTAGGCCTTTTAGCAGCGAAGTGTACCTGCAGGCACGATGTGGGAAATACAGGCCATAAGCTCAACTCTCAAAAGTGTGTACGCCTGGGAGGTAGATGTCTGCTACCCACTCAGACATGGGAGTTAGAAACTAGCTACACTCTTTGAAGAAGGCCGTTTGAAATCGCTGTATTCAATTCAGATAATCGGGAGTACAGGCCTGAAACTTCCACATGCATTTCACCGACCTCTCCCAGCACCTAACATAAGCATATTAGCAGGTACGTGTATGGGCAGGCAGGATACGGGAGGGTCCTTCCATGAGCTCAGCTCTCAGAAGGAAGCATGCCTAGAAGCCAGCTTTCTACTAGCTCGTTCGGATGGCCGTGAGAACGTGACAGCATTGTAAGGCGGTACGCTTACAATGAATACTGCTTTACTGCACCTGGAGACACAACCTTGAAGCCTGCAGCTGGCCCTTGCGTCCCATGAGCTTCTGAAAACATGTCTAGTGAGGATGTTCGTAACTGCATCTGCAGGCAGTATGGAACTGGGAAGGACCGCATGTCAGCTCATCTCGCAGAAGGAAATTCCACAGAGAGAGAGCTTTCAGCTAGGTACTCAGGTTTGGAAGTTAGTATGTAGCACCCCTCTGAGGGAGGAATTCCTCAGAAGTCGCTGGATGAAACTAAGAGACACTTGCCTCTCGCAAAACTTGCATCCCGTATTGGACGAAATCCTTTGGAAGTGAAGTGTACAGGCCGTCAGCATGTGGGAGGTACAAGCCATAAGCTCAATCCAAAGGAGCGTGCATGCCTTCATGGCAGCTGTCCGCTACGCACAAAATTTACAAGGGAGACACGTGGTTTTCACTCTGCTACTGTCCCGCATACAACGAAATGCTGTGGAAGCGGAACATACAGGCAGTCAGGATGGGGGAGGTACAGGCCATAAGTTGAACTTGCAGAAGTGTGTTTGCTTTGCAGGCCGATGTCTGCTAGACACTTATCGAGACGAGGTATACAGGAGCTACACTCTAATTGAACATGGACATTGGAAATCGCTCTATTGAACTCAGATACATATGAGTACAGTCCTGACACTTCCACTGGCATTTCTCCAACCTCTCCGAACACCTAACATAAGGATGTTAGCAGCTACGACTACGGGCAGGCAGGATGCGGGAGGCTCCTGCCCTGAGCTCAGATTTCAAAGAAGACATGCCTGGAGGCCAGCTTTCTACTAACTGCGTTCTGATGGGCATGAGAACGTGGCAGCATTGTAATTCAGGATGTTCCATGAATACCGCTTTACTGCACCTGGAGACACAACCTTGAAGCCTGCAGCTTGCCCCTTGCATCCCATGAGCTTCTGACAAACATGTCTAGTGAGGATGTTTATAAGTGTATCTGCAGGCAGTGTGGACTGGGAAGGACCACGTTTCAGCTCATCTCTGAGAGGGAAGTTCCCCAGAGTGAGCTTTCAGGTAGGTTCTCAGGTTTGGAAGTTAGTATGTAGCTCCCATCTGAGGGAAGAATTCCTCAGATGTTGCTGTATTGAACAGAAAGAAGAAAGAAAGAAAGAAAGAAAGAAAGAAAGAAAGAAAGAAAGAAAGAAAGAAAGAAAGAAAGAAAGAAAGAAAGAAAAGAAAGAAAGATAAAAGAAAGAAAGAAAGAAAGAAAAGAAAGAAGGAAGGAAGGAAGGAAGGAAGGAAGGAAGGAAGAAAGAAAAGAAAGAAAGAAAGAAAGAAAGAAAGAAAGAAAGAAAGAAAGAAAGAAAGAATGAGTGGCACCTGTGTGGCTCTGTCAGTTAAGCTTCTGCCTTAGGCTCAGATCATGATCCAGGTCCCAAGGCAGGCTCCCTGTTCAACAGAGAACCTGCTTCTCCCTCTCCCTCTTCCCCTCTCGCTCATGCTTTATCTCTACTCTCTCTCTCAAATAAATAAAAAACATCTTTGAAAAAGAAACAAACAAATCCACAAGGAAGAGAAATTGCCCATGTAGAATAATTTCAAACAATTTGTGAAGACATTCCACCCTCAAGTTCATGAGCATAGCTTCCCACTCTTACGTGTGGAATACACATAGTAACTTCCTTCCTTCTAATAAGAAAACCTTAAAATAATAATGATAATATAATAATAATAATTAATAATAATAAAAAAGAATCAGTTTACTACTGAGAAAGCTGACAAACACTACTTCAGCAAGATGATCAGATCGATACCAAGACTGATAAATCATGTTGATAGTATCTATCCTTTATATGATATAATGAAAATGGCAGTATATCTCTGTATATAATCCACAAAAACAGTTCAGTCATGAGATAAACAACAGACATGTCCCAACTGAGGGAAATTTTACAAAATACTCTACTTGTCAAAGTGTTCCAGTTCAAAACAAGAAAAGGCTGAAAGAATGTCACAATCCAGATGAGCCTAAGGAAAGAGGACAAATGGAATGTGATTTGAGGATTGGTAACTTAGCAAAAACTAAGGAAATCTGAATAAACTATGGTCTTTTTTTTTTGTCTTAGTTTAATGCGAATTTTTTAATATTGATTCATTAGCTCATATTTGTACCGTACTAATATATCAATAATTGGATAAATTGAGTGCAAGTGCATGCGAATGCTCTGTACTATCTTCTCAGTTTCCCTATAAATCTTTGTTTTTTTCCTAATAAATAAGATTTATTTTGAAAATTGACTTAAATGAATCAGGCTCCAAGTGTGAAGACATTTTAAGAATTGTTGAATTAACGTTTGCCTTATTCTTAAAGAGTTCCTTTGATGGAAACAAAGTAAGAATTTTAGATCAAAGGAACAAAAAACACTTAAGAACACGTATAATACCTCCTCAACCTGAAAAGCAGGAAAGGATATTAAATAGTAAAAATCAGATAAAAATACTTCTAGTACAATAGACACCGTATTGCAAGTGTATTTAAAATTAGCAATGCATAACATTTATTTCCTTGACATTTGTCTTCCAAAGAGTTCAAAGTGTTTCAGTGTCAGTTGAAACAGGGGAAGAATCTCAGGGAAGGATCCTTCACATAAATAATAGGACCATTGGTACTAATGTCTCTCAGTTCTTTCCAAATCCATAAAGATGCATTTCCTGATGAGTGACTGAGCTGTGAAGAAAGAGATGAGAAACCCTCATCCCTCTGAATTACTTGTGTCAGAATATTTTGACCATAGTACCACGGATAGTAAATTATCCTTATTAACAGGAAATATGTCTCAGATTGGAATCTGAGCAATCAGATGGGCAGAGAAAAAATGCTTTGACTGGCTCTTCATCTCCTAAAAACAAAGGAGAGCTTTTTTATGTACAAAGTCTATTGTCAAGATAGCCTTAGGGAATAAGAGTCTGCAGCATCGAATCCAGCTGCACACAGGTCTTCCTGATCCGAAATCCCTGGGCCTGTCCCCCAACACAGGCTGCCATGCTGAGGTCATTTTCAATTGCTCTCTTAGGAGCTCTGGGGAAGGGGGAAGGAGCGAGATAGGATGTGACTGGAAGCGTGGAGGCCTAGAAAATTAAGACCATTCCAACTTAAATTCAGTGTTAGCACAAGTCCAGCCATCCCAGGTCCCTGTGAAGAACAGCTGAAATTAACATTACTTCAGTTACCGGTAAAAGCAAAAGTTTACAGCTTAATGTCCTAGAAAGCCCCACAATAGAAATAAAACTGAGTCAAGGCCAAGGACAGGAAGCCTCTATTAGAATGAGAACAGAGCTCAATGCCCTTGAATGTCCCATATCAAATTGTAAACAGAACTTGAGGAATTGCTCCACCCCTTCTGGAGGTCCCTGAGACCAGCCCTTAAAACTAAGCTAAAACCCACCTCGGGGTCCAAGTCCCTGCTCCACTCTGTCCGGTATACTTGCACACAAGCTCTAGCTTGTAAATAAACCCTCATGTGTTTGCATCAGTGTCGGCTTCTGGGTGGTTTCTCAGATTCACAATCTTGGGCACAACACTCTGAGATAAAAAAACAAAGCCAAAAGAAGCTCGGACACAGGTAGAGTAAACGCAGGGTTCTGAGAGAATCGGCGGATACCCAGGGGCTTGGGAGCTCTTCTGTGGAGGCCCATGCAGACTGGGGGGCAGAATGTTCAGCCCCAGAGCCAGAGGACCCACAGACCCCACCGGCATCCGGCCTATCGGCGGGGGGGGGGGGGTCTCAAGGAGCAGCACTGTGCCGCCCACTGGAGGCTAGAGGTGCTGATGCCCACCCCACCTCTGATCCCGCAGGTGCATCTACCACACAGATGTGCACCTGCTAATCAGTGCCAGAGCCCATCCCCAGACCCTGCACAGACCACTCACCGCCACCAATTTGTCGGACCACAGAGGATGCATAGATTCAGCTGTGCCTGGAAAGTAGGATATAGCTTCCTTTGTACTTTGTGCTTTATTGTAATTTATTTTCCTTGATTTTTTTTATTAATTGACTTATTTTAATTTTATGTATGTACCTTATATAATTCTTATTTTTACTTTCATGGTACTTTAATTGTGTTTCATATTTGGGGTTTAGAATCTTTTGAAACGCAGGCCAAAATAATCTGGTGTTTTTTTTTTGGAGAGCAGTTGTTATTGTTTTCCTTGGTTTTTCTTTTTCTTTTTTTTTTTTAAAGATTTTATTTATTTATTCATGATAGTCACAGAGAGAGAGAGAGAGGCAGAGACACAGGCAGAGGGAGAAGCAGGCTCCATGCACCGGGAGCCCGATGTGGGATTCGATCCCGGGTCTCCAGGATCGCGCCCTGGGCCAAAGGCAGGCGCCAAACCGCTGCGCCACCCAGGGATCCCGGTTTTTCTTTTTCTTCCCTCTTTCTTTTCTGGAAAAGGTAATGAGATGGAGAAATTCACCTCCATAAAATAACATGAGATAGTACTCACAGCCAGGAAGTCCATCAATACACATATATGATGTCTAACTACATTTTAAAACAATGATTATAAAGATAGCAGCTGGGCTGGAAAAAGAGCACAGAAGAAAACTAGAGAATCCCTTACTGCAGAAGTAAAACAACTAAAATCTAGTCAGGCCAACGTTAAAAATGCTATAACTGAGATGCAGTCCCACGTGGAAGCCATAAAAACAAGAAAGGTTATGGACCACAGAGACGGACGTAGGGAAGTCAGCCACTTATTAAAAAATAACATTCATATCTTAGAAGACTCAGAAGATGAAGAGAGAGAACAGGTGGGCCTTGCTCAGCCATTAGAAACGACAAATACCCACCATTTGCTTCAACGTGAATGGAACTGGAAGGTATTATGCTGAGTGAAGTAAGTCAATCAGAGAAGGACAAACATTGTATGTTCTCATTCATTTGGGGAATATAGATAATAGTGAAAGGGAATATAAGGGAACGGAGAAGAAATGTGTGGGAAATATCAGAAAGGGAGACAGAACATAAAGACTCCTAACTCAGGGGATCCCTGGGTGGCGCAGTGGTTTAGCGCCTGCCTTTGGCCCAGGGTGCGATCCTGGAGACCCGGGATCGAATCCCACATCGGGTTGCTGATGCATGGAGCCTGCTTCTCCCTCTGCCTATGTCTCTGCCTCTCTTTCTCTCTCTCTCTGTGTGTGTGACTATCATAAATAAAATTAAAAAAAAAGACTCCTAACTCAGGGAAATGACTAGGGGTGATGGAAGGGGAGGAGGGCAGGTGGTGGGGGTGAATGTGTGATGGGCACTGAGGGGGGCACTTGATGGGATGAGCACTGGGTGTTATTAGGTATGCTGGCAAATTGAACACCAATAAAAAATAAAATTATTATTAAAATAAAAGAAAGAAATAAAGAAGAAAGAAAGAAAGAAAAAGAAAGAAAGAAAGAAAGAAAGAAAGAAAGAAAGAAAGAAAGAAAGAAAGAAAGAAAGAAGTAGTACCTGGATGGATCAGTCAGTTAAGCTTCTGCATGAGGCTCAGATCATGATCCAGGTCCCAAGGCAGGCTCCCTGTTTAGCAGGGAACCTGCTTCTCCCTCTCCCTCTGCCCCTCTCGCTCATGCTTTTTCTCCTCTCTCTCTCTCTCATATAAATAAATAACATCTTTGAAAAAGAAACAAACAAACTCAGAAGGAAGAGAAATCTCCCATGTAGAAGAATTTCAAACAATTCGTGCAGACATACCACACTCAAGTTCATGAGCATAGCTTCCCACTCTTATGTGTGGAAAACACATAGTAACTTCCTTCTGCAAAATATATTTTGAAAAACCTAAAATAATAATGATAATATAATAATAATAATAATAATAATAATAATAATAATAATAAAAGAATCACTTTACTACGGAGAACGCTGACAAACATTTCCTCAGCAAGATGATCAGATTGATACCAAGACTGATAAATCATGTTGACAGTATCTATCCTTTATATGATATAATGAAAATGGCAGTATATCTCTGTATATAATCCACAAAAACAGTTCAGTCATGAGATAAACAACAGACATGTCCCAACTGAGGGAAATTTTACAAACTACTCTACTTCTCATAGTGTTCCAATTCTACAACAACAAGGAAAGGCTGAAAGACTGTTACAATCCAGAGGAACCTAAGAAAACAGGAGGACAAATGGAATGTGATATGAGGGATGGTAACTTAGCAAAAGCTAAGGAAATCTGAATAAAGTATGGTCTTTGGTTAATGCGACTATTTTAAAATTGATTCATTAGTTCATATTTGTACCGTACTAATATAAGATATCAATAATTGGAGAAATTGAGTGCCAATGCATGCGAATGCTCTGTACTATCTTCTCAATTTCCCTATAAATTCCCTCAATTCCCTATAAATCTTTGTTTTTTTCCTAATAAATAAGATTTATTTTGAAAATTGACTCATTTCTTGATGAGTGACTGAGCTGTGAATAAAGAGATGAGAAACCCTCATCCCTTTGAATTACTTGTGTCAGAATATTTTAACCATAGTACTACGGATAGTAAATTATTCTTAGTAACAGGAAATACGTCTCAGATTGGAATCTGAGCAATCAGATGGGCAGAGAAAAAAACTTTGACTCGCTCCTCATCTTTTAAAGATAAAGGACAGCTTTTCTATGTACAAAGTCAGTTGTCAAGATAGCCTTAGGGAATAAGAGTCTGCAGCATGGAATCCCACTGCACAGCTGGGACGCCCACGCCCCAGGTCTTCCTGATCCCAAATCCCTGGGCCTATCTCCCAACACAGGCTGCCAAGCTGAGGTCATTTGCAATTGCTCTCTTAGGAGCTCCAGGGAAGGGGAAAGAGCTAGATAGGATGGGACTGGATGCAAGGAGGCCGAGAAAATGCAGGCCTTTCTACTTTAAGTTCAGTGTTCGAACAAGACCAGCCGTCCCAGGTCCCTGTGAAGAAGAGCTGAAATTTACATTACTTCAGTTACAGGAAAAAAAACAAACAAAAGTTTACAGCTTAATATCCTAGAAAGCCCCACAATAGAATGAAACTGAGCCCATGCCAAGGGCTGGAAGCTCCTATTAGAATGAGAGCAGAGTTCAATACCCTTGAAGGCCCCATAACAAAATGTAAACAGAACTTGAGGAATTGCTCCAGCCCTTCTGGAGGACCCCGAGACAAGCCCTTAAAACTAAGCTAAAACCCACCTCAGGGTCCAAGTCCCTGCTCCGCAGTGTTGGGTGTACTTGGACGCAAGCTCGAGTTTGGAAATCAACCCTTGTGTGTTTGCATTGGTGTCAGCTCCTTAGTGGTTTCTCGGATTCGCAATCTTGGGCACAACACCCCCATGTCCCCTCCCACCTTGGTTGAACCGCTATCCCCTCCCACCCAGGGTGACACTCAGTCACCTCCCTCCCTACAACAGCTGGGCACAGGCCGTCACACAGGTCCCATGGGCACGGTGGGCACTCCCACCATCCCTGGCCTCCCAGAGGAAGGAAGGAGGTTTTGGCAGTACCCACTCCATGGTGGCCCCAGGGCTCCCTGCCCAGGACAGACAGGTTAGGGTCTGTGTCCCTGACTCCAGCTCCTCCTCCCCGGTTTTCCCACAGGAAATGAAGGAGGAGGCCCTGGTCTCCTCTAGGGACATCACGCTGGGGGACCTGGACGTCAACAGGATATGCAGCAGTCACGTCATGTTTTGGGACTACTATGGGGTAGGGTGAGGCTGAGGGGCCAGGGGGATTAGGACCCGGGAGGACCGGGGGCTTCTGGGTAGGGAACATGGGGCTTCAGAGCCTGGGAGAAGAACAGCAGCCAACAACACACGGCTGCATGGTAGGTTGTTGGGGATAAACACCGTGCCCCCACCCTCGGGGTCTCAGGGATGAGGAGGCCACTAGGACGGGGCCTCCAGGGATTGCCATGTTAGCTGAACCCCAAAAGGGTGAGGGACGGCCCCCTGAAAAGCAGGGGGCTGGGGTGGGGGCCGTCGGGCCAGTAAGGGGACCTGGGGGCAGGGTGAATGGCGGTGACTGGAGGAAGACACACATAGATCTGATGAGGGTCGGACGGGTCAGGGTGATACCCACCCTCAGGACTTTATATATTTCTAAATTCTATGCATTAAATTTGAGACAATTTGAAATTTGTAAACATACATTGTATGATGACCCCCAGATAATGCCCCTGGTCCAGCCAGGGCCCTGTACTCACCACACGGGGCCCCAGGGACAGGTGTCACAGCATACCCCAGACTGGGGTCACCTTTATCTGTGGACGTCTCAGTATGCATCTTAGAGAAAGAGGATGCCCTGTGTCCACCAGCCCCCCACACCATCCTCCCATTCCCCAGACCCACACCATCCCCTAACATCATCATCCCCCATGGCATAGCCCCTACACCATCCCCCTCACACACACACAGCCTCACACAATCCCTACGCACACTATACCCCAACACCATCCCCCCTACAACATCCCCCACACCCCACCACCATCATACCCATGCCCTCACACCATCCACCCCCACACCATCGGCCCCGAGCAAGGACCCAGTGCAGCTGCACCCTGTGGGACATGCTCAGACTCCCCGGGGTTCTCTGGATACCCTGCTCCCATCAGAAGCCTGGGTGTCCCATTGAGTACCAGGGGTTGCAGGGAGGAGGGAAGGCAGGGAGCCCCGGACAGTGTGTGTGCAGGAGAGTGGTGCAGAGGACACACTGTGCCGTGCCTCCAACCTCTGTCCCTCCTGGAGGGTGGGGCACCCTGCACAGGACACCAGGCCCTAACCCAGAGGGACCTGGGCTGACTTGGGCCCAGGCTCTGTGGGGGCTGGGTTGATTTGAGCCCACACCAGTCCCAACTGAAAGACTAATGGAATCAGACCCCCATGGCCCTCGACAACCCTGGATTCTGGCGCCGGGCTCAGTGAGCCCTCTCACAGCTGGATGTGGCCTACTGGGCCCTGAGCATGTCACACAGATACAGGTCGCTTAACTAGGGCAGCCCTGGGGATCCCAGGACACATCAGTGTGGGGAGTGGAGGGGTAAACCGGTGGGCCACACCCGCACTCACACCATGAGGCAGGCTCCACCAGGTGCTGGGACTCTAGAGGGCCCGAGGCCGGGGTCCAGCTGCCCTGCGGGTACCCAGAGCAGGAGCCCATGAGCTACAGGTCCAGGTCAGCACTGCTGTCCGCAGAACCGTCACTCAGGCTGAAACCTCAGGACACACGCCCCCACCCGGAGTCCACACATGCTCCCAGGTGGGGGACTCCAGCACCAGCCCACCCACCCCGTGTGATTCTTGCCCCCACTTAAAGGACAGAAAGGTCTCCTAGTCTCACTAGTCTTGTGTGCCGGGAGATTCCAATTACCTCTCCCAACACTTCCGTCAAACAGCGAGCTTAGGCCTTTTAGAAGCGAAGGATACTAGTAGGCTGGATGGAGATGTACAGGCCATAAGCTCAACTCTCAGAAGTGTGTATGCATGGGAGGCAGATGTCTGCTCCCCATTCTGACATGGGAGTTGGAACCTAGCTACACTCTGATTGAAGAAGGCCATTGGAAATCGCTGTATTCAACTCAGATACACAGGAGTTCAGGCCCAATGCTTACACATGCTTTTCCCGCAACCTCTCTCAGCCACTAACATTAGGATGTTAGCAGCTACGCCTACAGCCAGGCAGGATGCGGGAGGGTTCTGCCCTGTCCTCAGCTCTCCCATGGGAGCATGCCTAGAAACCAGCTCTCAACTAGCTGCATTCTTTTTTTTTTTTTTTTTAAAGATTTTATTTATTTATTCATGATAGTCACAGAGAGAGAGAGAGAGAGGCAGAGACACAGGCCGAGGGAGAAGCAGGCTCCATGCACCGGGAGCCCGACGTGGGATTCGATCCCGGGTCTCCAGGATCGCGCCCTGGGCCAAAGGCAGGCGCCAAACCGCTGCGCCACCCAGGGATCCCAACTAGCTGCATTCTTATGGCAGTGTGAAGGTAGCAGTATTCTGAGTCAGGAGGTTCCAAGATTACCACTCTACTGCACCTGGAGATACCCTCCAAGTCTGCATTGTTAACTTGCGTCTCAGAAGCCTCTGGCAAATGTCGCTGGGTAAGACGTGCGAAACTCACTCTGCAAGCAGTGTGGAACTGTGAGGGACTGAGGGTGAGCTCAACTCTCAGAAGTAAGATGCTTTAGGAAAAGACGTTCAGCTACCTTCTCACGTATGTAACTTAGTATGTAGCCCCAGTCTACCACAGGAATTACTGGGAATTCGCTGAATTGGGCTTGGAGGCACTCGTCTTGTGTGCCGGGAGATTCCAATTACGTCTCCCAACACTTCCGTGAAGCAGCGAGCCTAGGCCTTTTGGAAGCGAATGGTACCGGCAGGCAGGATGTAAGGTTACAGGCCATAAGCTCAACTCTCAGAAGTGTGTATGCATGGGAGGCAGATGTCTGCTACCCACTGTACATGCGAGTTGGAACCTAGTTACACTCTGATTGAAGAAGGCTGTTGGAAATCGCTGTATTCAACTCAGATAAACGGGAGTTCAGGCACAACGATTCCACATGCTTTTCTCACAACCTCTCTCAGTCACTACCATGAGGATGTTAGCAGCTCCGTCTAGAGTCAGGCAGGATGCGGGAGGGTTCTGTCCTGAACTCAGCTCTCACAGGGAAGCATGCCTAGAAGCCAGCTCTCATCTAGCAGCATTCCTATGGCAGTGTGAAGGTAGCCGTATTCTGAGTGAGGAGGTTCTAAGATTACCACTCTACTGCACCTGGAGATACCCTCCAGGTCTGTATTGTTAATTTGCGTCTCAGGAGCCTCTGGCAAATGTCTCTGGTGCGAAACTCACTCTGCAGGCAGTGTGGAACTGTGAGGGACTGAGGGTGAGCTCAACTCTCAGAAGTAAGATGCTTTAGAAAAGACGTTCAGCTACCTTCTCACGTATGTAACTTAGTATGTAGCCCCAGTCTACCACAGGAATTACTGGGAATTCGCTGAATTGGGCTTGGAGGCACTCGTCTTGTGTGCCGGGAGATTCCAATTACCTCTCCCAACACTTCCGTGAAGCAGCGAGCCTAGGCCTTTTGGAAGCGATTGGTACCGGCAGGCAGGATGTAAGGTTACAGGCCATAAGCTCAACTCTCAGAAGTGTGTATGCATGGGAGGCAGATGTCTGCTACCCACTGTACATGCGAGTTGGAACCTAGTTACACTCTGATTGAAGAAGGCTGTTGGAAATCGCTGTATTCAACTCAGATAAACGGGAGTTCAGGCACAACGATTCCACATGCTTTTCTCACAACCTCTCTCAGTCACTACCATGAGGATGTTAGCAGCTCCGTCTAGAGTCAGGCAGGATGCGGGAGGGTTCTGTCCTGAACTCAGCTCTCACCGGGAAGCAGGCCTAGAAGCCAGCTCTCATCTAGCAGCATTCCTATGGCAGTGAGAAGGTAGCCGTATTCTGAGTCAGGAGGTTCCAAGATTAACACTCTACTGCACCTGGAGATACCCTCCAGGTCTGCATTGTTAACTTGCGTCTCAGAAGCCTATGGCAAAAGTCTGTGGTGAAGACCTGCGAAACTCACTCTGCAGGCAGTGTGGAACTGTGAGGCTCAAATCACCCCAGCCCCCACAGAGCCCGGGGCCAGGCCAGCCCAGGTCCCTCTGGGTTAGAGGCTGGTGTCCTGTGCAGGGCGTGCCGCCCTCCAGGAGGGGCAGTGGGAGGAGGCAGGGCACAGTGCATACCGTGCTCCACCCACCTGCATCCACCCAGTCGTGGGCTCCCGGCATTCCCTCCTCCCTGCAACCTCTGTACTCTCTGGGACACCAGGGATTCTGATGGGAGCCGGCTCTCCAGAGAACCCCGGGGAGGCTGAGCATGTCCCACGGGGGACAGCTTCCCCAGGTCCTTGCTGGGGTCCGATGGTGTGGGGGCAGAGGTATGATGGTGGTGGAGTGTGCGGGATGGTGTAGGGAGGATGGTGTGTGGGTATAGTGTGGGTGGGGAATGTGTGGGGTGTCGGGGATGGTGTAGGTGGGATGCTATGGGGACGATCCCATGGGGGATGATGATGTAGGTGGATGGTGTGGAGGTGGGTAATGAGAGGGATAGCCTCCACAGAAGAGCCCCCAAGCCCCCGGGTCTCCGCCGCTTCTCTCCGAACCCTGCGTTCACTCTGCCTACGTCCAAGCTTCTTTTGGTTTTGTTTTTTTATCTCAGACTGTTGTGCCCAAGATTGCAAATCCGAGAAACCACCGAGAAGCCGACACCGATGGAAACGCACGAGGGTTTTTTTTCAAGCTCGAGCTTGCGTCCAAGTACACCCGACACAGCGGAGCAGGGACTTGGACCCCGAGGTGGGTTTTAGGTTAGTTTTAAGGGCTGGTCTCGGGGACCTCCAGAAGGGCTGGAGCAATTTCTCAAGTTCTGTTTACATTTTGATATGGGGCCTTCAAGAGCATTGAGCTCTGTTCTCATTCTAATAGGGGCTTCCCGCCCTAGGCCTGGGCTCAGTTCTTATGCTAATGTGGGGCTTTCAAAGACATTAAGCTGTAAACTTTTTTTTTTTCCTGTAACTGAAGTAATGAAAATTTCAGCTCTTCTTTACAGGGGCGTGGGATGGCTGGACGTGTGCTAACACTGGATTAAAAGTGGAATGGCCTTAATTTTCTCGGCCTCAAAAAAAATTTTTTTTTTCTCGGCCTCCACGCGTCCCGTCTTCCTATCTAGCTCCTTCCCCCTTCCCCGGAGCTCCTAAGAGAGCAATTGCAAATGACCTCTGGTGGCAGCGTGTGTTGGGGGACAGGTCCAGGGATTTGGGATCAGGAAGACCTGGAGCGCGGGCTTCCCGGCTGTGAAGCCGGATTCGATGCTGCAGACTCTTATTCCCTAAGGCTATTTTGACAACTGACTTTGTACATAGAAAAGCTCTCCTTTGTCTTTAAAAGATGAAGAGCAAGTCAAAGCGGTTTTTCTCTGCCCATCTGATTCCTCAGATTCCAATCTGAGACATATTTCCTGTTAATAAGGATAATTTACTATCCGCAGTACTATGGTTAAAATATTCTGACACAAGTAATTCAGAGGGCTGAAGGTTCCTCATCTCTTCACAGCTCAGTCACTCATCAGGAAATGCATCTTTATGGATTTGGAAAGAACCAAGAGACATTATTACCAATGGTCATATTATTATGTTAAAGATTCTTCCTTGAGATCCCAGGAAGGCAATTTTTCCTTGGGCTTGCGGAGGCCTCTTGGAGTGAGGTTAGAATCAGAAATTGTGAGTTTGGGTTTCAGATAATGAACTGGTTAGCTACGTAAACACGGACAGGCATTTAGGTTCTTTTTGAATTTCAATTCCCTTAAAAGCTATAGAATAATTTCTAAACACCTCATTAGACTGTTGCAGGATTTCTTTATTGCTAATACAAGTTAACATTCATATGGCACATATTATGTGCCAAGAATTGTGTCATGCTTCACATAAAAGAACTCATGGGATCCTCCAACAACCCTATGGGCAGATACTGTTATCTTGATGGGCCAACTAAAGGCTAGATAGGAAGAAAACATCTTGTCCAAGGTCATTTGACCTAGCTAGTTAAGTGGATTCGAACTCAGGAAGCCTGGCTCCAGGCTGTTATGGCCACCAGAAAATATTTATTAAGTACTTACTAACGTCCTAGATATTGTACAAATAAAGTCCAACTCTTTATCATTAGAGCTCTATGGCACAGGCATTATTACTGTCACAGTTTTGCAGAGAAAGAAGTAGGTTCAGAGCCTAAGCTCAAGGGACTTGCCCAGAGCCCTACAATTCAGAGGCAGAAACCTTCCTTTTCCTCATAATATTCTCCTTCCACCACTTACCTTCTCCTTTCTCTAAGTCTTAATATAAATGTTGCTTCTTCTGGTCATCTTCTCCGAGGCCCCAGTTAGACTAAGCCTTCTTATATATGTACTTGTAGTAAGCTGTATATTTACCTTTATATTGGCTACTATAATCTTGTTTAGTTGTCTTTCGGTCACTTTTTGGTTAGTATCCGTCTCTCCCACCAGCATGGCCTGGAGGGAGCTAGGGACTGCATCTATGTCTGGTTAACTTGGTATTCCTAGCACCTTGCACATAGTAGCTATGCACCAAATACTTAATAAATTAATGGATCCCTAATCCCTAATCAACATCTCGAGTTGATGTTGATAAACATTAGAACATGAAATGGACAAAGATAAGAATGAAATTGCTGAATGAAATGATAAAAAGCAATTTTATCCATTCACTCATTCAGTATTTTATCAGGTGCCTACTGTATGCCATATCTGAGCGAAGGAAAATGATACGTGATTCCATTAGGGTATTATAATAGCAACTTAAAAATTGGCCTTCTAAGGCATTTGCTATAGTTGAAAGCTCTAACTAAAAGGCTCAGTGATTAGAAAGGAACTCAATAAAATCAAAATAAAGTATTATCTGGGCAGTAATTTCCCAGTAAATTTGGTTTAATAAAAATTTCACATGAATCATTTCTTAACTGACACTGAAGCACTGTGAACTCTTTGGAAGACAAATGTCCAGGAAATAAATGTTATGCATTGCTAGTTTTAAAGGCACTTGCAATATGGTGTCTACTATAAAAGAAGTATTTTTATCTGATTTTTGCTATTTAATATCCTTTCCTGCTTTTCAGGTTGAGGAGGTGTTCATAAGTGTTTTTCTTTCCTTCTGATATAAAATTCTTACTTTGTTCCCATCGAAGGAACTCTTTAAGAAGAAGGCAAAAATTAATTAAACTATTCTTAAAATGTCTTCATACTTGGAGCCTGATACATTTAAGTCAATTTTCAAAATAAATCTTACTGATTAGAAAAAAAAACAAAGATTTATAGGGAAATTGAGAAGATAGTACAGAGAATTCTCATGGGCTTGCACTCAATTTCTCCAATTATCAATATCTTATATTAGTACGGTACAAATATTAGCTAATGAATCAGTATTAAAATATTCGCATTCACCAAAGACCATACTTTATTCAGATTTCCTTAATTTTTGCTAAGTTACCATCCCTCACATCACATTACACTTGTCCTCATGTTTTCTTAGGCTCCTCTGGATTGTGACAATTTTTCAGCCTCTCCTTGTTGTTGTTGAACTGGAACACTTTGAGAAGTAGAGTATTTTGTAAAATTTCCCTCAGGTGGGACATGTCTGTTGTTTATCTCATGATTGAACTGGGATTGCGGATTATATACAGAGATATACTGCCATTTTTATTATATCATATAAAGTATAGATACTATCAACATGATTTATCAGTCTTGGTATCGATCTGATCATCTTGCTGAGGTAGTGTTTGTCAGCTTTCTCCACAGTAAAGTGATTCTTTATTATTATTATAATATTATTATTATTATAACTTTTTCATAATCTATTTTGTAGAAGGAAGTTACTATGTGTATTCCACACATAAGAGTGGGAAGTTACGCTCATCCACTTGAGGGTGGAATGTCTGCACAAATTGTTTGAAATTCTTCTACATGGAAGATTTCTCTTTCTTCTGTGTTTGTTTTTCAAAGATGTTATTTATTTATTTGAGGGAGAGAGAGGAGAGAAAAAGCATGAGCGAGAGGGGCAGAGGGAGAGGGAGAAGCAGGTTCCCTGCTGAACAGGGAGACTGCCTTGGGACGTGGATCATGATCTGAGCCTAAGGCAGAAGCTTAACTGACTGAGCCACCCAGGTGCCCCTCTTTCTTTCTTTTACAATTTTTAATATTAGTATAGATTCATGGATATTTATTTTACACTTTGGGTTATAATCCAACACTACTTATTTTGTTGCTTATATTGTCTCCGCTCTGGCCAGGGGAGCTCTTTCAGTTGACACCTGTGTCTCTTTAACATATTTCCATCAGTATGGAGTCTTTTGTCCATAAATTTGTGAAAGACAAACTTTATGTAAATCTCATTTTTGATTTGCACTTTGTTTCTGTTTGCCTCCTTCCCTCTCTCTTTGCTGTTTCATTTCTTTATTTATTATGATCTGAAAATAGGAAAGGACATAGGATTTCAAATTTTGCTATTTTAAGGTAAATCAATTCTCCTTGGTGCCTAGCCAGTGGTTCTCAAATGTTAGTGTGAAAAGAATAACCTGGAGACTTCTCTTGTCTTCTCAGTTTCCTTATCTGTTAGTTGAGGGGATCGGTTTCCATACCGTTCATTAACTCTTTGTTTTTAATGACAATCATGGATTTGTCATTATTGGACCGTCACTAATAAATATCACAGAAAGTGAATTCATTTCTCTTTCTCCCTCTCCCTCGTTTTTTGCATTTTTCCATTCATGAACTTTGGTTTGCTTTTCAGAATACTTATTTATTTGAAGTGGGAAAGAGTTTCAGTCATTTTCCATTCACATTTGTAACTTTTTTATGATCTACTGAGGGCCATTTCATAAATGAATTGCTGAGGATGGCTGAGCCGTCCAGTACCTTTTTTTAATTTAAATTTAAATTTAAAAAAATTCTTATTTAAATTCAATTTGTCAACATGTAGTATAATACCCAGCGTTCATCACATCACATGCCCTCCTTAATGCCCGTCCCCCAGTTAAACTATCCTCCCACCCACCTCCCCTTCCGCAATCCTTTGTTTCCCCAAGTTAGGAGTCTCTCATAGTTTATCTTCTGTGAGACCCAGGAAATTTAACAAAAATCCCCTACCCCTGGACAAGCAGAGCAGGACTGATGCCATTTTGTGTTACACCTGCCACCTCCTGTATGACCCCCACATAACCTTAACCTGCTTATTGCTTAAGGCGCTGCCCCACCCTAGTCAAGCCGCTGGGCACACCCTAATCGGAAATCGGCTCATAACCACGTAATCCTGCTTTGTGCCCACCAAAACTGCGCGCCAATTCTGACCAAAGTAATAGGCCAGCTCAAATGGATACTATAGGGTAAGATGTAATTCAATCGGCCACCTGCGTGTGTACCGACATGACTGTGCAACTTTCTGCGTATCCCATGGGCCACTGGCCCCTATAAAGCTGATACGCCCCTTAGTCTCAGGGTCCAAGTCCTTGCTCCGTTGTGTCGGGTACACTTGGACCCAAGCTCGAGCTTGTAAATAAACCCTCGTGTGTTTGTATCAGTGTCGGCTCCTCCGTGGTTTCTCGGATTCGCAATCTTGGGGACAACACTGCCTCTCTCAATTTTCTCCACTCAGTTTCCCTCCTCTCCCTTATGATCCTCTTCACTCTTTCTTACATTCGACATAAGAGTGAAACCGCATGATAATTCTTTCTCCATGTGGCTTATTTTATTCAGCATAATACCCTCCAGTTCCATGTCCATGAAAATGGTAGGTATTCATCCTTGCAGATGGCTAAATAATAATACATTGTATATATAGACCACATCTTCTTTATCCATTCATCTGTTGAAGGACATCAAGTCTCCTTCCACAGTTTGGCTATTAACATTGCCGGTGTGAACATTGGGGTGCAAGTGTCCAGTCAATTCACTACATCTGTGTCTTTGGGTTAAATACCCAGTAGTGCAATCGATGGGTTGTAGTATAGCTCCATTTCCAGCTTTTTGAGGAACCTCCACACTGTTTTCCAGAGTGGCTGCACCAGTTCACATTCCCACTAACAATGCAAGAGTGTTCCACTTTCTCCACATCCTCTCCAACATTTGTCGTTTCCCGTCTTGTTAATTTCTCCCATTTTCACTGGTGTGAGGTGGTATCTCATTGTGGTTTTGATTTCTATCTCCCTGATGAAAAGTCACGTGGAGCATTTTTTCATGTGCTTGCTCACTCTGTGTAGGTCTTCTTTGGAGAAAAGCGGGTACCTTTAAGTTGGAGAAGAGATGGCAACTCAAGGGGTGTTATTTCCTGTCATGGCCACATACCAGAAGGTTCTTGAGTATGTGTATGTGCGTTTGCCTGTGCCTGTGAGGAGAGGTCGTTGGATAGAATTTGAAAGCAGATCTTCTCCATATTTATAGGTCTATATCTATTTCTCTCTCTTTCTGCACACATCTCTTTCTAACCATTTTGTCTCTATCTCTATAGGGAGATCTATATATGGACGTATAGAGATTAGATATAGAAATGTTTATTTTGCATATTTAAATATAAATATATAGTTCTGTTTATAGATAATTATTATATTATGAGTAATACATTTAATAATAAATATATTAAGTGGAAACATAGATTTATGTTTATATGTTTGTTTATATAAACATCTATTTATGTTCCTGGGAGCGATCTATCAGTAGATCTATCACTCTATCATCTATCTAGCTAGCTAGCTATATATCCCAGGAAGAGAAAAACCCAGATCGAACAGATGGGAATGTCCCCCTCCGGAATGTGTCATACAAGAAGATAGGCAAAAATCTTCTGTACTTTCCTGATGTGCTGATGCAATTAACTCAGAGATGTACCTGTGATGTACTGTGGGCCAGGAGCCAGTGGTCAAGAGAGAATCCTTGAGACATTTTCCATGCAAAAAGGTGTTTTTATTAAAGTATGGGGACAGGACCCCTGGGCCTGAAAAGCTTCACCAGGATTATGAGGAGCCTTGGTTATAATCTTTTAAGTTGCTGTGTGGGATGGGGACTCTAGAGATAAAAGAAGTTTCCAAAAGGATGTTCACACTTGAAAGATTTATAGGATCCTGGAGGTCTGGCTATCAGCAAACAAATGTTGCTTTTGGCCTCTAGCAAAGCATTAACATTCAGGCAGCTGTGAATTCTTGTAAGAATGTCCCACTCTGTCGGTTTCAAGTATTTGTTTATGGACTGCAAGTTTGTTAGGAAATGTAATTGTAGGCATGCCTGAGTGGCTCAGTGGTTGAACCTGGGGTCCTAGGATGGGGTTCCACATTGGGCTTCCCACAGGGAGCCTGCTTCTCCCTTTGTCTCTGTCTCTGCCTCTCTCTCTTTCTCTCTCTCTCTCTCTCTGTGTCTCTCATGAGCAAATAAAATCTTTTTTTAAAAAAGCAGATATAATTTTAAACTATATTTTTTTGGCCTTAGTTCCCCCTATCACCTGGGTCTTCTATCCCTCCATGCATCTCTTGGTTCGTTGGCCTTTGGTGGTGAAGAATCCAAAGGATATGAGGCAGGAGGAGAGTGAGATGGGATTAAGCCAATGAAGTAATTTCCCAGGGAGCTTGGGTAAGAGAAGTGCAGCAGGCAGAATGAAGTGAGAAAGTCAGGTTCTTGTCTCACGGAGTCGAAGAATGAATCTGGTGGACAAAGAGTGAGTAAAGCGACGGGAGTTTATTAAGCAAGGATACTGAGAAAGCTCTCAGGAGTGGGAGGGGCCCAGGCTGGGTTGCCCACATGAGTAAGGACTAGTGATAACATCTTTCACATCTTTAATGGTTTACTTCTTTTTGGAGTCTGGTTATCCTTTTTTGGGCACAGAGGACTGTCCTAAAAAAGACCCTCTCTACCCATACCTAGGGCAGGGTGGTCTCGTTTGTTTCTTTATTTCTGGTTTCCTTATATCTCAGCATCCTTAGGATCTTTGTGAGCCTGAATCTGTAGCCCCCTACCTATTTCTCCCTACCTAGACTCTCCTGTCCCTCAGTCAAGAACAGGAGAGATGTGGCTCTGAGAAAAGGTGCACTAAGAAACATTGTCACAGTTTCAATATTCCCTCCCCACAATTTGTGAGACCCAATTACTTCCAAACTCCTTTTTCCTCCTTTTTGTTTTGGATGGCAATGCTGCTCTGTGACTGACCTACACAACCAATGGCTCAGTAACAGTTCAACACTGTGGAGAGAACCCAAGGGTCTGCTGGGGAAGCATGAAGGAGAACTGTGGACTTGCTTGTTTTGCCCTCAGAAATCAGCATTAAGGATCCTGATATGAAGTTCAAAAGACTGCAGGTAGTACTCTGGGACATAGATCGAAACCCAGTGGGGACGGAGCCTGTCTCTACCTGTCATATAGAAGGCCAAATAGACTTCTTTTTGGAATGGATGGGTGTTGAATAAATAGGAGAATCTGTGTATGCTGGGTCTGTTTCAGGTCACTGATTCATACTTAGGGAAAGACATTAATCCAGGGACTGGTTCTCTGAACAAGTCCTGGGAAAACATATCCTAAG
Organism: Canis aureus; assembly: GCF_053574225.1. Taxonomy (NCBI): domain Eukaryota; kingdom Metazoa; phylum Chordata; class Mammalia; order Carnivora; family Canidae; genus Canis; species Canis aureus. The sequence goes on along the minus strand of NW_027554451.1, from coordinate 18,365 downwards.
TTATTCAAAAAGAGTAGTAAGATAGATAAGGAGTTCAGAATTGAGAAAAATATTAAAATCATCTGAGGAAAGTAGAGGTGTTCATCACGCAAGTGGGTTTCTTGCAATTTACTCACTTATAGCTTGTATATTCTGAACAGAAAAAAAGAAAGGGAAGGAACCGCATGTGCTTGAGGTCATCAATTTCATCTATAAAAAGGAAATAATACTGCCTGTCCCGTGACACTGTTGTGAGGACTAATAGTGATGGTTGTTGATGTAGAGACTTGCTAGGTCCAGTCACCATAAAATGTAAAAACAACACACTTTTTTTTTTTAATTTATTTTTTTATTGGTGTTCAATTTACTAACATACAGAATAACACCCAGTGCCCGTCACCCATTCACTCCCACCCCCCGCCCTCCTCCCCTTCTACCACCCCTAGTTCGTTTCCCAGAGTTAGCAGTCTTTACGTTCTGTCTCCCTTTCTGATATTTCCCACACATTTCTTCTCCCTTCCCTTATTTTCCCTTTCACTATTATTTATATTCCCCAAATGAATGAGAACATATAATGTTTGTCCTTCTCCGACTGACTTACTTCACTCAACAGAATACCCTCCAGTTCCATCCACGTTGAAGCAAATGGTGGGTAGTTGTCATTTCTAATAGCTGAGTAATATTCCATTGTATACATAAACCACATCTTCTTTATCCATTCATCTTTCTTTGGACACCGAGGCTCCTTCCACAGTTTGGCTATCGTGGCCATTGCTGCTAGAAACATCGGGGTGCAGGTGTCCCGGCGTTTCATTGCATTTGTATCTTTGGGGTAAATCCCCAACAGTGCAATTGCTGGGTCGTAGGGCAGGTCTATTTTTAACTGTTTGAGGAACCTCTACACAGTTTTCCAGAGTGGCTGCACCAGTTCACAGTCCTACCAACAGTGTAAGAGGGTTCCCTTTTCTCCGCATCCTCTCCAACATTTGTTGTTTCCTGCCTTGTTAATTTTCCCCATTCTCACTGGTGTGAGGTGGTATCTCATTGTAGTTTTCATTTGTATTTCCCTGATGGCAAGTGATGCAGAGCATTTTCTCATATGCATGTTGGCCATGTCTATGTCTTCCTCTGTGAGATTTCTGTTCATGTCTTTTGCCCATTTCATGATTGGATTGTTTGTTTCTTTGGCGTTGAGTTTAATAAGTTCTTTATAGATCTTGGAAACTAGCCCTTTATCTGATATGTCATTTGCAAATATCTTCTCCCATTCTGTAGGTTGTCTTTGAGTTTTGTTGACTGTATCCTTTGCTGTGCAAAAGCTTCTTATCTTGATGAAGTCCCAATAGTTCATTTTTGCTTTTGTTTCTTTTGCCTTCGTGGATGTATCTTGCAAGAAGTTACTATGGCCGAGTTCAAAAAGGGTGTTGCCTGTGTTCTTCTCTAGGATTTTGATGGAATCTTGTCTCACATTTAGATCTTTCATCCATTTTGAGTTTATCTTTGTGTATGGTGAAAGAGAGTGGTCTAGTTTCATTCTTCTGCATGTGGATGTCCAATTTTCCCAGCACCATTTATTGAAGAGACTGTCTTTCTTCCAATGGATAGTCTTTCCTCCTTTATCGAATATTAGTTGCCCATAAAGTTCAGGGTCCACTTCTGGATTCTCTATTCTGTTCCACTGATCTATGTGTCTGTTTTTGTGCCAGTACCACACTGTCTTGATGACCACAGCTTTGTAGTACAACCTGAAATCTGGCATTGTGATGCCCCCAGCTATGGTTTTCTTTTTTAAAATTCCCCTGGCTATTCGGGGTCTTTTCTGATTCCACACAAATCTTAAAATAATTTGTTCTAACTCTCTGAAGAAAGTCCATGGTATTTTGATAGGGATTGCATTAAACGTGTATATTGCCCTGGGTAACATTGACATTTTCACAGTATTAATTCTGCCAATCCATGAGCATGGAATATTTTTCCATCTCTTTGTGTCTTCCTCAATTTCTTTCAGAAGTGTTCTATAGTTTTGAGGGTATAGATCCTTTACATGTTTGGTGAGGTTTATTCCTAGGTATCTTATGCTTTTGGGTGCAATTGTAAATGGGATTGACTCCTTAATTTCTCTTTCTTCAGTCTCATTGTTAGTGTATAGAAATGCCACTGACTTCTGGGCATTGATTTTGTATCCTGCCACACTACCGAATTGCTGTATGAGTTCTAGCAATCTTGGGGTGGAGACTTTTGGGTTTTCTATGTAGAGTATCATGTCATCGGCGAAGAGGGAGAGTTTGACCTCTTCTTTGCCAATTTGAATGCCTTTAATGTCTTTTTGTTGTCTGATTGCTGAGGCTAGGACTTCCAGTACTATGTTGAACAGCAGTGGTGAGAGTGGACATCCCTGTCTTGTTCCTGATCTTAGGGGAAAGGCTCCCAGTGCTTCCCCATTGAGAATGATATTTGCTGTGGGCTTTTCATAGATGGCTTTTAAGATGTCGAGGAATGTTCCCTCTATCCCTACACTCTGAAGAGTTTTGATCAGGAATGGATGCTGTATTTTGTCAAATGCTTTCTCTGCATCCAATGAGAGGATAATATGGTTCTTGGTTTTTCTCTTGCTGATATGATGAATCACATTGATTGTTTTACGGGTGTTGAACCAGCCTTGTGTCCCAGGGATAAATCCTACTTGGTCATGGTGAATAATTTTCTTAATGTACTGTTGGATCCTATTGGCCAGTATCTTGTTGAGAATTTTTGCATCCATGTTCATCAGGGATATTGGTCTGTAATTCTCCTTTTTGGCGGGGTCTTTGTCTGGCTTTGGAATTAAGGTGATGCTGGCTTCATAGAACGAATTTGGAAGTACTCCATCTCTTTCTATCTTTCCAAACAGCTTTAGGAGAATAGGTATGGTTTCTTCTTTAAACGTTTGATAAAATTCCCCTGGGAAGCCATCTGGCCCTGGACTCTTGTGTCTTGGGAGGTTTTTGATGACTGCTTCAATTTCCTCCCTGGTTATTGGCCTGTTCAGGTTTTCTATTTCTTCCTGTTCCAGTTTTGGTAGTTTGTGGCTTTCCAGGAATGCGTCCATTTCTTCTAGATTGCCTAATTTATTGGCGTATAGCTGTTCATAATATGTTTTTAAGATCGTTTGTATTTCCTTGGTGTTGGTAGTGATCTCTCCTTTCTCATTCATGATTTTATTAATTTGAGTCTTCTCTCTCTTCTTTTTAATAAGGCTGGCTAATGGTTTATCTATCTTATTAATTCTTTCAAAGAACCAACTCCTGGTTCTGTTGATCTGTTCCACAGTTCTTCTGGTCTCGATTTCGTTGAGTTCTGCTCGAATCCTTATTAACTCCCTTCTTCTCTTGGGTGTAGGATCTATTTGCTGTTTTTTCTCTAGCTCCTTTATGTGTAAGGTTAGCTTTTGTATTTGAGTTCTTTCCAGTTTTTGAATGGATGCTTGTATTGCGATGTATTTCCCCCTTAGGACTGCTTTTGCTGCATCCCAAAGATTTTGAACGGTTGTATCTTCATTCTCCTTAGTTTCCATGAATCTTTTTAATTCTTCCTTAATTTCCTGGTTGACCCTTTTATCTTTTAGCAGGATGGTCCTTAACCTCCACGTGTTTGAGGTCCTTCCAAACTTCTTGTTGTGATTTAGTTCTAATTTCAAGGCATTATGGTCCGAGAATATGCAGGGGACAATCCCAATCTTTTGGTATCGTTTCAGACCCGATTTGTGACCCAATATGTGGTCTATTCTGGAGAAAGTTCCATGTGCGCTTGAGAAGAATGTGTATTCAGTTGAGTTTGGATGTAACGTTCTGTAGATATCTGTGAAATCCATCTGGTCCAGTGTATCATTTAAAGCTCTCGTTTCTTTGGAGATGTTTTGCTTAGAAGACCTATCGAGTATAGAAAGAGCTAGATTGAAGTCACCAAGTATAAGTGTATTATTATCTAAGTATTTCTTCACTTTGGTTAATAATTGATGTATATATTTGGCAGCTCCCACATTCGGAGCATATATATTGAGGATTGTTAAGTCCTCTTGTTGAATAGATCCTTTAAGTATGATATAGTGTCCCTCTTCATCTCTCACTACAGTCTTTGGGGTAAATTTTAGTTTATCTGATATAAGGATGGCTACCCCTGCTTTCTTTTGAGGACCATTCGAATGGTAAATGGTTCTCCAACCTTTTATTTTCAGGCTGTAGGTGTCCTTCTGTCTAAAATGAGTCTCTTGTAGACAGCAAATAGATGGGTCCTGCTTTTTTATCCAGTCTGAAACCCTGCGCCTTTTGATGGGGTCATTAAGCCCGTTCACATTCAGAGTTACTATTGAGAGATATGAGTTTAGTGTCATCATGATATCTATTCAGTCTTTGTTTTTGTGGACTGTTCCACTGAACTTCTTCTTAAAGGGGAATTTTAAGAGTCCCCCTTAAAATTTCTTGCAGAGCTGGTTTGGAGGTCACATATTCTTTTAGTTGCTGCCTGTCTTGGAAGCTCTTTATCTCTCCTTCCATTTTGAATGAGAGCCTTGCTGGATAAAGTATTCTTGGTTGCATGTTCTTCTCATTTAGGACCCTGAATATATCCTGCCAGCCCTTTCTGGCCTGCCAGGTCTCTGTGGAGAGGTCTGCTGTTACCCTAATACTCCTCCCCATAAAATTCAGGGATTTCTTGTCTCTTGCTGCTTTAAGGATCTTCTCCTTATCTTTGGAATTTGCAAGCTTCACAATTAAATGTCGAGGTGTTGAACGGTTTTTATTGATTTTAGGGGGGGAATCTCTCTATTTCCTGGATCTGAATGCCTGTTTCCCTTCCCAGATTTGGAAAGTTTTCAGCTAGAATTTGTTCAAATACATATTCTGGCCCTCTGTCCCTTTCGGCGTCCTCGGGAACCCCAATTAAACGTAGGTTTTTCTTCCTCAGGCTGTCGTTTATTTCCCTTAATCTATCTTCATGGTCTTTTAATTGTTTGTCTCTTTTTTCCTCAGTTTCCCTCTTTGCTATCAACTTGTCTTCTATGTCACTCACTCGTTCTTCCACCTCGTTAACCCTCGTCGTTAGGACTTCTAGTTTGGATTGCATCTCATTCAATTGATTTTTAATTTCTGCCTGATTAGCTCTAAATTCTGCAGTCATGAAGTCTCTTGAGTCCTTTATACTTTTTTCTAGAGCCACCAGTAGCTGTATAATAGTCCTTCTGAATTGGCTTTCTGACATTGAATTGTAATCCAGATTTTGTAACTCTGTGGGAGAGAGGACTGTTTCTGATTCTTTCTTTTGAGGTGAGGTTTTCCTTCTAGTCATTTTGCTCAGTGCAGAGTGGCCCAAAGCAAATTGTATTGGGAAAAAGAGAAAAAGAGAGGAGAGAAAGAAGGAAAGAAAAGAGAAAGAGAAAAAAAAAAAGGGAAGAAAAAGAGAAAAAAAAACGAAAAAAAAAAAAGAAGAAGAAAAAGAGAAAGAAAAAGAAAGGAGAAAAAAAGGGGGTGGGGGAAGGAAACAAATCAAAAAGCAAAACAAAACAAAACAAAAAAAAAAAAAAAAAAAAAAAAGAACCACAGGGGAGTATCTTCTGATTCTGTGTTCTTTAAGTCCCTTGGCTTCCCCTGGAAGTTGTCAGTCTAGCTGATCTTCTGGGGGAGGGGCCTGTTGTGCTGAGTTTCAGGTGTTAGCAGTTGGGTAGCTGCTCTGCCCCTGCCTGGTGCAGGGCTCAGTGGGGGTTGTTTACCCCGTGAGGCCGCAGGAGGAACAGCCCCAGTGGCGGGGCAGCTCTGGAAACCTGGATTCAGCTCCGGCAGGAACTCCGTCTGCAGGGCCTGGAGGCTCCGGGGCGGGGCCGTTGCTCTGCTCAGCTGGGGCAGGAGCGTCCTTGCTGTCCTGGGCCCTCCCGGCCTCTGCCTGTCCCGGGGGAGGCAGGATCCTGGGCTGTGTCTCGGCGCCCTGTGCTCCGGAGCCTGCGCTGTTGGATTCGCGCTCCCGGGCTGCGCAACCCCCTCCGCGGAGCTGCCGCCCGAGCCCCTCCGAGCTGCTCCGGGTCCCGCCGCGCGCTGCAGCCCTTAGGGAGCTCGGCGCACTCTCCTGGGCGCGCAGTTGCTCTGTTACTGTCCCAGGGAGCCCGAGGGCATCCTCGCCCTCCTGGGTCTTGCTCCAACTCCCCGCGAGCCCCTTTCCCCCGGGAAGGTCGGTGCAGCTCCTGCGTCTCCGGGACGGGGCTCTCCTGTCCTGGGGACACTCGCCCTGGCCTCAGCCCAGCTCCTCGCGGGGCCCCTCCCCCTTGGAGGCCTTTGTTCCTTTATTTCTTTTTCCCCGTCTTCCTACCTTGATAGATGCGCGAACTCTTCTCACTGTAGCATTCCAGCTGGTCTCTCTTTAAATCTCAGGCCGAATTCATAGATTTTCAGGATAATTTGAAGGTTTTCTAGGTAGTTTGGTGGAGACAGGTGATTTGGAGACCCTACTCTTCCGCCATCTTGCTCCTCCCCCCAAAAACAACACACTTGATTAATATAGCTACCAATATAGCTGCCATATACTTTTTCATTTTATTTATTTATTTATTATTTATTTATTTATTTATTTATTATTTGAGAGAGAGAGAGGGAGAGAGAGGCAGAGACACAGATAGAGGGAGAAGCAGGTTCCATGCAGGGAGCCTGACGTGGGACTCCATGCTGCATCTCCAGCATCCCACACTGGGCTGAAGGTGGCGCTAAATCGCTGAGCCACCGGGGCTGCCCTACAATATACTTGTTAAAAATATATTTTATCTATTTATTCATGAGAGAGAGAGAGAAAGAGAGAGAGAGGCAGAGACACAGGCAGAGGGAGAGGCAGGCTCCATGCAGGGAGCCCGAAGTGGGACTCCATTCTGTGTCTCCAGGATCACGCCCTGGGCAGAAGGCAGTGCTAAACGGCTGAGCCACCCAGGCTGCCCATTTTCAATTCTTAAAACACACAATTCGACTTCTTTCTAGCAAAGTTTTCTGTGAGTTGGTGTACCTATCAATTAAAAGCTGTAGGGTATGGATCCCAGACTGCCCCTAAGGTGCATGTTCAGAGCCCTTCCAATTCCTCCAAGTGCAGCCTGGAAACCACCGAGCTGGTCTGAGGTCACATCCACAGCTGTGGGAACCAAGTGCCAGAGGCCGTCACGATTTACTGGATCAGAAACCCAGTTGTCTCCTGAGGCATCTGAGTCAGGGAATTGGTTTTTCTCAGGGCAGGGTGAAAAAAACCTTACACGATCAGGATTTCTCTCATCCCAAGAAAAATGCTTAGGTTTTTTTTGTTTGTTTCTTTTTTCTCATGTTGTTTGGCTATTTGTCTTGTCACATTGCCCTACTTCCTTTGGTAATTAGTTTTGGAAAGAAATCATTCACATAATGAAAATGATCTAGAAACTCAGGTTAAAAAATTTTTCTAGCCAGTGTGGATATGTGTGATTCACAGTTGCTTTAAGCCTACAGAAATTTGTTTGCACAAATTAATAACAACTTTTAATAAACAGACTTTACTGTTCACTGCTAAAAATATTCCTGTCAGAAGGGCAAGACAGCCGAAGAGTAGGGTCCCCAAGTCACCTGTCCCTACCAAACTACCTAGCTAACTCTCAAATCATCCTGAAAACCTATGAATTCGGCCTGAGATTTAAAGAGAGAACAGCTGGAACACTACAGTGAGAAGAGTTCGCATTTCTATTAAGGCGGTTCCCACCTTGGCTTCACCGGGACCTGGTGACTGTGGTCTCCACCTTTGCCTCACCTGGACCTGGTGACTCTGGTCCCCACCTGGGCCTCACCTGGACATGGTAGCTGTGGACTTCATCTGGACCTGGTGACTGGTCCCCACCCGGGCCTCACCATACCTGGTGACTGGGCTCCTCAGCTACCAATGACTAACATCCAGGATGGACCCTTAGTTGCTACTGACACCAGTACCATCCCCAGGGTCTCACTTGTTCCTGGTGACTATGGTACTTGTCTGGGCTGACCTGACTCATCCTTGGCTCTGATCCTCTCCTGGGCCTCCCCTGCCTTGCAGGTATGGTCTCCCTTGTCGTGGGTGTGTATTGTCTATGGTCCCTTCTGGGCCTCACCTGATGGTACCGGGCCACGATATCGGCCCTTCGCAAGGCCAGTAGGTTCTCCGAGTCCTCCTGCATGGTGCTGCAATCCAAACACATCCAAGAATGACGGCACATGAAAACCTTCCGAGGACACATGCGTCCGGGTGCTCCCCGTGGGCAGGTCCCCCTCCGTCTGACCGGAGCCGGAGACAACCCCATAGCCCTGAGGGCACAGGCTTGTCTGGAACATCACACACGGGCCCTCACTGCGTGTCTGTCGCTCGCCCACCTACAGTCCACCTTCCCAGCCACTGTCCCAGGACACGCCGTCACGCTGGGATCACAGAGCGCTCCACCCCGGTATCAGGAGCACACGGGCGGGGGACCCAGGAGGCTCTGGCGAACTGCCGATCTGATGCTCGGGGTGATGTCTCCCAGCCCAGGGGATATCAAAGGTTTCTCTTAGATTCCACAAGCACAATGACCGAGGGGAGAAAGCAACGGACTAGACTTAGACTTCATCAAAATTAAAACCTGATGCCAGCAAGAGTGCGACCAAACTCCCCACCCTGAGGGCAATGATGCGTGAATAGCCTGAGGGGGGGTCTGGGGGGAGCACGAGGGACTCTTCCCGCACTCCAGTGCGTGAAGAGTAAGCCTGCTCACCGGTCAGGGGGACCCAGCAGGCCCTGACCGTCCTCCCCTCACCAGAGTGGGACGGGGGGGGTGTCATCCCTATCGGGGTCCTTGCATCTAGGACGGGCTGGAAAGGTCACGTATTGTGTCTCCCTGCATAGCACAGGCCTTACAGGGGAGCAGTGGTCCCGGGGGAGCTGCCGAACTCCGACTGCAGCCTCCTTCCCTGGACAGGGCCTTAGGGGGCCGCCCTCACCCTGTGGGGCTGTGGAAGGGCTGCAGGAGCTGCTCAAGGTCATCTCATTGGGGTCGGGGTGTTTTGGACCCCAGCCCAGGAGGCCAGCACCCCCACCCAGACCCACAGGCCCCAGAGTGGCCCACGGGAGCAGGCATCAGGGGCCACTCACCTGTGACCTGTCGCTGTGTGAGCGCCTCCTCTTTATGCACCGTGTACTGGAGAGAGTGGGAGAGATGGGGTACTGGGGAGAGTGGGAGAGTTGGGGTACTGGGGAGAGTGGGAGAGTTGGGGTACTGGGGTGAGTGTGAGTACTGGGGAGAGTGGGGGTACTGGGGAACGTGGGGGTACTGAGGAGAGTGGGAGTACTGAGCTACTGGGGAGAGCAGGAGAGTCGGGTCGCTGTGAGCCAGATCCAAAGCACGAGTGCTTCCGAAGGTCTGCAGAAGCACAGTGAGCGCCAGGCAGCGGTGGAACCCGGGGGCGGCACAGTTCTGCCCACAGTGGGGTCCCGCATCATCACTGTGGGCAGGCGGGGTCCAATCAGCACTTAGCCCTTCACCCTGAAGGCCGAGGGTCCCGGGGGAGGGTCCTGTCCCCACGCCAGGCGGGAAGGGGATGCAAGCACCCTCCCACATCCTCAGTTCCCATCCTCGGGCCCTGCAGGCCTCCCACCATTCTAGGCAGACTGGAGGTCACAGATGTCCCCCCGACCCCCAGAGTTCACAGCATGGGGTCGCACTTAACATTTGAGGGGCTCCTGGGTGGTTCAGTCGGTTACACGTCGACTCTTTAATTTGGCTCAGGTCATGATCTCGAGGTTGTGGCGTGGAGCCTCGCGTGGGGCTCGGGCTCCGTTGGGTGAGGAATCCGCTCCAGGTTTCCCCTCTCCCTCCGCCCCTCCCCACTGCACCCTCTCTCAAGTAAATCTTCTAAAAATTAACTTGAAGACACGTGAGCATCTTTATCCCCTCTGCAGAGGTGCCTTCGTGTGTGTAACGACCGTGTAAATGCCTTTCACGGACCCACCGGGAGTCCTACCAGAAACCCCCCCCCTTTTTTTTTTTTTTTTTAGAAACCCCTTTTCCTTGATATTTATTGAAGTACAGTCAACACACAATGTGACAGTAGTTTCAGGGCTACAACTAGTGACTTGACAATTCTGTGCCTTACTCAGCTCCCTCCACAAGAAACGGCGTCACCATCTGTCCCCGTACATAGTTGTCACAACAGTACTGACTCTATTCCCTAGTCTGTATTTTCTAAATTTCTGTGACTTATTTTATTTACGAACCAAACGCTTATAGCTGTTACTATTGTTCATCTATGTTGCTCGTGTCCTACCCACAGCCCCTCTGTCCATCAGTCAGCAGGATCCATCACATTAACCAGCGAAAGGACATGGGGCAGCTCCGGGTGGTTCAGCGGTTTAGCGCCTGTCTTCAGCCCAGGTCGTGATCCTGGAGTTCCGGGATCGAGTCCCACGTCGGGTTCCCTACATGGAGCTGCCTTCTCCCTCTGCCCGTGTCTCTGCCTTTCTCTCTCTGTCTCTCTGTGTATCTCGAGGATATATAAATAAAATCTTAAAAAAAAGAAAAAAAAGAAAAAGAAAAACGAGAGAAAGGACAAAAAGCATACGATCCTCTCAAGAGTTGCAGAAAACACATTTGACAAAATACAACATCAAAAGCATAGTGGGTTTTGAGGAAATGTCTATCAACAGAATAAAGGCCGCTAGGAAGGCCCGCAGGTGACATCATCTTCAAGGGTGAAAACCTGAAATCGTCTCCCCTAAGAGCAGGAACAAGCCAAGGAGGTCCCCTCTCAGCACTGGAAGTCCTAATGTAGTCAACAGACAGGAAACAGCAAAGGTTTCACACCTGGAAGGGGGACGTCACACTGTCCCTATTTGCTGAAGATGCGGTACTAGAAACAGGAAACCCAAGAGCCCACACCAAAACCTGTTAGAACTAATGATTGAATTCAGTAAATTCACGGGACACCAACTGAACCTACAGAGCTCAGTAGCCTTGCTGTGTCCCGATAATGAGCACTCAGGAAGGAAATGAAGGACGTGACTCCCTTCTCAGGAGCATCACAGAGAATAAATAATGAGACTGAACCAAAGGAGCACAAGACTTGTGCCCTGAGCCATACCAGGCTCTGGGAGGTCGTCCGGGGCTCGTGGGGTGGAAGCCTCATCTTGTGAAAGTGTCCGCAGTTCCTGAAGCCACCCTCGGTTTCAATGTCATTCCTATCAAAATCATGGTGGTAGATCCTAGAAATAGGAAAAAAAAAAACAACCCTAACATCCGTCAGCCCCCACAAATGACCCCGGACAGCAAATCAGTATTGGAGAAGCAGGACAGAGTGGGACGCAGCACTTTCCTATTTCAAACGATGTCACAGAGACACAGGATAAAGCAGTGCGGTTCTCGGACCCCTGGCTGGCTCTGTCGGTTAAGCATCCGACTCCTGACCTCCCCTCCGGTCCTGATCTCGGGGTCGTGAGTTCTAGCCCTGGGCTGGGCCATGGACGAGGCGTGGCGCCTACTTAGACCCACAGGGGGTGGTTCCAGCATAAGCTGAAGGAGCAGAACAGAGAGTCCAGAAGGAAACGTGCTCTGATACAACCGATTTTTTTAACTTAATTTAATTTAAACCCAATTAATTAACGTATAGTGTATTATACTTTCAGAGGTAGAATTCAGGGATTCACCAGTTGGAGAGAACAGCAGTGCTTGTGACATCACCTGCCCTCCTTCGTGCCCGTCCCCCGTTAACCCCTCCCCCTCCCCTCCATCGACCTTCAGTTTGTTTCCTATCGTTAAGAGTCTGTATTTCCTGCATCTGTTTTCATCGTATTTGTTTTTCCTTCCCTTCACAGTAGTTCATCTGCTTTGCTTCTTTAATTCCACCTATGAATGACACCACACGGTCATTCTCTTTCCCGACTGACTTATTTCACTTAACACGATCCCTCTAGTTCTATCCGCGTCATTGCAAATGGCAAGATTTCCTTCTCTTTGATAGCTGAGTACTGTTCCTCTCTCTATGACCATCATCTATCTCCCATCCTCTTTATCCATCATCTGTCTGAAGGCACCGAGGCTCCTCCCACAGTGTGGCTACTGTGGACCCGGCTGCTGTAGACATCGGGGCGCAGGTGTCCTGGCGTTTCATTGCATCTGTATATTCGGAGTGAGCTCCAGGCCGTGCACCTGCCGGTCGCAGGGCAGGTCTATCGGTAACTTCCTAAGGAGCCTCCTGACTGTTTCCAGGGCGGCTGCACCAGCCCGCTGTCCCGCCCACAGTGGAAGAGGGTTGAGTGAGTCTTGGCGGACGTGGGAAAAGTTTGGTCCACATTTCATTTCGCATCCTGTGGGTTCCAATTCATTGTCCTTAAGTATTTCTGGGGAAGCCGGGTGTTGGGCTCCATTTGAGCGCGACGTTTGTGACCCTCCTAGGTCTCAGCTGGAGCCTGGAAGGAGGCAGGTCCGGCCCTGGGTGCGGGGACGCCGCCTCCTGCACGGCCTCCTTCAGCTCCTGAGCGTCCCGCAGGGGGCGCCCGAACCCAGGCCCGGGTCAAGGGCACATGTGCGCAGTAGGCCTCGTCGGCCAGCAGTAACAGGAGCCCCTCTGCGCTCTGGAGGCCTGAGGAGGACGTGGGGCCGCGTCCACGCTGACAGGAGCCCCGGCCTCCTCAGTACCCGCGGGTAGGCTTCAGGACCATGTGGGGCTGCCTCCACGGTGACAGGAGCCCTGGCCTCCTCAGGACTCGCAGTGAGGCTTCCAGAGGATGTGGAGCCCCGTCCTCGCTGACAAGAGCCTGGTCTCCTCAGGACCCGCGGCGAGACTTCAGGAAGATGTGGGGCCGCGTCTTCGCTGACAGGAGCCCCGGCCTCCTTAGGACCCACGGTGAGTTTTCGGGATGACGTGGGGCTGTGTCCGGGGGGACAGGAGCCCCAGCCTCCTCAGGACCCGCGGGGAGTTTGCGGGATGACGTGGGGCCGCGTCCACGCTGACAGGAGCCCCAGCCTCCTCAGGACCTGCGGTGAGTCTTCGGGATGACGTGGGGCCGAGTCTATGCTGACAGGAACCCCGGCCTTCTCAGGACCCGCGGGTAGGCTTCAGTCCCATGTGGGGCCCCATCCATGGTGACAGGAGCCTGGCCTCCTCAGAACCCGCGGGGAGGCTTCTGGAGGATGTGAGGCATAATCCACAGTGACAGGACCCCTCTCGTCCTCAGGACCCGCTGTCTATGATTCAGGAACACATGGGGCCACGTCCACCATGACAGGAGTCCGGCTTCCTCAGGACCCGCTGAAGGACCCTGGAGGCGCTGTTCAGAGTCACATCCACCTCAGCAGGGCTACTCAGAACGACAAGGTAAGTGAATGGGGAGAATTGAGATAGGGTTAGGGTTTAGGGTGAG